>NW_009799102.1:2160683-2329150 GCF_000213175.1 Neurospora tetrasperma FGSC 2508
GGGGGGGGAGGCTTGGGAGTGGTCTATCTGTGGGTGATCTTGTCGAAGGGGGTATGGTAGAGAGGGTCCGGGGTGCGAGGGTAAACGGATCAGGAAGAGGATTTGGACGGGGGAGGTCCAAGCGAGGCAATGAGAGGGATTGTGATGGGGAGAATGCATGAACATGTGAAATGGAAGGGGTCTCAGGGGTTTAAAAGAATAGGTACAGGGGATGGATGGAAGATGAAAACTGAAACCTCGACGAGATTGCGCTGCCTTAACTTGGAAGAAAGACGTCCTGATAATGCAAGGTAGCTATAGTAGGACAATATGTTCAAGGCGTTTGTGTCCCTCGGCTGGTCCATGGGCAGAATGAGACGGGATTTTGATTGGTACTCTCCATTGTACTCGCCATGTGATACTGCGATTGCCAGGGAGTGGCAAAATGACCAGGATGCGGCTCGTTCAGGAAATCGTGCTGATCCGCAGAGCCGCTCTTCCTACCCACAGAGTTCTTTTACGCATTTACAGCCGCGGAGTGTGCTTGAGCGAGCTTTCGTGGGAGCCATCAGAGACGATTCCAGTTACCGTACAACTCTTTTTTTTTTTTTTTTTTTTTTGCTTTTGCACCTCGAGATGTGAAGTGAAGGCCCTTACTTATCCTTTGCAAGTTTTGTTGTGACTAGGTTCTCTCGAGGTTGGATAAACCCTCGGCATAGTCCACCCAGCAAATGGTAGATGCAGACTGCCGTTCACCAAAGCAACCAATGCAGTAGCCTCACTCCAGCTACCTAGATGTCCTATTGTCGGCACTTTCTGCATGGTTAATCACAAAGGCATGGCTCGTAAATGCGCAAGTGATGTACCAACATATCCAAGGTCAAACACTACGGCTTGGCTACCGTATGTCATCATTGTTCCTCAGCACCGTTATCTCCCCCTTCCTGCCCAGTTTGTATCCCCCTTTCTGTCATTTCAACATCTGTCCCAGTACTTTTAACCCCAGCCTTTTCCCTCGCTCTCTCCAATCTCTCCTTCAACTCCTCATTCTCCTCCATTATCTTCTTCAAGAAATCCACGGCTAACTGTATCCCCCCCGCTTTGCTAACACCAGCCTCCTTGTACCCCGGTATAATAATCGACAGATTATCGTAGGCTGACTTGATCATGTACCGCCGCCTCTTCTCGCTGTCGATGTGGTTCAGCCTCTTTTGTTCCAGCGTCAGGTTGGGCTTCTTTTCTTTATAGGAGCGACGCCTCTTGCCCGGTCGAGCGGGCTTGTTATCTTCGTCATCGTTTGGTGATCGTGTGTCACCACTCGGGGCTTGGGAGTCTGTGGGTTCTGATACTGTATTGGGAGATGGAAGTCCTTGTTGGCGTGAGAGTTTCTTCCCCTTTGCTCCTCCTGGACCCGCTGACTTTCTACCACCTAGCGACGTCATGGGAGAGGAAGGGGCAAACCCGGATTGGGAAAACGGGCTGTAGGGACTGTTGGAAAAGGTAGCCAGCGGGCCGGGTGATGCCATCGCGGCATCGTTGTTAGTGGTGTTGTCCACTGTTGCCCTTCTCTTTTTGGGCGGTCCTCCTTCCTCTTGTATGGAGGCAAGTGCCTGAGGTAAGGACGGGCGATGATGTGTTCGTAGCTTGGGCGGTGAGAATGACCCGTGGTGCTCGTTCCCTTGCCCCTGCCCCTGCGTTACAGGACTGGAGGCACGCGTTGTGGCGGCGCTTTGGCTGGGTACCAGACAATCCAGTACCTTCAGTTGTGCTTGGCTCATGACCTCGGAGCTCTCCTGCGTCCTCTGGGGTGTGAATGTTGACTGGGAGAAGCTGGTGTCGGTACCGAATTGGATCCTTACCGGCTGCCCATGCTGGTAGCTGTTTTGGCGGGGTTGCTGCGACTGCCCTGGCTGTTGGAAGATCATGTCGCGGTAGAAGTTATTGGAAGGCTCGTTAATGGACGCGTAAGGGCGCATGGCCAAGGCAATGGCCGCACCGCCGAAGCTATTGTCTGTCTGTTGAATGCCATGTTGCCCCCCAGAAGTACTGCTACCCCCGTAACTTTGCTCGAAAGTGTTCCCTCCATGGCCGCCTACCTCGTTAGGGAGAGCGGCAGCGGCATTTAGGAGATCATGTATACCGTCCGTTGCCCGTGGCGGCGCTTGGAGCTGGTGATGGAATGATGGACCCCCAAAGCTATGTACACTTGACAAATCACTGAAGCCAGTGTTGAAGTTGGTGCGGGCGAAAGGAGCGAACGAAGTATTTGATCCAACAAGGTTTCCCGGCCGCGTATTCCATTCTGAAGTAAAAGCTAAGCCTTCTTCCTCGAAGTCTGGTGATATTAGGAAAGGGTCATCAGCTGCAGCATCATTCAGGTTTTGGAAAAAGCTGTCAAGATATCTGGATTGGTCGTCCGTGAGAAGAGTGGCGAGGGGTGCCGGTGGCTGTGCTACGTTCTGGGGCAAGTCTGCGAGAGACCGTCAAGGCCAGTTTGTAAGATATTTGATTGAAAAACACATACTAAAGGGGGGGGTGAGTGGACTTACAACCGAACACTGGCTGAGGCTGGTCAGGCGTCGGCGGCTCTTGATGATGTAGCGGCGGCGGCGGCGGCATGTCGGCAGAGGCAGGACCAGCAGGCAGTAGCTGATGTGACAAAAGCTGGAGTGAGGGATGACGCGAGGCTGTATGAAGTTGCCGTTGAGTCATGAGAGGCACGATGACGTATGTAGAGAATTTGGCAAGTGTTGCGGCTGGTTCAGCGGATTAGACACTAGATTGGGTTGTCGCCGCGGGCTTGTACTCGGACTATCGGGGCATGCCAGGCAATAGCATTTGCAATGTTTACAAGTCCAGCACGTACATCCGGCCTAGCCGGGAAACGAAGAGATATCCAAGACCCCGACCGCTGGGACGGCTAGAGCACGGCCGATGAGGCCGACGGCTGCGGGATAGCCGAGAACTGGGGAACGGCTGCCGGAGACCCGCTGAGGGGACCCGGGAATCGTCGTGGGGCCGGTGGCCGGGAGCTTAGAGGGAGGCGGCCTCGGCGGGTGCGTTGCGATTCGATGATGTGCCGCCACCGGCTAGGTGAGGTGAGGTTGTGGTGTTGACGTGAGTGGCCGGCTCCGCAGTCGGTTTCGAGGCACGTGAAAGACGGGCCGTTGTCGTCGGGAGAGGTACCTCGATGTACCGGGCCGATCAGATGATGTTGGTAGGCCGAAATGTTCGAACGTGACAAGGAACTCGGCTGGGTGCGCTAAACTCCAGTCTCGAGCACGTGTTTCCAGGCCGAGAAGCTTGGTCGCTGTTTGGAAGAAATGCGAAGATTTCAAGGCGGAGCTTGGAGTGAAAGGCACAAGGCGAAACAAAAAGAAGCCGCTAAATGCCGGATAGAGGGACAAACTTGGAAACCGAATGTAGTAATTGATATAGCACTGTAGGTATATGTAGAGTAAAGGTAGAGGTAGGCAGCCAACCTAGATGTAGGTAGGTAGGTCTGTGTTGGTGTAGAAGCTGAGGCCAGGCGGACAGGACGTCAGGTGTTGTTAGTTCAGACAAATCAAGAACTGGGATTGGGGCGGTTTGGCTTCTTGTGGGGGATCTGATCTGGAAAGCGGCTAGGTACTACTAGTGTAATTTAAAAACACAACCATTTTTGCATCATGGAAAGTCTCCGTGCTTGAATTTCTCTCTTCACAAGCTTTCTTCCTCCTGGCTTCCCTTGTGGCTTCAGTCATCGCTCGGCTGCCCGTTCCTGGCTCCCGCTACAACGATGGAAGTGGAGGCTCCATGTCAAAGGTCCAGCCCGTGATGAGCACCTCGAGGTTCTGTTAGGCTGGTACCAGCTCACGCTTGCATGGGGGCGAGTATTGTAAGTACCGAATTAACGAACTTCAACTGTCGGATTAGTAGGCAGCATGGAACTTCAATACCTACCTTCATTTGGGTTAGTTTTTGATGGCTGTTTGGTGGGGACCAGCGGGGGTGCTTTCAAGTTCCCTTCAAGTTATTTCCGAAGGTGACCTTTTTCCATCTTTCTCTCTGCCTTTGTTTGGCTCACCAGCTACCATAGTAATAGTGGTCAATAAGAGAAGAGGTGTAAAAATTCTCTTTCTGAGTATACTAGCGCCTGTCCCCAGCAAATCGTCGTTGATCGTGGGCAGAGCTTGTTGAGGTCACGAGAGGTAGTATACACAAGCAGAAGGAGAGTTCCCAACGAAGTCCGATCTCATCAATCACATGCAATATCTCGCACGGGGCGGGTTTTGTGCGCTACCCCGCCAAATTTCCCCCTACACTACTTTCCTTCTGTCTGAACCCCGGACTTATTGATTGGTCCCCAGATCAACAAGAGACATCATGACAGGTTGATATGTAGCAGGTACTAATCATGTTATGAGACGGAGTCTCCCAACCCTAGCACTCGCATAGCGGGAGAATTCAGGGCCTCGTTCCTTTCTCGTGTGAAGGTGGTCGGAGAAACTGCCTCCAATGGCTTTGATGTGTTCCTCAAACTATACAAACGGAAGCGATGAAAAAGTATTTTTTGCGTAATTCGAGATTGTGGAACCCAAGCATTTCAGTGGCCCGGCAACAGGGTGTTCCCACATTATTTTGTAGCGCGCCAAGGTATCAAGACCTACGCTACTACCGCCCCGCCGCAGCACCCACAGCAACACCAAACGGGCCCAACTTCCCAAAGGTCATCATTATGCGAAATAAATTCAGTCCTTCCTGTCCATCTTCTGAATCAAACGCCAATGACAGAGTGAGGCGCGTTTCACCTCGCGAGGACATGTCTCTTCGGTGGTCTCCCGCCTCTGAAAATACATAGCCCGGTCGCCGGTCCATGGCGTCGGCCACATCACGGACAGAGACACTACACTAGTGTAATCCAGACCGGGCACTCTGCCCGTTCGGTAGTGTCTGTCGCAGCATCATCAAGATCGTCTCCGTCGGCACCTAAAACAGTTCCAGAACCGTCCCCCGAGCCTAGGCAATTCCACATCGGGAATCCACCCTTTGCTTTTTTAGGCGAGCCACGGACTGTGCCGCCACGGCGTGACGACATCCCGTGGTCGTGTGCTTTCTCTTCACATGTCGATGTTGTTGTTATTGTTGATATTTATCCTTGTTGTTACCCGCTTCACACATTCGATTTTCAGGGGAGTTAACCAACGATCCATCCGTCTTGGACTTCTAGATTTGGCTCTACCGAGGCTCATGACCTAGGTTAGTTTAGCTCAAGCTTATTCAACATCACACCTCGAGTGACATCGACTGGACTCATCTCCCTGCCAACACTGAGCACAGAGTAAATACCTGAGCACTTTGACATCTACGCAATCAAGCTGCAATGGAGAAGTCTAAACCAGGCTAATTTTGTAATACAGCCTCATAGACGTTATTACCCTATTTTACACAGCTTCACTGTACATGTTACTGTGCCGCCATGAGCCACCCGTCTCAGAGTCCAGGCTCTCCTGCTGCAACTGGGCTCCCATCATCCTTGCGCCTCCAGCTTCCCTCAGCCCGGTTAGCTCCAAACTCAAAGGGCTGGAAGAGGATCGAAAGTCACATCCCTCTGTTATTACGGCCTCTCGTGCGCGCCTATCTGTTGGGCTATGTGTCTTCGGTTGCCCCGAGATTGTTCACTTTGATTTCCAAGCATGCCCTCAGGTGGAAGGCCGGGAAGAAACAACAGGATGGTTTTGTCGAGTCCTTTGTAAACATACTACGCGGTGGTATGGACTGGCACCGCTTTCCTACCTTTTGCGCAATCCTGACCGGTGGTAGCACGTTACTCGAGGTATGTTCTGACTTTCTGTACGAGTTACAGTATCGGTACTCACTCCTGGCCCTAGGTTTTCTTCAAGACTATACTCAATCGTTTAGCCGCTACATTGTCCCATGTCACACGAAAACGGCAAGTATCCGATCACCATCCATCAAGGACATGTTATTGACACTTGACCATTGTAGACTTTCAAGGTCGTTTGCCTCCTTCATTGCGGCATGGCTCGGTATCAAGCTCTTACAGTCAAAGCGGACTCCAGGTTTCACCGAGATCATATCCTCACCCACAGTCATAAATGTTGAAACACCTTTACCCACATCAGATGCCGTTCCCGATCAAAGACAAGAAGTATCTCCGAAGCAACCCATAAGGACAGTACACTACGCTGGCCGAACCTTGGACCTGACCCTTTTCGCCGTCACTCGCGCCCTTGACGTGATTTTTGGGGAGCTCTGGTCCCACTACAAGGCCCGTCGCCATGGCTCCCCCTCCACCACCGCCAGTAGTAGACTCGTCGAATCCCTCATATCCCGCCTTACCGACCCGGCCATCTTCGCCCTTTCCAGCGCTCTTATCATGTGGACCTGGTTCTACCACCCCTCGCGCCTCCCACGGGCCTACAACAAGTGGATCACCTCCGCCGCTTCCGTCGACAGCCGCCTAATTGAGGCTCTCCGCCGGTGTCGGGCCGGATCCCTCGTGTATGGTAAGGACACGGGCCAGGCCCCGCTGCTGGGCAGCATGTGCAAGGACTACGACTGGCCTGAGGCCTGGGGTGACCCGGCCAAGGCCGTGCCCTTCCCCTGCGAGATCGTCCACATGGGCTGCGGCCCGAGCTGTGAGCGGCACGCCCTGTCGAGGTTCGCCCGCTCGTTCAAGTGGGCCTTTACCATGTACCTGCCGCTCAACTTGCTGCTCGTGCTACGCAAGCCGAACTGGAAGGCGTTGAAGAAGGCGCTGGTCTCGGCGTGTGGGTCATCGGCTTTTCTGGGCGTCTTCATCACTCTGTTCTATTACGGCGTGTGTCTAGCTCGCACGAGACTGGGGCCGTACATTGTGGGAAGAGACGTAAAGGGTTGTCAGAAGATGGACGGCGGGCTTTGCGTTGGCACTGGGTGTGCTATGTGCGGATGGAGCATCTTGCTGGAGAACGCGGGGAGGAGGAAGGATATGGCGCTGTTTGTCGCACCAAGAGCACTGGCTACGTTGTTCCCGAGGAGATATGACTTGCGGAAGCAGTGGAGGGAAACGGCGGTGTTCGCTGCCAGTACAGCGGTTGTCTTTACGTGTGCGTTGGAAAATCCGAAGAGGGTGAGGGGTGTTCTTGGAGGGGTTTTGGCGGGTGTTTTGAAGCCGTGAGGCAGAAAAGTTGCAGTGGCAATGCCTTCTTCGAACATCGACAAGGGGAACTAGGAAGACACTCGACAGTGATGAATCTACATACCGCATACTGCGATGATGACCCAGCCGATCACATCGAGAGTGTAGTCGGGATACTCAGTCTTTGGGTGCCCGGTAATGTCTTTGCTGCCGACTTTTGCAAGGCCTTTCAACAAGATCGGATGAGCACTCCAAGATAGTGAAGCTCCTGGTCACGATACCCGGATTCAAAAATATGTATCAATGAATGGTCTTGAACATGCTCTACTACGTTCACATATGCTCGACTGTGCTACATCGACGGCGAAGTCCACGAATCGCCCAAACCACTTTCCCAAGGTCCCGTTCAACACCACGCATGGTTCTTTTCGTGGCATCCTACTGCAGGAACTTTACAATTACCAAATTACTGAACTGGATCGAAGTCGACATGATATATAGTGTACATGTATGTATCCGCCATCGTCTTCAAGCGCGTAACTCCATGGAGTTTGTCGGTGATAATGAGGGAGCAACCCTCTCTTAGTACATTCCCCTCTTTCTTCTTCTCCTCATTCATCATACACTTTGCTCTAAGACCAAAGTTATTGCCACCGCGATGCAAGAAAGCTTTTGAAGTCTCTGGTCTACTCAACCTCTGCACTCCTTTACTCGACCAAACTCGAAAGAGCGTGTTCGGAACAGCATACTGTCTCAAACCGCTCGCTCTCCTCCGTTTATGGTTACTTGCTAAAACAAGCATCGAGTAAGAAAAATAGACATAGACAAAGTCGTTTCCGCACGATATGATATGACTCACGTATTCAACACACTCTCTCTTTCTGCAGAACATACCAAGCAAAATCAGTCACACGAGATCATCAGGCTCTTGGAAGCCTCGCAAGTCTTGAATTTTCGGAATGTTTCTCTCCTACAACACCTCCAATAGAAGTCTCATCACCACTCACAGACCAGTCGACACTCCCAATGACCAAACTACGACCAGTTGACACAACCAAACAACCCAAATAAACAAATAACACAAGCCAACATCCAAGCCCTCACCGACAAAAATGCTACGTAACAGCAGGCTCTACCCCGACACCCCGCTCATCCTCCTCTCCGCCCTTTGCCTCTTTATCACTTTCGGCCCTTATCCTCCTCTTTTCGCCAAAGTCACTTCTTCTCTTCGGGCCAACCTACAACCACAAAAAGTCCGCCCTTCTCCTCCTCCTCCTCCTCCTCCTCCTCCTCCTCCTCCTCCTCCTCCTCCTCCTCCTCCTCCTCCTCCTCCTCCTCCTCCTCCTCCTCCTCCTCCTCCTCCTCCTCCTCATCCCCCTCCTCTGAAACCCTCCCCCTCTAGTTTCGCCACTGTTTCTTTTGAGGCTGGTGGGGCTTCGACTTTGTAGTCTCGGCCCTATCCGTCGTCATCTGCATCGACCGCTACGGACTCGACGCTTACTGTGACCGCTTTCTTATCACGGTTTATGAAAAGGTGGAAGAAGGTAATGGGATGGGGTGTAGAAGAAAGTGAAGGGTTCAAGAGATTGGTGGTGGTGGCAAGGTGGTGAGGTAAGGCGTCTGGCTGTTCTGGTGCCCCTGGAATGGAATTAGGATGAAAGGGAAGATTTGGTTAGTTTAAAGGAAATGCTAGATTCTACAGATATGATTGAGGACGCAGAAAGGAGAGCGGAGGATGTGGGGAACACTTTGGATACTTGTGTACCTATAGGCAACAAGGGCTTTTGGATTTGGTTTTTGGAACAAATCGAGACGATACCTCACCTGTTAGGTAACTGGCGAGTTGACGTTTGACGGCGTTGGGAATGTGAGTACTCTGTGTGAGAAATTGAGAAGTGTCTTGCCAGCTATCTTCAAGCTCAAGGCCATGTCATTTCAATTAGATAAATGCGATGGGACACTCATGTCGTGACGGCGTACACTCATGTTCCTTTTGTTTTCATTACAATATTCCATGCCATTAAAAGCGTGCTCAGTTACCCCCTTTCTGACCCATTCATTACGCCCGTAAGCCGTTGCAGTAAACATTCTCAGCCATCTTCTCCCTCTGTGGTAGGGAACTACGACCTCCACCATGAGCAAACCCCAAGCACAAAGATACAAACGAGAATATCCGCCTTGACCGTGCTGAATATCTGTCCATACCTCATCGCAATCTCCAAATAGCCCTTCCACGGCTGCGGCAAGAAACCCACAGCCATACCCAACATACCACCACCAAAAGCGCCGCCCACGGGACTCTTTGCCAAACCCTTTTCCAGAAAGAAGCGCGTCGTCAGCAGCAGCGCCTCAGCCGTAGCAAACACGTAGAAAAACCGTCTCGCCGAATCCGTATCGAAGCCCACAGCCACCTGGTCCCCCGCGCCCACGTGGTGATGGTTGTTGCCAGTAAGGATGTTCTTGCTGTCCCTGTCGACCTTGCTGCCGCTGAACGAAGTCCACAGCGCAATGTAGAGACCGAGACCGAGCGCCACGGCTGTGTGCAGCAGGCGCCACAGGGAGGAGTACCGGTCGGGAACGGCCATGGCCGGCGGGACTCCTTGCTGGCCCATGCCCATTCCAGGAGGCATCATGCCGCCCATACCGGGCATGCCGGGGAACCCTCCTCCTGGAAAAGGTGGCATACCACCGGCACCGGAACCGGGAGCTCCACCTCCGCCAAGCATGTTGAGCATCATTTGCATCATCGGGTCCTCAGCGCCCGGACCGCCCGGACCGCCCGGCCCCGCTCCCAGTAGGCTGGCAAAGGGGTCGCCGCCGGCGGCACCTGGAACCATGGGGGATTCGCGGCCGAGCATCATCTGGCGCAGGCTCTCTTCGGAGAGGTCGTTCGGGTCAAAGGGAGAAGGACCTTGTGTAGGCTGTGGCAGCTTGGGAACTCTTGGGGTGGTGTTTGGTTGGTAGAAGTGTTCAGAGGTGGAGATGTCGACCTCTTCGGGGTCGGCGTGAACTCGGGGTGCGGAGCTGGAGGTCGGGACTGGCGATGTCTTGTCATCGTTGCTGCTGCTGCTGCTGGCTGGCTGCGTAGGAGGAGGGTCTGAAGAGAAGACAAATGTCAGCTTTGGTTTAATGCCATCTACATGATATTATACTATGCTAGGGCACAAGATGGATGGACGGAAAACACTGACCTCTTTCAACACCGCCTCCCAATCCAGTGATCTTGTTTAGACGATTTCCGGCATTGGCCCTGATCTTAGCCTCGCGTCGCTCCTTGCGAATGCGAGCCTGCTCGAGGGCGCGCGCCTCTGCCTCGTCTGCGGGGGAAAGTCCCTCTGTCATGGTGCTTGTCCGAGATGCTCGTTGATTTGGGTGGGTGTCGTTAGGTACAAGATCGATCCGTCACTTTGTTGTTCCAATGTATGTGTTTGTTTCGATATTCGTTTTGCGCGCGCGCGCAGAGGGATTGATCGGTTGAGGGATGGATGATGATTTGTAAAGCAAAGAAAAAAAAAAGAAGAAATGAACAGATTGAACTAGAAGCGACAAAGGTGATTGTGACGTCGTGCCTTCTTCTTCAGTGGACGAACGTGGCTCTTCCGGTTCCCTCTTGCTCCCTGTTGGTCGCTGTTGGTCCAGCTACCTCTACGTACAGTAGGTAAGGTCCGGGATGCCCGCCATCGGACTACATAGTGAGCTGTCGGTCTGCCCCGTCCCCAAAAATCCTTATCTAGTGTATGTCCCGCCTTATCGGAAGGTCTACGTACTGAGGCGGGAGCTACCCCTGCATTCACTGTTGTTGAGTGTTGACCTCCCCCCCCCCCCCCTGAACCCCTTTTTCTTTGTCACATCGGCGTCGTTCGGATGCAATGCAGGTGTGCAAGTACGTGGTGCTAAGGCATTGTTTCTCAATTTGAAGCTCTGATATCTTGGCGGCTATATACTTGTATGATATATTCTTTCAAACTATAATACCACTTGGATCATTTTTGTTACTCCTCTATCGACACTCTTCCATCCATCTACCTCCTTTGAGCAAAACCCTTTGTTTACTACTGAATTGACATTGGTTATAATATCTCGACCGTACCGCTCAAGTGACCACAATCACAAATCCCTTATGTTCCCCAACTTGAAAGCCCACATCAGGTTACCAAGTGAGCGGACTCATGCGGCCGTTCTTCAAATGGCTGTTCTGTCTTCCTACCCCTCGACCTCCTGAAACTCAACAGCTCCACGATGACGAGGACCATGAGAACGAAACCAAGAATCATGAAGGGAATAAGGTTGTAGCGCCATCCGCGCATGGATCTCAATTTCTTCTTCAGCATGTCGTGATCGTCGCTGTGGACAAGTGATAGACTGTTGACCTGCGTATACCAGTTCTCCGGGGTCCAAGAGTCCCGTGGGTACGGCTTCGGAGCATTGCCTTCTGCGTAGGCGAGGTCGATACCCTGATCCGAGTGCCTGTTGGTCAGGACATAGGTATATATCAGAGCCGTGAGAGTAAGAAGCCAGCTGAGAATCGTGATAAGGGCCCAGAGATAGTAGAATGGCGATGTTTTTCCGTACTGCCACAGGGTTACTTAGTAGACGCACAATACACAATGATTGTACGAGAATGAACACATACCTTTGCCCTGGACCTATGCTCCAACCACAAAGCTAGGAGGCCACCGAACCCTACAAGGACGACGCCCGTACCTCCTGCTGCATTTGTCGTATGGCCGTGGTCCGTTAAAAGATGTGCAGGTTCTCCGGGAAGGTCAAAGAACGAACCAAGTCGTCGGACCTCAAATGGTTGGCCGCCGCGTCCATGAAGAAATGCCACCATTGATGAGACAAGGGATAACGAGATGGCTGCGTCAACGTAAAGCAAAAACAAAGCCACATAGATGGCTTTCATGAGCCTGCTTGAAGCCATTTTGAACGAATCCCACTAGGGCTGAGGGAATAGAAGAGCTTAACAGTGTGAAGAAGGACAGGAACAGTTGGGGTCTTGATATGGCAAAGTGCAATGTGGTTGGGGCCTGTCCAAGTTTCCCCAGATATTGACAACAGCGCTAGCCATCTATATAAGAGCGGACCGACTGCGGTCGTGCCGGTTCGTCTTTTCTCTCGTTGGGCGAAAAGCCTTCTCTCACCCGCCTTTGGGGACGCGGATTGGATCCCATTTCCAAATGTGGTGGTTGTCAGCTTGTCCACACGTAAGCACACAAAACTGACACTGCCTCTTCATGATGTGCAGTGAGATTGGCTCGACCGGGTACGTACTTCTCTTCTTTTTTTTTCTCAAGGAGGGATATCACTGCGTATGCCCAGCCAACGCCACGAAAACCCTTCCGTATGAGAGATGCCTAGTCTGCATGGAACTGCCACGCGCTGATCCGTGGACGCAAAGCATTCAGCACGAGGCTCGGCTCGCCTCGCAAGGTTGTAACCCATTTTGTGGCTATACACAACAGAGCTTGCCTTGCCAGATATGGGATATTGTGACGTCCTGGATTGACGAATACTATTCTTTGTTGGGAGTTGTCCTAGGCCGGTTACAATCCGGAGACTGAAGAGTCCAGTTCCCACTGGAGGATAGAAATTGACCGTCTCTCACGGCATATGGAGTTGAAGCCAACTGCATCATAGGCGGACAGGAAGAGACCATACTTGTCAGCCCGGTGGAATAGTAGGTAACGCCACTCTTTGAATTAAGAGCCAAAATAGGAATTGTACCTCTCGGCAATCGTCAACAAGCATATAAGCAGAGAAATGCTGAACGATACAGCAACAGAGCCACAGTTCGTGAATTGGCAAGCTAACCGGCAACTCAACAGGAGTTTTTCCTGTTTTCTTCTTCTTCTTGAACCTGGGACAACGAGGGAAAAAAAAAAATGATGCACTTGCAACCTCGCAACAAAACGGGATAGTCTCATCAAAGAAGGAACATAAAAAGCCCCCAAATGGACAATTTAGACATTGTCATGAGACATGACATCGCGATGCCGACAAGGGTTGTTTGATGTTGTTGAAAAGAGGAGGAAGCATTTATCCGCCAAGCCACGAGGGTGAATTCCTTATAACACAACCCCGAGGTTCTCTCGTCAACTCCTAACCCTCACCAGCCACCCCGACAGCTCGGTACTTGCTGCTACAAGAATATTGCCAAAAGGCTATGCACCAATCAGATCGTAGTGGGGTGGTCGACGTAGTGCCGCCCCACTGCCTATCGATAAACGAGTTATCGTAGGAATCGTCGCCAGGGCAGCTTCCATTTGGTAGGTAGGTAGCTTTAGTGTACGGGACGAACTCCGAAGCTTCGTTGTGTCAACACATCCCGTCCCGTCCATCCCCATCGTTCGTCTGAAAAATAGCCTTCACACGAAACTACACATATCATTTACACACACACAAACACACACAATGCTCTCTAGGATAACACAACGTATGGCCTTAAAGAGGGCGCTGGCGAGGCCTTCCCCTTGCGCCAAGGGCCGCGCTCAACCCCAGAGGAGATCTCTCACATCGGCACCCAGGCCTGGCGATGGTCCGTTGATGGAGAGGCGAGCTGATCGCGAACTTCCTGGTATGTTCTTCCCGTGTCTCTCGCTTCTTCACTTCTCTGTGTTCTGTGTTTCCTGCTGTTTCCGCACCCCAATTGAGTTCCTTACCATGGAAGTTACTGACCCTTTCTTCCCTTCTCAACCACAAAAACAGACGTCCAAACCTCCCGCTTCCGCTGGTCCCGCACCTTCCCCATCTTCTTGGGCATCGTAGCCGCCACCTCGATCGCCATCTTCAACTACCAGAAACTCTCTTCCCCCGTGGTCGAGTCAACCCTCTATGCGCTGCGCACGAACCAGCGCGCGCGCGAGTACCTGGGCGACGAGATCTACTTCAAGGCGCAGATTCCGTGGATCTCGGGCGAGATGAACCAGCTGCACGGCCGCATCGACATCAAGTTCAATGTCAAGGGCACCAAGCGCACGGGCGTGATGCGCTTTGCCAGCTTCCGGCCCACGCCCCGAGGCATGTTCGAGACGACCGAGTGGAGTCTGGAGACGGAGGACGGCAAGGTCATTGACCTGCTGGAGGAGGGCGATCCCTTCAGAGCTATCAACGGCCGTGCAATGGAGCCTGAGCTGGATGATGATGCAGAGGATGCGAAGGTCAGGGGCTTTAGGCAGATGCCTAAGTAATCGTTTTGGGGTGCTCTTAAGGAGGGAATAGTTTTGAAAAAGAGAGGATGTATATGAGAACCGGGAAAGGTGGTGGTTTCTTCCCCCCCAAACAGGATGAGCTGAAGGACAGAATCGTGGTCTGGCTCTCTGATTGAATACCCAAAGGCTGTCAAGGAGGGATATGTAAGATATAGGGAGAGAACATACGAACCTATCACGGGCAAGGGTTGTATGTTCAAGTTGTTATACATTTTCGGTAGCTGTACATTGTAACACCCCACGATGCGTGTGTATCATACAAGAGAGAACTAAAAAAGAGAAACCGGGAAGGCTATACCATACATTCCCTTCCATAAACCTAGTACAAACACATACTACAGACCAGACAGCCCCCCTCTCTTAAGCCGAAGCCTCTACCGCAGCATTTCCATCCGCCTTCTCTGTCAGCCCATTCTTGATGAGCGAATCTATCAGGCCCTGTCTCCTCGCCTCCTTGAGCTCCAAGTGCAACTTCCTCGCCGCCTGCAACTTCTCCTCCGCATCGGGGAACCGCTCGTTGAGGAGCTGCTTGGTGGCCTCGACAAACTCCTCCGGGGGAGGAGCCTTCTTGACAGCATCCTGAACCTTGACAACCGCACCCTTGTGACCAGCGACCGCGCCCTTGACCACCACGATGCCGAGCTCGTTGTCCACCATCAGAATGGGCAGGTTCTGGACCGTGTGCTGCTGCGCGCCCATGCGACCGGGCATCTTCTTGCCAGGCAACACACGCGAACCGGAGCCCTGCGAACCACCGACGGAACCAATGGTACGGTGGTTCAGCGAGTTACCGTGCGACGCCTCCTGACCGGCGAAGCCGTGACGCTTCATACCACCGGCAAAACCCATACCGCGCGTGATGCCGCGCACGTCCACCACCTGGCCGACGTGGAACCAGTCCGGAAACAGCTGGACGCCGACCGGCAACAGACCGTCCTGGTTGCGCACCTTGAACTCGGCGAGCGTCTGCTTGGGCGGGATGCCCTTGGCCTCGTAATAGCCGAGCTGCGGGGCGCCCACGTTTTCGGCGCGGCGCTCGCCCAGGCCAACCTGGACGGCCCAGTAGCCGTTCTTGGCGCGCGTCTTGTTGGCGACGACTTGGACCCGGTCGAGCTGCAGGACGGTGCAGGGGATGCGGGCGCCGGTGCGGCCCATGAAGACGGTCATGCCCTTCTTGACAGCGAGCACGCCGGTGCGCAGGGGTGTAGTCTTCTCGCGGCGCTTGAGGGCAGCGGCCGGGCCCGAGGTGGGCGCCGGAAGACCCTGCGTCACTTGGTTGAATCGTGTGGGCCTGCTGCGCTTCGGGAGCGTGCTCCAGCCGTACTTGACGCCGCGCTTTGCGATCTGAGGGAGGAGGGAGGGAAAGACGGTCGATGGCGAGGAGGCGGAGAAGGTGGGTGTGGTCCGGCCGGCGAGGAGGAGGGAGCTGGCGGCGGTGGTTGTGGTGTGGGTGGCTGACCTCTCGACGAGGGAGAGCTGCCTCCAGCAGCGCGCGGGCAGCCGGGGCGCCATCGTGTGTGTGTATAAGTCTGAGGGGAGGGTTGGGTGGTGTTGTGTTGCTTTTGGTGGGGTTGGTCGCAGTCAATTGGACCTGACGGTGTTCGTTGTATCGATGTCGGGGCCCCGGAGCGTCGAGTGGGGGAATTTGAAAGGACACCGGCTGTCTTCGAGACGCGAACCGGAGGGGGCGGAGTTGGGAGGTCGTTTCGGCGCGCGGCCGTTGAGGTGGTTTTGGGGCGGGTGCGGGAGTGGTGGTCGCCGGCTCGAAGCACGGAGCAGCAGAAATTTGATAGCCACTCAGAAATTCAGTAACGGGATGCTCCCCCCGATAACGTCGATCGGTTCGGCATCCGGGGATTCACAATTGACAGGGGAGGGGCGGCTATTTACAGGCGGGTATGTATTTGGCGGATTGTGGTGTACAGAGTGACATTTCTACAAGAAGGGTTAGGGTTAATCGTTTCTTTCGATTCACTTTACTTCCGCTGGAGTGCGGGCGCATTTTACCGCATTGGATCCCCCAAACTCAACCGCTAAAACATCTTCACTCGAACCACCACACACAGCCCCAGAAAAGAAATCGCTTTTGCATTTTGGTTTTCCTTCTTGCACGAAAGTGCCTTTTTCATTGTCGCCGTTTTGAGATACCCAATATTCCCATCTTTCATTTCTTCTTGAGGCATCAGCAAACATGGTCTTCTACTTCACTTCGACCGTCGTCAGTCCCCCGGCGTTCATTTTTGTGGGGAAAGACAAGTTTGAGAGTAGGTGAAGACGATCATCAGCCACAATTGGTATTCTGCATCTCCTTGTGGAATATGCATATATCTTGACACACTCATGGACATTGCATATTTGACTTGGATATAGATGCCATCTCGTCACTCATCTAACATGCTGTTTTATAGACGAGGAGTTGATCCAACACGGCTGGGAGGAGGATGTATGGTAAGTTTCACCCCGGCCAAGCCTCGTTCGGCATTTTCTAACTATTCTTCGTAGGGTATGACTCCCCATGAGGTTCTCGTCATATTATGCTCTGTATCTCATTACTAGGCCCTAGTTCCATGTCGACAAACTTTCCAGTGCTCATATTTACCTCCGTCTCCCAGAGGGTTGGACATGGGAGAACATTCCCGAGGAGCTCCTGACCGACCTTGGTCAGTTGACCAAGGCCAACTCCATCGAGGGTAAGTCGTGCTTTTGAATTCTACTGTCAGGAAGTCATGGGGGAATTCGTGAGGACTAACTCTGTGCTTTTGTAAAGGTAACAAGAAGGACAACATCACAATCATCTATACCCCATGGGCCAATCTCAAGAAGGACGGCAGCATGGCGGTTGGCCAGGTCAGCTTCAAGGATCAGAAGAAAGTGAAGCGCATTTTGATCGCGCAGCGCGAAAATGCTATCGTCAACCGTTTGAACAAGACCAAGGTTGAGAAGCACCCGGACCTGCGAGAGGAGAAGGAGCAGCATCTCAAAGAGCTGCGCAAGAAGGATCAGGCGGCGGTGCTGGCGCGGAAGAAGGAGGAGGATCGCCTGAAGAAGGAGCGGGCCGAGAAAAAGTGGCAGAAGGATCATGCCTACGATGAGCTCTTTGCTGAGGAGAACATGATGAACTCGAGCAATCAGGATCGGGATGAGACCTGGGAGGATGATTTCATGTAAATTTGCTCGAGAACAAAATAATCAAACCTTCTTAAGTTTTCCAAGCTACATAAGACCTGAAAATCCTTTGATGCCTGAAAGCCATCGTCAAAACCTTTCCGACCTCGATTCTTGTCTGGTATGCTACCGCTCTTAAAGCAGCAGACTAAGAACTAAACCAGGTTTGACCCATCACTAGAGGTAGCTCCTTTATCCACTCTCAAACCCCTTCCTACCCGTCACTCATTCCTCACTCCCCTCAAAAGGTCCTCTCTACCCCTGACGGTTATATCCCACACCTCTTGCGTCCGCCGTCCCTTTCACCTTATGGTCCGTCGGCCTAGCCGCCGCCTCGTAGACGATATTCTTCGGCGCTTGTCCCAACGTCATCCACTCTCCCTTGAAACCAATATAACTGATTCTCGTTTCATCCTCCTCTCCTTGCGAAAAGTTAT
Source organism: Neurospora tetrasperma FGSC 2508 (assembly GCF_000213175.1). NCBI lineage: Eukaryota > Fungi > Ascomycota > Sordariomycetes > Sordariales > Sordariaceae > Neurospora > Neurospora tetrasperma. The sequence goes on from NW_009799102.1 coordinate 2,178,599, forward strand.
CCGGGAAAAACAAGCACAGTCTTTGCACGGCGTTGAATTTGGCTCGCTTGACGGGCAATTCCTGGATTTCCGAAGTCTGGGAGAGCTCGAATTCTTGTGTTGGAGTAGAGTCCTCAGCTTGACCGAAATCGTGGATGTCGGCGTTGGCGAGGAGGCGGAGGGTGCGCGGGGCCGAGGGGGAGGGCGAGGTGCGCAGGAGGACGGAGTGCAGTTTGATTTGGGCTGTGAAACTATTTGGGTGTGTGTGTGAGTGATTGGGTGTGTATGATGGGGTCATTGTATGATGTGTATGTTACAGGAGAGGAATGACATTGAAATTCGTAAAGATGTGAATGACTTTGAGTGATCAAGTGAGGTAACGTAGTGTGACATACGGAACGTTGATAATCAGCTGCTCATCAGCATCGCTCACCACCTCGGGCTCCGTCGCCAATCGTTCGGCCCACGTCTTCTTGATAATGGCCTGGCCGGAGCCGTGCACCTGCTCGTTCAGGGTGGTGATCTCGTCAAAGTTGATGTGCTGGTACAGCGAGAACTGCACGGCGGGGGTGATGTCGTCAGAGTGGTCGTGCTCTGCCCCGCCCTCATGATGGTGGTGGTGGTCGTCGTGCTCGTCGTGGCAGTGGTGCGACATTGTCCGGAGTTGAGTTGTTGGAATATAAGATTTCTGTGCCTCGAGTTGTCAAGGTTTTGATGATTGATTTTGACGACGGAGTGGTTGTTGAAGTTTGGTGAAAGTGAGGGGCCAAGACTGAATGCTTCCGTCGTAAACCTGCGTGATTTGAGTTGACCGTTAGTTCTTCCAGTGGGTGATTGCGGCCAACTACATTTCAACGACGACGACCAACAAAAATGCCTTTCGGAGATTGGAAAGCTAAATAGAAGATGTAGAATAGCATGCAAACTACTTTGACGAAACTCGTTTACAAGAATTGGCTTATACATTGAACGCCGAATCTTCGAGTGTTTTCCGCACTTTCTCATCCAAACATCCATCGATCAGCAAGCAAACGAACTACCTCCACCATCGGTCACACATCTGATTGTCACACAACATCACGTCAGGATCAAGCACGAAAAACGATGAGGTTGCCATACGGTCATATTCATCTATCTGAATCCCATCCGCTTCTTCACCTTTTGCTTCTTCTTCACATGAGAGGGCCTACCTCCATGCGGTCCTGCAACGATTTGTGACATGGGCTGCGATGCAAAAAACTGCGATGACTCCGGCTGAGTGTTCTGCGTGAAAGCAAAACCTCTCGGCTGGCTCGACTGAATGGCAAAGGGCAGTGGTTGACTTTCTGCCTTGACAGCTTCAACTCCGCGAATCCTCGCCAGCAACTTCTCTCTCTTCCTGCGCTTTACCTCGAGCTTGCGCCTTCTCCTAAGACCAGCATCATCTTCCTCGTCATCTTGACCTGGCCTCCATGTAATGACATTGGGGTCTTCACCAAGCTCCCAGTGAGAGGTGACTCGGGTTCTACCGCCAATTCTCTTCGAAACGGGGTTCATGGCCACGTACTGGCGTAGCCTCACGCCCACTATATCTTCACCGTCTGGTTGATCTTGACTCTGGGTCGTATCATAGCCTTGAGACTGTGATTGCGACTGCGAGTGCTGTACGAACTGGGAGTGAACTTGTGAGGAGAACAAGGGAGGAGAGCTGCCAAAAGGCATGGAGCTGGCAAATGGCTGGCTCTGACTCAATCTGCCATCCCCAGTCTCCGATGCAGCCCATTCTTCAGGTACTGCCGCTACTCCGGCCTCCGAAAGGAGAGTCTCGGCCGCGAGAAGCTGCAGCTTGGGAATGAGAGCCCCTCGGGACGCCTTTCGATGGTTTAAGGGAAGATGAGAGAACATCGCCATCAACTTCTCAAAGGCGCGGTCTATCTCATCACCCAAGACGTGACGACCATTGGTGGGAACCAGTCTCCCAGGAACATTATCAAGCAACAAGTGCTGATGGGATGACCAACGTGAGGCGAGTCCGACGACGTCTTGAACACCTCTTGTTTGTTTCACTAGATTAAGTCTTTGACGCAAAGCGTTAGCAACCTGTCCCGACGGAAAAGGAGGAATGACAAGTGTGTGTGGTGAGTCCTGGATCAGAAATAGAACAATGTATAGGTGTATTTTTGTAATCATTGTTGATCATAAACAGCCTCTCTTTCGAGAAATCATCATATTGGACGGATACTGTGCAAAGTATGAATTATGTCAACTTACAGAGAATGTCTAGGCATATAGCCATCGTGTGTCTCACGACTAAGGACGTCAGCGATGCGAGTAATGTCGACTTCATTTTGCGATGGGCGTGCCTCGTTCGACGTTGAGGGAACCACTAGCGTGTTGGCCAATGCCCGCCCGTAGACCACAAGACTCTGAGTATCTGGTTCCCTTTTCAGAGTTCCAGATGAATCTCGGCCAAGTTCCGGGCTTCGAGACTCGCGGACTAAGGAACGGTCGTCAAGCTCGTCTGGTAAGGCAAATGCATTGCGCAGTTGCTCTCGCAGTATTGATTGCTCCGATGCAGAGCCAGAACGGGCTACGCATTCATCAGGAGGTCGCACCCGTACACCAGGCTCGTCAGACCACATGCAAAGCGAGCAGCTCAGGTCCAGATCGTGTCCCAGCGTAACCAGCTGGAAGAACCTGGTTTGCCTCTTCGCGAGAGCACGAGTGAGAGGTGCCGTAAGCTTTGCTTGGCCAACGCGTCGCTCGACCGGAAGCATAGCGACACTGATGGACTTGGATGAAGCTCTGAGGCGAACTGACTCCCGATGGTAGCGAAGAGGCTTCCCTGAGCTGGGGCTGATGAACCAAAAGACAGTAACTTCGCCATTTCGACTGGAACGGATCGACACGAAGCAGGCCAAAGCACCATCGATGAATGTTCCAGGAGACACCTCGAGCCTCAGTGACGGATCTTGGACGTCTCTTCGGTGGGGTGAAAAGACAAGTGGCTCAAGCCGCATTCCAGAACCATCGTCTTTGACAGAAAGCCAGGAAATGGTTGTATTCGTGAGAAGGAAGGCCTGTGATGGATCCAAGTGCGAAGGGGCGAGGTCCAAAAGACGTTCTCCCTTCCTTGCTGCTAGCAAATGAGGTTGGACCTCAGACTTGCGAGTTTCCGTGTCGAAAAGGCAGAGATTAGTGCTGTTTCCGAGGAGAAGCAAGCTAGCCCGAGACAGACGGTGCCTTGGTTTGGCGCGCGTGGAACTTCTTGACCGACTTCCTGGACGGCTTTCATCATCGGACCTGTCCCTTTTCAGAGACAGCCACATGATTCTATGTGGTTCCTGATCATCTGCTGTCCTGCCAGGGAACTTTGGGATGGACCCTAGGCTGATGTTGCCGCACATTCTCAGTACCGGCTTCATCACCTTGGGCCGTGCACCTCGTCGGCCAACAATGTCCCATACGCTCCAATACCCAGCTTGATCAATGATGGCAAGCTGAGGGACCTGATCATCAGAAAGCGGATTGAAGGAAACATCCGAGTGAGAACCGCCCCCGGATCGATCGGATGTGATGGTGAACAAGGGGTTGGCAACAAGTTGCGTCAGGGTTGAGGAAGATGGTTGAGTGGAGGATGAGCATTGCACCGGCAACTTTCTGAGTTCGGGCTCGCAGACCGTAGTTGAAGTCGGTTTCTGCACAATGAGCCAGCGAACCTGGTCGTACTTCTTGCTGTCATTGACGAACTTGATCAATGAGATGGGAACGCTGTCCTGACACCAGTCTCCTTCGAGATGATGGTTCGGGGCATGAAGACGTATCTTAACGTCCTCATCTCTCCAGCTCCACTCTTCACGGGCGAGACTGATCAAGCGAAGAATGTGCCCCGACTCTCCGCTGGCAGTGGCAAGCACCGTGTGTCCCTTGACTCTATCAGGGTCTCTAACATCAGTGATCTCTCCAGTGGCCAGGAGGGAGGCAGTGGTTGGTGTTGCGGGACGGGTGCGCGAGTAAGTGTTGCTGATCTCCTCGATGAGCAGCGTCTCGGTATCAACATCTCCGAGAAAAGCCTCTGGGAGGGTTTTGAGGAGCCAGTTGTTCTGAGACTTGGCAAGTTGGGAAGGACCAAAGCTGCCAAGGTCAGGAAGGGCTGTCTTGGTGGGCGCGGACCACTGATTGAAAGGCGTCACCTGTTGGAATTGAGGAACTAACAGCGGAGTCGGTTAGTCCCAGAATGCCCAAAGTGAGGCGCAGGTGAGGAGCAGCTTACTCTCATCTCTAGCACGATCTTTGCGAAGTTGACCAGTGCCTTGGTTGATTTGAGCGGGGATGTAGGTCAACCGCCCGACGATACCACCAGCATGAGCGCGAGGGCGACTCAGAGCATGCGAGCGGCCGACAGGGCGGATGGGACCATGTCGGTCAGCCATTCGGAGCTCTCGGAGTGAGGGTAGCTCGCGATGACGAAGTGCTCGGCGGGATCATTTCTCCCCCGATACCGAATGCTCGGTGTTTGCGACTTGGTCAGGCAAACAAAAGAAAAAAAGATATTAGAGGTAGAAGCTCAAGTGCGCCGGCGCATTGAGTCCTGACCGTGGTGGTTGGTGAGGGATGTTGGAAGCAAAGAAATGCTGTGGAAGAAGGGAAGGAAAGAAGAAGTGAGAAAATGCGAAACGTCAAACCAGCTTCTCTTTTTATTTTTTCGGTCTTTTTTTTTGCAAGAAACGCAGAGAAAATGCATCGGACGGGTCCACCGCGAACTTTTTGGTGGGGCCGATTCATCATTGAACGCTCGGCGGAAAAGGTACGTATCTTTGATGAGATGACGACCAATCAGAAAGTGATGTTGCTCAGAATCCGATTCCCCAGGAAACCATGCCCGAAATGGAAGGGACGTAAACATGTCAAGAACCTGACCAAAGTTCCCCCCACCTTCAAGAACAGCCATCTGTCCCTACAACCACGTCGTCCCGAATCGCGTCGCAAAGCTTTCGATTGTATCATCTACTGTCGGAAAACAGAACCTAGTACAATAGACAGCAACTTTAGCGACTAGCATCAAGAATGTCACGGAAAAGCGTCATGTCGTCCACATTCGAGCCCTCGCTCTCGACTAGCCGACAGCCCCTCGGGCCATCGCTCGCCGATACCCTACCCAGCATCAACTTTGGTTTCGATGAGTTGCGCGATCGCATGGCCAAGTTCACGGCCAAATTTGACGCTTTTATTGAGCAAGGGCGCAAGCGCGTGCTGGAGGAGAGGAACCAGTTTAGGATGAACGTGGCAGAGCTTCAGGGTACGTGTCATGCACACCTGGTCAAGAGGGCGCATATTGATGCTAATTTCTGCTTCCTGTAATAGAGGACCAACGTATGAAGAAAAAGGACATTGAAATCCTCCAACTCAAAACCAACACCTACCAACAGACCATGGCCAAGGAGGCCGCCGAAACACGCGAAATGCAAGCCGCCATCGCTTCGCTCACCGAACAGCGGGATAAGCAAGCCGCGATGCGTGACGCTTTGAAAGAGCAAATTGCCGCCACACAGAGGGAGATTGATGCGCGTCTAGCAGCGCAAAGGGCGCACGCTGCGCAACTGGAGGCGCAGGCGAGGTACAACGTGCCAGAGCTGGATTTCTGGGTAACGAACCTGTGCATGCGGATCGAGGGTGCCGGAGCAGAGGACAGGCTCAAGTTTGTCTATACGCACATTGATGAGAGGAACTGGGAGCGAGAGGCTTGGTTCGAGTTGAGCATGAGTGGGAGGGACTACGACGTGAGGCATTGTAGGCCAAAGCTGGAAAGAGAAAAGGTCGAAAAAGTGCTGGACCGGGTAAACGAGACTAGGGAGCTCGTAGTGCTACTTAAGGGCATGAGAGAATTGTTTGTTGAGGCCATGAAATCTTGATTCCAGTTCAGCTGGCCTGGATCGCGAGTTTGGATAGTTGCGGTTAGATACCCCGAATATTGGACGTCCTGACCTGTAGATGCCGGTGGACTTGGATTGGTCGATTTCAGGATGTATTTGGTTTCCCGTCACTGCTTCTATCATCATGCGAGTGTCGCCTGCTTGCGTAGAGGTAGGTATTGTGAGCTAATTCGTGTGTGCCTTCAGTTGTTGCTCGTTGGTGGTGAGTTGCTCGGATGGCATCGGCCCTTAGTTCCCTTGGCACCGATAGGCGTGACTTCATCTTGGTCAGAAGCAGGAACGCAAGGGCGCTCGGTTGAGAAAGGTGCCCCTGTAGAATGCCGCTGTAGCAGCTCGTTCTTTCCCAGCCTTAGGTCTTTCAGGGGTAATTGTTAGTATCACAAAAGCCCGCCAACCAGGGGCAGTTCCTCCCGTCAACGTCTCCAGGTTCCGACGCGTCAACCACAAGGGAATCACCACAACACTTCACCTCGCTCACCTCTGTCCCTTTCCATTCCACTCTCACTTCAACTTCAACTCGACACATCGCATCAGTACTTAATCACCAAACGTTGCGCCTCGTTCTTTTAACGTACAATATTCACATCCTCTGTTCAAGAAAAGGACATACTATTGTTTGCCATGGAGAAGAGCGAAAAACAGGCCGCCGCTCAACAGGCGGTAGACATTCTTCATGAGATTTCCACCATCCTGGTAAGCCAACAGTGTCACCCTCCTTGCGACATTGACTGCTAATCATAAACCAGAACTGTCAGTTGGACCGCAGAACGCTATCCATCTGCATTTCCATGATTGAAAATGGCGTAAAGCCTGAAGCGCTGGCTGTAAGATTGTCTACATAACCTCACGTAGCCCGGTCCGTGGGGCAACTAACACACCATGACAGGAAGTGATCCAAAAACTTCGCGTGGAATCCCGTGTCATCCAAGCGAATATCGAGGCCGCCGCGGCCACCCCCAGTGCAGCTCGCCGAAAATAGATGATCGGCGGGGAGAGGGTTTTAGTCGGTTCTTCGAAGCGTGAACCGTTAAATGAGGAAGACGACCAAGAGCAGATGGATATCGACTTAACTTCCGACGGTATAGATCAGCGTTATCTGGCCGCGCCGAACGACACCATCTCGCGGTACCATCTAAATCTCACTGTCTACACTCTTCGATGGGTGATTATGGGGTTCAAGGAACTGAAGACAAGATATCCACCATTGTGCCTCTCTGACAGCAAGATGGACCAGATTGCGGCGGACTTGATTCGCCGACTACACGTGCTGTTGAGAAGGGAGGAGCTCAGCTCCGAAATGAGTCGTGGTCGCAGGGCATCAAGAAACCTCACAGAAACCGGGAGAAACGGCGGTTTGCCGTTGGGATTGAGAAGAGCCAGGAGGGCCCAAAGCGCACCGGACCGGACAGAGAGGATCAAGTTTTACCAGGAGATGCTGCGATTCGTGAGACAGCGACCCATGATCTCGATGTCGTTGCAGCCAAGCCCCACGGAAAGTTGGGACCATGATCGCTTCTCAACAGACTGGAACCAGAGGGGAGAAGAGGAGGAAACGAATGATGCAATGGAACTCTACGAAACATACGGAGAGGAGGTGAACCAAGACTCGCAAGAGGAGGAACAACAGGCACCGGTGGAAACGGAGGTTATAGAAGTCTGCAAAACAGGAGATGGCGAGGAAAACGTCAAAGATGATTCGGAACAAGAACAGGCACCGGTGGTGACAACGGAGGTCATTGAAGTACAACCATCCAGTGGAAGCAACAGCTCCGACGACAACGAATGACTACGCCACCAGATATGATATGAAGGCCAAAAAAAATCAAGAAGCCAGTGGGAAGAATAGAGGCCACAAACATGTCCAACACTAGAAGAAACTCACCTCCGAGTTCGATTCGAGCGACGGCGAGGCATACGTCAACGACGACCAGTAATTATGCGGGTTGAATGGTTCACACGGTTCACGAGCATTACCATGATGGAACCCAGATCGATTAAATGTATCAGATCAGCCATCTGAAGACGTGGAAAAGGTGGATTCAGCGATTGTTTTCTGTTCGTTCTTCGCAAAGTAATTGACGATACAAAAGACAGCGACATAAAATCAAGACAATGTGTTTTTTTTTTTCAAAGTTCTTTCAGTGGCAGTTAGATCTGACTCCAACTAACCAGAACATGTCGTCATCGTTCCTTGCAACCTGTGACCGTTCAGTTAATCCTCTTGCAGTTCACATGAAGGAATTATTTCCTTAGTCCAACTGCCCAACTACCCAGCTATCTAATTAATTGTCTCTAGGGAGGGAACTAACAGTGAGAAGATCATATTGATATTAGGCAAGCAGGCCTCAATCTTAACCAAGCCCCATTGTAAACTCACAACCTTTTATTTTCTGTGAGGTGATCAAGAATAATTTTCCCGAGTTTGTTTTCGTCTTGGCACCCCTATATATGGATCAAGTGAGTAGGTCCGGCCAAAAAGTCCTAAGCACTGGGCACTGAAAATATGTACACTATCAAGCCAAATGCTATTCATTTCCTGAATGATATTTTTATGTAATCTTTTTCTTCGTATCTGGCTGCAGAGTCACGAAGGTAGAGAGGATGATGAACTCATGATTTCAGGATCCTTCCAAAATTGAAGACCTGACATATATACAGATTTGTGTTAATATTAGATTGTCTTGGAAAGCCTTATCCAGGTGGAAATAGTAGATCTAGAAAGGGTAGGTGGACCATCAATTTTAAGGTTGTAGGCACACTACAAGCTCAAGCTCGTTGTTGTTGTTGTTGTTGTTGTTGTGTTTTGAAACCTTTGTTTTGGTGTATTACATAAAACTATTATTTTCAAAGAATCAAGCATGCTTTAGTTTTAGATATTCTTTTTAAATTGGCGCAAACGGACTTCCAACTATTACAGTTATTTACCAAGGGAAAAAAACAAAAGAAAAGAAAAAGAAAAAGAAAAAAGGAAGAAAAAGGTATCTCAAGCTACAGGTACACCTTTGGAGAGTAATTAGTCTCAATATTCCAGTTGTCTCATTTTCCCTGCCCATCCCGCCGAACCGTACTCCAGTTTCATGCTCATGCCCACTGAATGTTGCTGTCGAACAACATCTCGGAGGAGAAATTTTTTGAAGACCAAGAAATATACTGTATAAGGTATATCATGAAAGAGATATTCTCTATACCTGCTTTTTCCTGCTCTTTCCATGCCTCCCTGCTTTCTGCGTTAAGTGCCTCTGTCATCCTTTCATAATCCGTGCCTGGCGACTTTTCTTTCCGCTTATCTTGATTTTCCATTCCTCATCCAAAGTATCATCTATGACCAATCAAGTCCAACTCAAACCCTCCATCCCCTATTTCTTCAAGGTCATCGTCATCATCATCATCATCATTCTCTTCCTCGCTCTCTTCTTCCCCACTCTCATCATCCTCATCGTCCTCATCTATTAGATCCCTAATAGAGGTGTGCCCATCCTGAGGAACTGGAACTAACCTTCTCGGCGAGCGTCCCAAGAAACCCAGCACGTCTTCTAGCGTCACCATGTCCTCTCCCCATCGACTTTCCTCATCGTCATCGGTGTAATCGTCAGAATGGTAATCTGCGCTCGTTGTCACCCCAGGTCCAGCTGCTTCGTTTATTGACCTGCCTCTTGTTCTCCTCCTCGTCGTCCTTGTCGTTGTCATCCCGGGGATGGCGCGATCTGGAATCATGGTGTTATTTGCCGCGCCGGAAGGAGCAGATGCTGAGTAACCGCCGAACCCTACCAAGGCGGCGGCGGAAGCGAGGACGGCGGCGGCTGTGGCAGCTGGGGAGGAAGGAGCGAAGGAGGAGGGGCGAGGGAAGTAGGTAGATGGGGAAGGGGTGGTGGGGAGGTTGGAGGTGGACGGATGTGGTTGGTCGGCGGAGGAAGAGGATGGAGATTGTCGGTTTCGGTTGGCGAATAGACCTGCTAGGGCTGAACGCCGTGGTGGTGAGATCGGGTCGGAGTGGAAAATACTTCTGTTTTGTTGTCCGTTTGTGTCGGGATATTGAGGATCCAGCCCTCGAGCAGCTGATAGTCGTCTACCGCCGGCTGTTGCCGCGTTGTCAAGGGCAACTGACAGCATACTCACACCCTGCGCTCCGTTGTTGGCATCACTCGACCCAGTGGCAGCCCTTGGTTCCTCCTCATCCTGGTCGCCATTCACACCAGGCATATGGAGCAGCTTATGTTCGACCGTATTATACGAGTGACAGACTGAACACTTCAGTCCCAACCAGTGGTACCTTGTCTGGCTTTTTGCACTGCAGTCGTTGCACGAGATGACGGCCCGGGCATCCTGGTACTCGTCGGGCATGGGCTGGGTGGCGATGGCGATGTCAAGGTTACGAAACTGGATCTCCATGTTGACGCAGCTCTTGTTGCAGACCGGACATCTGTACGATCTTTCCCGGTGCGCGCTGAAACAGTGTTTATGGATGGTATGGCCACATTTCATGATTGCAACCGGTCGCGGAGAGTTAAACAGGTAATCGCCGCAGATGGGGCAGTCGCAGTCGGTTGACCGTTCAATACATCGGTGCTCGTCGCGCGTGGAGACGCATGCTGAGCATTTCTGATCACCAAGAACCGTCAGTTCATGTTGGGTCAAAGGGGCCATCCATTTCTTCACACGAGCTTCAAGCGACTCACCTTGCAATGGAAAAAGTCTTTGCCCAAGCCCAGCCCAACTCGGCAGAGCCCACAATCGTTGCAGTGATAGATTGGTTTGTTCCGATCGTCGTTCCACAATTTGCAGATATTACAATAGTAAGAAGCCGCTGACTGGCTACAACCAACACAAGTCTGCGAGGCCTTTTGGGTTCGACCGCACAACATGCACAACATGTGACGTGTTTCCCGCCGCGGCAAGGTGTGATCTTCCACCTCATCGTGACAGAGCCGACACGTATACCACCGATCACAGGCGGCGCATTGCAGCTTCACATTGCGCCGGTAGTGTTTGCAACCGAGTCTGAGAACGGGCTGACCGTTCTCGTCCAGATCCTCTGTTTCTTCCTCGGGTTGTATCCCCTGCGCAATCGCGTATGCGAGACTGACATCGAGTTCTCGCACCCCGTGTTCGTCGCGTTTTGGGACGGTTTTGGGGGCATAGGTCGGCTTCAGATCCTCCTCTGTAACGTGGATGTTCAGGGTATCCTCGTCACTAAATCCGCTTTCGCCCGCGAGAGGATTCCAGAACTTCAAGGCCGTTTGCAACGGGCCAAAGGAATCACGATCCCGGTTCGATGATCGATCGCGGCTATGGCTCTGCGCGCTACGAGCGCTCTTGACGCTGTGCACACTACGCACGCTCCGACCGCTGGGCGATTCTGGGCGCATGCCCATAGTACCATCATGCGCATGTGGAGACTGTTGATAATACTCCTCCGTCATGACCTGATGTATCAGCTGCGCCTTGAGGGCCTGCGAGATGTCGGCCTGATTTTGAATCGCCTGTATCCTCTTCCTCAATGCGCTCTTGCCGTCATCTTCTGGTAACTCCCCGGTCTGGGATCGAGCGTCGGAGTCCACCTGGGAGGGGATACGAGGAAGCGTGAGGAAACTCTGTTGCGCTACTTGCGCAGTCCATTCTGGCGCCAGCGCAGAGATCGGCGAAGTTAACGACGGTCGCGCCGGCGGCGTCGATTCGTATGCCGCTGCGGATATTGGCGGAACTGGAACTTGTCCTATGTGCCCTGCTGCTGGAGTGGCAGTTGCGACATCGGCGGCTTCCCCTAACCTCGAATGCGAACTTGATGCGGCGTTGGTTGGTGTGGTTGTTGTTACAACAGCCACCGGCTGCGCTACGGTTCTGCCAACAATAATCCCATCCAGACTTCTCCTATAGTTCTCGTCTCCGTCCTCAAACACCGATTCGGGCAGCGCGGCCCCATCAGATCTCGTTCTCTGGTGTTGCGAAGTGGAAGACGGCGTGGGTATATCGGGCTCTTCAGCGGCAAACCCTGAGGAAAATCGCCGAACTTGTCGTTGTGCTCCTCGAAGCAAATCAGAGACTAAGGTGGCCATAGCAGGTCATGCGGTTGTCGCAGACCTTGTTTCCAAGTTTCTTCCTTAGGGTCGGCTTTGTCGGACGTAAACGTATAGCGGCAGCGGGACTGACTGGGATCGTCGGACAATGTGATGTCGAGAGAAGGAGCAAGGGCGAGCGCGGTGGCGATTACGAAGTAGGCGGAAAGGAAAGAAAGCAAAAAAGAAGGCAAAACACCAGGAAGGTGTGCGTGCTGAAGAGCTAGAATAATAAGCCAGTATATACGTAAGACTAAATTATGCTAACAAGCGCAATAATGTCAATTAACAAGAGTATGTAAAGGTGTTGTGTGTATCCATGGGTGGGTATCATCCATCAAAGTTCATGTTTGGGGGAGACAGATGTTGGACGAGGGAAGCGGGAGTAGTGAAGAACGAAATGTCGGTCGAGCTGTGGCAGACGCAAATGACAAATGGCACGATGGCTCGATGGGTGGGTGCAGTGAGACCGAGACTGGAGTGGTCAGTCCGTCAGTCGTCTTGTTCCTGCTTGTCTTTTTTTCCTTCCGGATTTCGGGCAGATCATGTCGTCAATTCGCCCGCCATTGTCCTCCGTCCGGTGGAGAATCGACACGATGGCTCTTGACTTTGAGGTTTCCACTCAAACAGCATCTCGCCATCGTTGTTGCCATGCCAAGGGCATGTTCCCCGCCAATGATCGCGGTGCAACAGCTTGTGACACGGCAGCGGCTTTCCCCTGTCTGGCTGTTAGGTAAGTAACGCCTGCTGTTTTGCGCCTTCACGTGTCCGCCTGTACCGACGCTACGCCAACGAAGGCCCTGGTGAGATGTCCGTCTCCCGCATCTGCAACAACACGCGACTTTACTTTCTTACTGCCACGCGACAGCAACAACAGTTCAATGCAATTCACCGACCTCACCTGTGTACACCTGTGCAGTGTGAGAGAGACGAGCGTTGACTTGTTGCGTTGCCCACGTGGCTGATCACTTTGGCAGACATGAAGATGATCCGTCCGTTTCCTCGGAAGGCCGGCCGTCGAGGGCTGGGGCCTGGCTGGCAAGCTGGTGGGGTGATTAGCGGACCGAACGGACCATAACGGTCCGGACCTCCCGGAGTGGACGAGTAGTGTAAAGACCCGGCCGGACACGGTCACTGTCGGGCAACTTGTCCGTCTCCGTGATCAGTTTGAACCGGGGCCATTATCATATCAGGGTCACGACCACGTCAGAACGAAGCATGCTGGCAGCAGGTTGAAAAGAGAAGAAAGGAAACTCATGAGGACATTTGTTGCCGTTGGTGCGTGGAAGAAGAACGGAAAGTGTCAGAACCACGACCACAACTGTGCATCTCCTCCCAAACAACCCAGCACGGCCCCAGAATCGGTTACAGAAGCGACGGGACCTGAGCTGCAGCTGCCAATGCGGGGCAACCTGTGGGGTTACGACGGCAACGGCTCTGATCCGGATGTTGTTGCACAACCTGAAGCAACTGGAGTACAGACTGCAGATGAAAGGAGCAACTTCCAGCTCGGCACATGTTGTTAGTGCAGTGTGTTATGGTAACCGATGGTGACAGGGACAGAGGAACCGACCTTGGCTGGCGACCAACTGATTCACAAAGACCCTTGTCTCATTTTTGGCGCCTTAACATGCATCTCTAGCCCAAAGGTACCTAGCCATCGCCAAGTAGCCGTGAGTGTGTAGTATACAGTGCAGTGCTCGAAAAGGAAACTCCCGTCCTGGGCATGTTCAGTTCTTGGTGTGTTGCTTCAAGCTCCATGCAGGGGGACTGAGTGAGAGAAATGTAACGGAGAATCGATTTCTATGTATTTGGATGGGCGATAAAGGGAACGCTCGTCGTAATCTCAATCACCATTCCTCGTTATGCTCTGAAACCCCCTTTGGGACGGGGGCTGTCCCTGGCTGAGCTGGGACTTTACACACGTTACCCAAGGTTAAGGTACACTCTCAAGTTACATACATGCCTCTACACTCCAACCCTGGTTTGATTGTTGGTGTGGTACTTCGATTCACACTTTTCCTTCTCAAGTTTGGTTCGGTGGACTTTGGCGATGCAAGCCCTGGTAAAGCGCTGGAAATGTTTCCCTTTTAGGTATTGTCTTTGGAATACTGAGGAGGCTGTTCCGAAGCCCTGTCTCTACCCTGGCTTTTTGACGATTTAGACCAATCACATAGTCTAGATCGCACATTTCTCCCCTGTTCAAAGTCGGAAGAAGTCCCACGCTAACAATCAAACCAGTATTGAACTGTACATGGTACACTACTTGTTGTCGTCCACTTGGCCCCCGCGTTTCCCTTCCGCGTGACGATTCGGTTGCCCGGACCCAGCTTGCCAGGACCTGAAATGGCCCTGTCATTTAACACATACAGTCAGCTCCCCTGTTCCAGCAACAGTTGGAGGGAAAACTACCCTTTTTGAAAGGGTAGGAAGCGCAATCCTAAAATAGAAACACCGGGTGGGAAAATTCACTGTCGATTTGTACGTAGGTACCTAGGGTATGGAAAGGTGAAACCAGGAAAACTGAAGGGGTCTGCCACAGGGCAAAATTGGCTTGGCGTGCCAGTTTTGGTCACGGTTGAAAGGCAGGTGGTCTGTGCACGTCACCACTATGGTCAGATGTTTGGGGTTGCTAGGTGGAACAGGGGACCGGGCCAACTGGAACTGCTGTCTTGTGGGTGATCCTGCTGGATCATAAACTTCGTTGACGGGACCGGACTGTGCGTATCCGGTGCATGTACGGTAGACGGTAGTAGTACCCCTGACGTCGACTGACATACCTAGAGGTACCTATATACCGTACATGCTGCCGTCTTTACTGGAGGTTCATCCAATATATCTAGGGCATTCCTGACGCTGGTTCTAAACAGCATCCCAGGAACCTCCACGGATGGATGCCAGCGATGGTACGGTTATGGCTTCTCTAGGTAGATAAGGCAAAATTTCACACGCGTTCGTGAAACCTTTGTTGCTCCAATCTTGTCTTTCTTGGCTCGCCCCAGTGTCGTCACATCGCTATCCCGCCTAACAGAAATGCAAGTACTTGATATGACGTTTGGCTAAGGTAGGCTGTGCATCTGCAATCCACCCAACCGTCGCCTCTCTGGGCCACGGCAGCTAACAGGGCAGGTTGCCGCACTCCGACAGCAACAGCACCCTGACTTCACCTAGCAACCACTTTTTGCTTTTTTCTGGGCGTGTGGTGTAACATCACAGGCGACAAGACAAATTGGACCCGGACGTCTCAAACCCTTCATCGGGCTGTGCTTATTCTTTTTATTTTTTTTTAATGGCAGCACCGCCTCAGTCCATCGTTGAGTTTCCTCATCCATGACACATTTCCTGATCCAAAACTATATCCGAGTCCATATTCCTCCATTCGTCTGTGTGACCCGACAATACCCTCGTTCGCCAGCCAACATCTTCCACCACTCTCTCTCTCTTCGGCCATCGCAATCCAGTCCGACCATTGCCTTTGTGTGTTCAGCAACTCGCGCAACGATATATCCACTTCACGCTCTCCCGACGACAAGCGCGATTCTAGCCGGCCGTCAAGGTCAGTCAATGCTAAACCAGACAGGTAAAGGCTAGGAATTCATTTCTTTACCTTTCGTCTGGAGCTTTGACGATCTGCGCTCTTTCGATCCGATCCGCCGTGTCATGACTGTCATCGCTTCAGGCCAGCCTTCAATCTCCCTTGTGGTCCGAAACTTTTGTTTTCGACAGGTTCCATCTCATTCGCCATGCAAAATCGCGTATCAGACAAATTGGAAGCCACTACGGACAATCAAATAATCGGATACTTTCCCCATTTCCATGACTTGGTGCATACCTAGGTACTACCCAAGGTATACTCGGAAACTACCATCCATTTGGAACTGAAGCACGCATTCCATCTTTCTACTTCCCTTTTACCTTCATCCTAGGACATTTATTTTTCCCATTCGGCTGCATCTATTAGTCACTTCCTTCAGACTGCTGCCACACACCAGTCAACAAGAAAAAAAAAAGAGCTTTGCAGGTCACGGCTACCTACCTACCTTCCTACTTCTACTTCTTCTACATAGCTGAGCTCATCCGTTACTGGCTACAGGCCTAGCCCCTGGTGAAGGTGTCATTGAGCGTACGCTACATTGCGTTGCCACTGGTTGTCACTGACTGCCGCCCTGTTGATGATTTCCTAACCGACTTGTGGTTGCCACCATCATACTTCCATTTTCCCTCTCGGAAGGACCCGACTCATACACACACAGATTTGACACCAATTTTTATTTTTTATTTTTTTTGGAAGGCTCAATCATCAAGATGGCCATCTATACCACCCAAGCACGGTCTACGCGAGAAGGTACCATGAATATCAACGACACCTCCATGCCTTCTTCGATGGCGGTCTCGACCACTTCGCCCTTTTGGCCATTGGGGCCTTTTCCCAACAGAGTGGATTCCCACGCCAACTCGCACCCGCTCCCGCACCAACTCCAGCATCCGCCTCAAGATCCGCTTCAGCATCCACAAGGGCCGTTTTCACAGGGATCCTCGCAGCAGCAACAGCAACAGCAACAGCAACAGCAACAGCATCCGCAGTGGCACCCGCACCCGTTTCCGCAGTCGCACCGTGCCTTTGGTCCTCCGCCGAGCTCTGGCAGTATCATCACTACAAACAACTTGAACCGAAAGTACAGCAACGGCAACAACAACTTGAACGGCAACAGCCCCGGCAGCGGAAACGTGAGTTCCAACAACGTGAGCGTCAACCGGCCACCCACCGCAAACGTCCAGGTCCGCCGCCGTCCTCATGCTGCCACGACCGCCGGTCGATTTCGAAGTGCCGTCAGAGTTCCGGACCTCCCTGTCTTGAACAACTTGCGCATCACCAGCAACACAGGTAACACCAACGTCGACAATTCCAGCTCATCTGACGAGGGTTTCCGCTCTTCAGCTGCTCGTCCTCAGAGACCAGAGCATCGACGCTCCATGAGCCATCCATTCCCGTCTCTGTTCTCGAGCAAGAAAAAGAAGTCATACCAGATGTATGCTGGCGATTCCGGGTCCGAAACGGTAGACGACGCCGGTTATGCGCCCAAGCTCGGTACCATCAGGCCTTCAACACAGCATTCTCGTAATCATAGGAATGTTCCTTCTACGGGCAACAAGGACTACAGCACGGGAAATTGCATGACGTGCGGTTGCTTGGTGCGATGGCCCAAGGAGCTTTCTGTCTTCAAGTGTACCATTTGTTTGACCGTCAACGACCTACAGCCATCCAGCTCAGGTCAAGGGCAAGGGCAGGGTCCTAGGCGGGATGCTTCCCGAAACTCACCTCCCGCAGCGGAAGAGCGAGTCTTCTCTCATGGTAAGAAACTCCTCTATCTGATATGACTGTTCGCTCACTCATTAAAACCTGCTTAGAACGACCGGTTTCTTTGGGTCATACAAAGTCACTGGCCACACAATGTCTGCGTTCATTTCTTTCGTCTGCTCTACGCTCAAAATCGGGCCGACAAGCAGATGTGCAGCCAGACTCTTATTTTACCCTGGCAAAGGTTCCTTCGCAAGATCAGCAGGAAAGTTCGCTTTCGCCACCAAGTGGTCCAGGAAGGGTACCGCCGGCAACAAGCAGGGCGGTAGGCGTGAGCCCACAACCGCAGCGCGATGGGTTAACGGTCCCAAACACCGACCTGGATCCTCAGCAGCGTTCCAATAGAACGCCTCGGTCATACTCATCGTCCTATCCCGAAAAACGACCGGCCATTCCTGATCTCGGCCTCCAAGCACCTGGTCCTCAGGCGAGCCCACAGATTGCAAACCCTGAGATAGATTCGAGGCGGATGTTCAAACGGCTTGAGGATTATATAATCAGCTGCTTCACCTCGTATCAATGTTTGAATACTTCGTTTTCGACAACCCGCCCGTCTCACCAGCCTAGACCTAGTGGCGAACCAGAGCGTAGACGTCGACCAACGCAGTCGCAACCTCAGCCCCGACCTCAGCCCCCACCCATGCCTCAACCCGAGGCCCGCAAAGACTCGGTTACTACAGAACAGCCGTTTGTTGAACTGGACGCCAAAATGCTTTTGCTGGGGGACTTTGCGGAGAATGGTCTCTGGTGGACGGGAGGACACGAAGAAAAGGTACCAGGGAGGTCATCGTCCAACCGGAGCGATCCTGGCGCGTCTGCAGTGAGCCCAAGAAGTCCTCGAATTGACTGGGCGGAAGTAGAGGAGTGGTATACGGCAGTGCTTGACGCTGTGCGGTCCTGGCCCAAGTTTTACGATGAGCTTGTCAGTGAGGATTCCAGTCTCGCTGTGCCTCCCGAAGCGCTTAAGGAGATCGAAGCACAGTTGCTTGTGGGACAGGACCATGTTCATAGGTCGCTTTTGAAGGCTAGCGAGACGATTATGAAACGGCCCGGACGCCTGATGACTGCGCCTCATGAGCTACGGTTTATTCTCATTCTCGCCGCTAACCCACTGCTTCATGCCTATTACAAGCCATATACCGGCGAGTTCCGGCATATGGACTCATTTTGGTCTGCTCAGGGCGGTCCCTCTTCTGGAAGGCATTCCGGAATCATAAAGCGTATCGTCGGTCTCCTGTCTAACACTCCCAACGAGTGTCACAATCATCTCGTCAACTGGTTTGCGAGGTACCCGGAACCGCTTTTCATAAAGACAAAAGATCTCATTTCGAGCTTCTTAGCATTTCGACTTAACCGACAGAATGAAAAGAAGTACGATGCCAGAGTGGATATCACCGCCGGTTTGATTCCAAGTCTGAATGCTGGCAGGTCTGCGGCCTCACTTCACGCTGCGTTGGGATCTTCACAGGCATCAGGAAAGAAGCAGAAAGAAAAGAAGAAGATATACAATGAAGATTGGCAGATCAAGGCCTCGGCGCAAGTTCTTGCGCTGATTTTCGCCGCCAACAACACGGGACATTCACGGCGCAGCCTCGCCAATCTTACGGATGGACCGGTGGCGAGCACAAGGGATCGGGTCCAAATGCGTGGGCAAATTCTTGCCACAAGCGATTTCTACACCACTCTTCTTGACGACTCCGACCTCGTGGCGGACTTTGAAACATGGGAGTCGAAAAAGGGAAAGTTTGCCTTTTGTCAGTTTCCCTTCCTTCTTAGCATAGGCGCCAAGAACCAAATTCTCGAGTATGACGCGAGGCGGCAGATGGAGGACAAGGCAAGAGACGCCTTTTTCAACAGCATCTTGACCCATCGTGTTATTCAGCAGCACCTGGTGTTAAATGTTCGCCGGGATTGCCTGGTTGATGACAGCCTCAAGGCTGTGAGCGAGGTGATCGGTAGTGGCGGGGAGGACATCAAGAAGGGCTTGAAGATCAATTTCAAAGGAGAAGAGGGTATTGACGCTGGCGGTTTGCGGAAGGAGTGGTTCTTGCTCCTTGTCCGTGAGGTGTTCAATCCCGATCATGGTAAGTCCACACATCTGTTGAAAATTAACTTTAGTCGTCCTAACCTTGTTCTAGGGATGTTTGTCTACGACGAGGACTCCCAGTACTGCTACTTCAACCCCGCCTCTCTTGAGCCATCCGAGCAATACTTTCTAGTCGGCGTCGTCTTCGGTCTCGCCATATACAACTCCACCATCCTCGACGTCGCCCTGCCACCGTTCGCGTTTCGGAAACTCCTCATGGCCGCACCGCCTGCCACGCTGGCCACGTCCCAGCCTCGCCAACCCATGACGTACAGTCTCGACGACCTCGCAGAATACCGCCCCCGCCTCGCCAGCGGCCTACGCCAGCTCCTTGAGTACGACGGAGACGTCGAATCCACCTTTTGCCTCGACTTCGTCGTCGACATCGAACGCTACGGATCCACCGAGCGCGTCAGCCTCTGCCCCAACGGCGAACGCCGCCCTGTGACCAACGCCAATCGCCGCGAATACGTCGATCTGTACGTACGCTACCTGCTGGATACGGCGGTGACGCGCCAGTTTGAGCCTTTTAAACGGGGGTTCTACACCGTCTGCGGCGGCAACGCCTTATCACTCTTCCGGCCCGAGGAGATTGAGCTGTTGGTCCGAGGTTCGGATGAAAGTTTGGATATCTCGGCGCTCAAGTCGGCTGCTACCTACGATAATTGGAGTACGAAGAACCCAGTGGAAACGGAGCCGACGGTTAGGTGGTTCTGGGAACTTTTTGAGGAGGCGTCCCCCGCAGATCAAAGGAAGTTGTTGCTGTTTATCACGGGCAGTGACAGAATACCCGCGGGAGGGGCGGCGGCGCTATCGATTCGGATTGCGTGCCTGGGCGAGGATTGCGGGCGGTATCCGACGGCGAGGACGTGTTTCAATTCTTTGGCGCTGTGGAAGTATGGAAGTCGGGAGCGGCTGAAAGAAGTCTTGTGGATGGCGGTGTTGGAGAGTGAAGGATTTGGGTTGAAGTGAGGGGGGAATGATGAAGGATGATGTTATGCTTGGTGTGTTTGTGTTGGTATGAAAGAGTTGTGGAGGTTATGGAACAGGAGTTTCTCTACATGGTATCTTTTTTTTTTTTTTCATTTTTGGTTACCCTGCATATCCCAGACCGGAAGAAAGGAGGCAAAGAGAAAACTGCATCATTATCATCGGCATCAGATAAGAAAGAAGATAGCGGAAAGCAAGCCAGATAAATTCATTCGTGTAGCGTCCATCCTTTGAATAAGCCGAAACACCACTCCACGCTACCGTTGATTGAGCAACATGATTATTTATGTACGACAGCTACCATCGAAGCCAGTTTTGAGCCACCATCACAGCACGTATATTGGGGGTAAAGTGTATAAAAGGCGTTGGAAGAGTACTTGTCAATAGATGAAATGGTGAAGAAGAGGAGGAGGAAGAAGTCAGTTTAGACACCCACTTGGGCCTTGTACATCGAAGTGAAGTGATGGGCCGGGCGGGGCTCTTATATGAGATGACAGTCCATTCAAATTGGATGAAAAGATAATTAAACATGTGATACCAGGTTTTGATTCAAACAGTGCCGGTATGTATTTCGTCACAACAACGACTTGGTCGTGATCCAAATGTATTTATTTCCTTATCATTGGTGTAGTACCAAGTCTACGCATCTAATTCCCCCTCAAACTCCATACTGTGAAACCGCTCATGAGCAGATAATGCAAACAAAGGAATGAAGTGGTTGCATAGTGGACATTTGATACCATCACCACCATCACTGTCGCCATTGACACCCAGACCCTCGGCGTCTCTGAGGTCGTCGTAGTCCAGATCTTCTTCTGTAGCTTCTTCTTCTTCTGCGGCTTCTTCTTCTTCATCGTGATTCCACACATTGTCTGGTGAATCATCCCAGACTTCGTCGTCGTCTTCAATGTGAAAGTAATAATGGTTGGTTGACATTATTGGACCCAAGTGGTTTGTGTCGCGGTCGGCTTGTGCTTGTGCTTGCTCGTGGATGTTGGAGACGGGATGTTGTTGTTGATGGTTAGTGGTGCTGGGGTCCCCATTGTCGTTATTGTTGTCCTCCGCCGACCCTCTTGCTTTCCCGATAGAGGATTCATAGCTTGTATCACTCATGTCCAAGTTCAAGTCCGGGTCCTGGCTTAGGTCTTCTGCATCCAGATTATCCAAAGGTTCAGCTTCAGTTTCGGGTTGGATTCCGGTGTTGTCGGCGTGCTCATGTTCGGGATCGTAAACGGTGAATTCTCTCGCCCTCATAAACATGTTTTTGATGTCCCTTCCCCTTCCTCCGCTGCCGCCGCCACCGGTCGTGGGATCAACCGAGTCCATGTTTGTCACGCAGACGTTCAGCAACCCGATACTATACCCCTTTTCCCCTTTTCTCGGGTTAAGCGGGTTAAGTTCGCGGAACATCGGTAGCAATGTCTCGGCGACAAGTCTCTGGATAATCTCGTCGTCACCATGGGCGTTACCGTGACTGTTACTGCCTGCAATGGTAAAGACGTAGCCAGGCAGACCCTGACTTTTCGAGACCCTTCCATAGCCATACCCTCTCCCCTCTCTCGGGTCCGTCCTCGGTCTCGTCGTCAACCGTAGCGTCTTGGGCCTCGCTAGCCACCTCTTTTTGTCGTCGTCCATCAGATCCGTCTTCATTCTCTTTAATAACGACCCAGTGATCTTCACCAGTTCCCGCTGGATTTGCTCGATGGTGACCAAAGGGCAAGAGAAATAAGTATCTTCGATGCTGATTTGCGTGGGGAGCAAGCGAGCGGGTTTGACGGGGGAGGAGTCGTGGCCATGGAGGAGGGAGACGATGTGTTTGCCGATTCCTGTTCCTGTACCTGAGGAGAAAGAAAGTGAAGAGAGGAGGGAGTCGAGTTTTGATGGTGATAGGTTAGGACAGGAGAGGAGGTCGTCGACGGTGATTTCTTTGGGGTTTGGGGGTGAAGATGAGCCAGGCTTGGACTGGGAAATGAAATAGTCCGAGAGAGCAGCGGCCGTTTTCCCTCCGATCCCGGGTACTTTTCTCAGTTGGTGACTGCCCATGAATCTTTGAATAGTTTCCTCACCGTCGTCGGGCCCGAAAGACAAGAGGGTCGTCTGGTTCCGGGGTTTGTTCACGTTACCGACCAACTTGGCGAGAAGTTTGTTCGTGGATATCCCGCAGGCGGTGGTGTACCCTTCCTCTTCGATCTTCAAACGGAGGTGAAGAGCTAAGTGGGAGGCGAGGAGAAGTTTCGTTCTTAACAACCCAGCCTGTCCACCTCCATACCCCCCAGTCCCAGACCCCTCAAGACCAACCTTTTCCCTCCCATAAACTTGCCCAGCAAACCCCCTCGCATTAAACGCAAACCCCTTCTCCGGATCCTTATTGTCTAAACAAAACCACGAGTGCTCCAAGTCATGGCGGTTCAGCAGTTCAACATTATACTCAACCATATCACTTACATCCATCCAGACTTCATCCAGACCCAGTCTTTCGACTCTGTCATTCCACGAGTACGAGCGCAATAGGGCGTAAAGACGCTTGGAGACGTCCCGAAAGGGAGTCAAGTCTTCGCCGTCGACGATGACCAGGTCCGGGCAGATGGCTAGGGCGGAGGCGATGGACATGAGCTTCTTGACGCCGAGACGGCGCGCGGGGTAGTTGCATGTTGCCAGTAGGGACTTTTGGCGAATTCCGAGGGGGAGGGATTTGAGTGAAGGGGTTTTGTTTTCGTAGACCTTGGAGGGGAGTTAGTAAGTAAGGTGGTTAGGGGAGGTGTACATCATGTTGAGGTGTTTTGAAGAACTGAAGGCTTCTTTGTTTACACCATGGGTCTGAAGCGAATAGGGGAGGGTGTGGGTGAGTGGGTAGGTGGAATTCAAAACCTACTTACCTGGGCGTAGAAGCAATCGAGATCCTACAGACGAAGATTCACACACACAGACAGACAGTCAGACATTGTGTCTACAATTGAATGATGCATAAAGAATAGTAGGGAAGGATGCTGTACAAAATGGAGGATGATTCGATCATGGTGCTTGATTTTCGACTTTTTCCTAGGATGATCCATCGCGGGTACTGTAAGCCGCATCACGAGGACGCGGTGATGCTTTTCACGTCTTGCGATGATGGGTCTGTCTATCCCCCAGTCTGTCCCATGTCTTCTTCTCCTCCAGTCCTCTGCTGTTTTGTGGGGAGATGGCCGGGCTGGCTTGCTAGGGTCCGGTAGCAGTTGGGCTAAACACGATGTGAATGCACCGTGAGTTGGTGTTTCGAAAAGTTGTGTTGAGTTGTGGTTGGTGGTCTTGCGTTTTGGCGCCGTTTTGGAGGTTGCAATGGGTCGAGACGGGATGTGACAACTGTAAAGAGTGGAGACTGTGGAACGCTAAGCGTTGTGCTCCACTCGTCATTTTGGGCTTATTGCAATTGGCTCCCGGTACCTAATCAAGATTCCCTTGCCGCACAGACCAATCCCGAACGCCCTAGCGGCTCAATTGTGATGGTGTACTATAGGGTTACCACAGAGCGCCGATGGGATGGAATGGGATGGTACGGGCGGGTGAGAGGATGATTTTTGACTGAGATTGCCGGCCGTGACAGCGAATGACAGCGACCACAGCGCTTAGTTGCAAGGCGGGCAGCCCAGAAGGAAGCTGGTCCCGGTCACTGTGATGATCATCGGCCTCTGTAGCGTGAATTAGGCGATCCATCAGCCCAAAATGGGAGGGACCCTCACCCCAAATGGGAAAGTCCAATCTTGAGTCCAGTGCACTCGCCAGCATGCCGGTTGATGACGACGGGAAGAGGAATGGGCAAGAGCAGTCCACGATGGAGTTGGAGAGATGGAGGTGTGGAAAGTAAGATCGGTACCAATCTCCCTCTTCCTTCCACTTGGTAGAGGTACTCTTCAAGGCTGCAGTGTTCACTGTTCAGGTCTCCTCCTCCCTCTTCAAGCTCATCTCGCCTCCTCTTTTCAATCCCGTTCCCGGACAGTTTCCATCCGATTCATAGGTAGAGGTAGGAATTGGAAACGACACACCTCACTACACTACCTACACAATGTCGTCCTCAGTCTAGATCGCTCGCCCGCCCGCCCAGTCCCTTCTTCCTCCTCCTCCTCCTCCTCCACCCACACACGCCCGGCTGCTGCATCTTGCATGAGGCTGCTTCCCTAGGTTGAATACCTACCTCAAGGTTACAGTCACGATATTTCCACTTTTGGCGGCACTTCGACCTCATCGCCCGCCTGAGCCAAGACTGCAGACTTTTTGAATCCCAGTCCATCCAGGGCAGGATTGAAGACTTTTCCCCGCCAGAGCCAATTCAATTTAGTTACAATCACTCTTTCGCTTTCCCTCCCTCTCTTTCTCTTTGCTACTGCAATTTCTTCTCTCTCTCTCTCTCTCTCTCTCTGGCCCGTTCACTCCCTACATATTGTAAGACTGACCGGACCATCTCGATTTGATTGCAATATTGCTTGCTTGCGCAAAGTGGAAGGTTCAGTTCTTTGCTGGACGTGCGCTGTTTGTGTGTTTTTGTGCAAAGACACTAACAAAGTCAAATCTTGCAGCGTTACCACGGGAACCTTCACAACAAGGCAACAAATATCCACATACACACTGACAGTTTTCAAACACGTCACGCAATCTCTACCTTTGCACTTGATCTTGGCCAATTTACAAGTTCGGACGGAAAGCTCAAACTTTCCCAGTCGTCTACGCTACTTCCGTCACCATTATCGCTTCTCTTACAACCAGCCGCGGCCTTGGCTCAGCTCGGGCTTGGAGATCAAGGCATCACCATTGATCCTCCTCCTCGCCACTTACATCACTCCACACGCAACAGAATTTGGGAATATTCTTCACCATATCCGACGACGACTACAATCAAGTTACTATCATCAATCTTTCACCACACCGTCGATTCTTTTACAAGCCACTACCGACGCCCACTGCAACTGTACACCACCGATATCGAGGACAACGTGCTGGCTCATGTTCTTCCCCCTTGCTTCGGACTTGGAAACAGACTAACCTCGGCCCGGCTTCCCAACGGCCAATGGCTACGAGATGGCATTCACTCCTTCGAACCGACACAAGCTTACGCCCGCCAGCTCTCCCTTCGTCACCAGGACTTCTAGGTCCCCAGGTCCTCAACGGTCCCGTGCCATCAATGAGACCTGTCTGTCCCTCAGGCGTGTCATAGGCACCACTTGCTCCTCGCCCACCGGCTTCGATTCCGTCTACTCCTCTTTCGCCTACATTGCTGGCGGAGCTGTTGTAGTGGTTGACGTATCCGGCGAGCATTATTCCCAACGCTTTTACCGAGCCCGTCCCTCGGCAGTCCCCGTCTTTGCCCTTTCACCCGTCTCCCACATTACCGCGGCGAATGCCAATCCGACACCGAAAGCCAATGACAGTAGGAACAGGACTACCGCTTCACAGAGGGAATTGGCCTATCAGACAGCGGATTCTTCACAGACCTGGACAAGTCGCGAGCGCATAAAGGCTGCCACTTGCCTTGGCCTCAGCCGGGATGGACGATACCTGGCTGTGGGTGAAACGGGCTATGCTCCCCGTGTCCTCATCTTCAATCTCCAAGATGCCTCTTCCGATACGCCATTGGTGTCCATCAGTGAACACGCATTTGGAGTCAAGGCCGTAACATGGTCACCAGACACAAAGTTTTTGGCTTCTCTGGGCGCTGCCAACGATGGGTTCCTTTACATATGGAAGGTTGACACGAGAACTGGCGCCGCCAGGCTCTTTCAACAAAACCGCTGTACCTCTCACGTCAAGGGTATGGTCTGGATGGGCAACAATTTGATCACATTGGGTGTCCGTCACATCAAGGTTTGGAGGGTTGAAGAACCTCCGCCGCCTGTCTCGCCGATGAAGGCCAAATTTTCCCAACAGGAGGTGGCCTGTTCAGCCGCCCAGCTGGCCCAGAAACCATTGCCTGGCCGAAATATTCTGTTGGGTTCCATGCTGGACGCCACGTTCAGCTGCGCTCTTGCACTTGATGAAAACAGGGCCATCATCTGCTCAGAAACGGGCAGTATCTGTCTCTTGGATGACACAAACAAGCAAATGAAACTAACACGACTATTGGACCTGAACTTCCACGTTAGCTGCATATCGATGAGGAATGAAACGCTCTACATCGGCGGGAAGGATGGTCAGCTATCAACCCTCGCACTCGATGGTGTCTTGGAAGGCACCCCTGACCCCACAATTCACAATCCTCATACGTCTGACGGCCTTGTCGCCCTGGGATTCCTCGCCGAAAACTTCGTCACGATTGACAGCCGCCGAACGATCAACATTTGGAGTCCTGATCATATTCCGGCCGTATCATCCGACGACCCGCACCACATTCCAATTCCTGGCGCCGGCGACATTGTTGGAATACAAGAGCTTCCTGGGTTGAACGGCGCGGACTCATGCTTCGTCACCTGGTCTGCCTCTGGAAGGATCAATATGTGGAACCTGGACGGCCTGATCAAGTTAACACTTGATGTTCCCGTGGACCAGGTAGAGAACAACATCGATGGCGAGCAACCGGCCAATCAGCTAGTGGTGGTGAGAGCCACGAACGATGGGAGTCTCTTTGTTGTGGGAGACAAGCTTGGCGTTCTTCGCATCATTGACGCCTCTACGAGAGTTTGTTTACTCGAAACGAAGGCACATTCCTCCGATTGCCAAGATATTGCCATCTTCGAGGACGAGTCAAGGCTCCTTATCGCCTCATGCGGCAGAGACCGCACAGCTCAATTGTTTCATCGAACATCCTCCGGTGCATTTGACCACTTTCAAACGCTGGAATTTAGCGCCAAGGTCGTCCAGGTTTTGATACCCTCCCGCGACAAAGTCCTCACTTGCTCGCTGGACCGTACCCTTCAGGTACACGATCTGGTTACGAAAGAGAGTGACCCTGATGTCATGGCAGCCATTTCTTCAAGGGTTATTACGCTACGGGCTTCGCCATCCTCAATGGTGGTAACACCTCTTGGAAAGTCAATCTTTGTATCACTTTTGGATCGCTCAGTTTGTCATTTTGACTACAACAATGGACGGCTCTTGAACTCGTTCAAATGCCACGACGAAGGAGGGTCCGAGACCGTTGTCTTGGAATCACTAAAGTACGGCCAAACCGGGGGGGACATGGGCTTCTTGCTTGGCATTTCCAACACAGACAAATCTATCCGGGTATACGACGCTCACTCCGGGACCTTCATGGGCCGTGAATGGGGTCACACGGAAGCCATCAACGGTGTGGTCATGGTCGAGGGCGAGCAGGCTGGCAGAAAGATTATCAGTGTCGGAGAGGATGGGACCATCATGGTTTGGGGACTGGACATACAGTTTCCAGTGACTGGTTCCAGGAACCGCGATCCTTCGCCTGACAAGACCGCCAGCTCAAGGGCCAACAACCCGTCTGCGCACAGTCGACCGCCACTCAGGAGGGTGTTATCAAAGGCTGAGCTAGCCGAGTTTCAACGACCATCTTCATCCCATGCCGGCAGCAGCAGACAGCGCCGTCTCTCACCCAGTCGAGCACAACCCCGTCGTTCCTCTCAACAACACGCAGTGACTTCCACCGCACGCACACCAGTAACATCGGGGAAGCGGGTAAGCCCCGACGGTACCGGATCAATCCGAATCAAACGCAATGCCCTACGTCGGACATCTTCAGGAGCAGGCAGCAGATCCGAAAGCCCGCCTTCCGAGGACAACGGCATATACCGTCGTTGCGCATCCCCCCCGCTTATCAACGGTGACGTGACACGCGCAGCCTCCACCGTCCGCTCGTCCGCCCGCAAGAAGACCAGTCAGTCAAACCTCCGAAGCAATACCGCCCCTAGTACATCGGCAGGGCCCAGCAGCGCCAACGGCTACGGCTTTGGTTCCCTCAGCGCAGCCACCGAGCAGACTTGCCGCCAACTACGAGCCTACCGCAAAAAGCTGGCAAGCTCGGACGCTATTAGCGGCGACATCTTGG
Organism: Neurospora tetrasperma FGSC 2508; assembly: GCF_000213175.1. Classification (NCBI taxonomy): domain Eukaryota; kingdom Fungi; phylum Ascomycota; class Sordariomycetes; order Sordariales; family Sordariaceae; genus Neurospora; species Neurospora tetrasperma. Next base: position 2,206,962 of record NW_009799102.1, read on the forward strand.
CCGAACTCGATGCCGAACTGCGACTTACCGCGGCCGCCCTCGGGGAGCGGGCGATCCGCAGCCGGAGCAGGAGGCCTCATTTGCAGAACCACCACAGCTACTGCGGCCACGGCAGCGATCGTGAACGTGGTCACGGTCATCACGACAGAGACAAGGCGCTCAGCGAAAGCATGCTCACCAACCTGCTGGACCAGTATAGTGAACGGTTGGTCAGCATGTTGGATGAGAAGCTGAGGATAAGGTTGCTCAGCGAGGAAGAGAGGGAGGCGTTGATGAGTGCAAGGCAGAGTCAGCGGCCGACGACGTCTGGAGGAGGGTCGACGAGCTCGGGGGCGTCGGGGGTTACGGAGGGGAGGAGTGGGAGCAGCTCGATCGGGAGCACGATCATGTGCATCGATGGAGATGGGATGATGATGATGCAGGAAGAGGAGGACGGTGGGGAGGCGGACGGGGAGACCGAGTGTGACGGAGAGGGAGGGGCAGACACTGAGGCGGAGGATTTCTGCGGTGAGGAAAGAGGGAGGGAGAGTGGTGGGTTGAATGAGAGGATGATGGGGTTGGATTTACATTGCTAGGCAAATGGCAGAAAGCAAAAGAGGAACCAGGAAAGGATCAGAAACAAAAAACAACCAAAGTGGACAAGATACCCCTTCTAAACAACATTTCCTTTTCTTATCACGACTTTCAAGAACAATAACACAACCTACCCACTTGCGCGAGCCACGCACTTCTCTTTTTGTCAAACACTTTTTTTTGTATCAACAGATTGGAGAGAATCATCGACTGCAATTTGCATTGGAGTGGTATTGTGCATTATCGGGGAGACTAGAAGGCGGGCGGTAGATGGGGGTTAAGGCGGAACGGGGAAAGAAGGAGTGATGGATAGAAGTGCTCTATAATTCACTTGAGGCGTTATAGGTAGTTACGGTAGTTAGGTTGAATGGAACATTTGACCCGCTCATCACGATTGGTTTCATCTTCCTGTTCGTACAGCCACCCATCATTCACCAATCTCTAAGCTCAAAAATGACCTCCATATCACCCCATGTGCTATGCTAACCTGTTTATATGCCATGTGATGCCATGAGTCGCCATTTTACACCGAGCCATGCTATGTTATGCCATTAATTTCCCTTCTAGCCATCCATCCAATCCCCCTTCTTTTTCACTCTTGAAAGACCTGTTGGGTATCAACCACCCACCCCCCCCCCCCCCGACTTTTTTTTTCTTTTCCCTAGAGACATCCCATACACTCAGTTGCGCACAGCGCAAAGCAGTTCTCTCTCTGAAGCCAGCTAGCCAGTTATGTAAACATACCCACCCCCCTAAAGCCCTAAGGATGTCGTGCAGATCCATGCCGTTGCCGTTGCTGTTGCCGTTGCTGTTGACCCTGCCGTTGCCGTTGCCGCTGTCGCTGAACGACAGCCGAATACGACGATGATGACAACGAGGATGTCGCGGATGAGAGTACCTAAGCCCCAGTCCTTGATACCCGTGCTGCATGAGCTGGTGGACCATGTGAGTTCATGACACTTTCTCCTGTGCTGCCTTCTTCTTCTTCTAGTCCGTCAACACCACTACCAAGAACAGCTCGACCGTTGGTCTCAGGCTGCCGCTGCTGCTGATGATGATGATGATGAGGATGATAATGATAATGATGGCCTTGCCTCAACGACTCCTCCGTGACTTCCTCGACAACTGATAGCTCATGCGTTTCATAGGCCTTGACCTCCTCCTTCTCCTTGTGGAGCTCATGCTCATGCTCATGCTTCGTATCCTTCTTCTTCTTCTCATCTCTCGGCCTTTTATCCTGTCCCTCAGGGTCCGTCTCGTGTTGTCGGTGATGATGGTTAATCTCGCTCTTGCTCTTACTCGTGCGGCGGCTTTTGGATAACATTTGATCTCTCAATCTCTTCCAATCAGCCTTCCAGTTCTCGATGCTCCGGACCAGTTCTGGATCAGCGGCCTCGACGGGCGGGAGGAATTCGTTGACGAGGGTCTCGATGGCGCGGAGTTCGAGACGGAGGTGCTTGAGTTCGGATTCTTGGTAGGAGATTTCGTCTTCTCTGTTTTGCATTTGCAGCTTGTCGTTAGTTTGTTCTGTGGGTCAAAAGGGATGGATGAATGAGGCTTACAGATCGAGGACTTCCTTCTCTAGTTCGAGGATGCGAGAGGCGGCCGCTTCGGCTCTTTCTACTAGAAGGGCGTGAACGTGCTGTTGGTTTGTCGTGTGGGGTTTAGTATTTGTACATACATGAATAGGGATTTTGGAGAGTGTGAGAGGGACTTACATTTGATTCCTCTCTCCTCGTCTCCAGGCTTTTCAGGACTGCCTCCAGCTGAGCAGCTAGCTTCTCAGATTCGGCCGCGATGCGCTCTGTTTCAGCACCCCGTCGCTTTTGTGCCTCCACTTCCACTGCAGCAACAGACACTGATGCAATACCAGCGCCAACAGAAGGTGTAATCTCAGCAGCCTCCGCCAGCTTCAAGTGAGCTTTTGATGACGGCGACGGTGAGTGCGCCCGTGACTCAGGCGGTGAAGGCTCTGATCCCGAAAAGTTCTTAGCTATCCAACCTGGGGCAGCAGCAGCAGCAGCAGCCTCTGACGACTCAAAGGCAGGCATGTCATTTAGAGGCGAATGAGCCTCATCTTCCTCTCCACCGCTCTCGCTTTCACCTCCACTTTCCTCTGGTCTTGGAGAAGGAGCCTGTGAACGTCTTGATCTCCTCGCTGATGGCCCAACAGGCCGTTTCATCACCCTCAAACCACCAGTAACACCCGCAGCACCCGCAGGACCATCACCACTGTCAATACCCCTAAGTCTGGTCCCTGTTCCCTTCCCGGTGAGGACAGCTTCCATCTCATTCACCTTGGCGTGCAATTCGCTGATACTGACATCGCTAAGAACACCATGGTTCGTAACCGTCGGTTCCTTGGCCTCCTGCAAATGGTGAATTAAATCCGTCAACCGTTCCACAAGCACATCTTTGCTGTCCTGTGTGAGCTTGTCGTCTTCTGCCTTGTTAGCAGCAGCAGCGGCAGCAGTGTCCGCCCGTACCCGCTGGTACTGGTTGTGCTGGTCGTCATCATCGCTTAACTCGTCATCGGCGTGAAAAGAAAGAGTGTTGTCGTTGTCGTCATCCTTGACAGCAAGGTGATGAACCGTACCACGGCTGTCGTTGACGTGAGTGAAGAAGGAGTTGCCGGAACCGGGATAGGAGCCGGCGATGCTGGCAAAGCTGGGGGCTCGAGACGATGAGCGGACGGCCTGAAGAGGGGCGGAGAATTGCCTACGGAACGGAGAGAGTGGTGAAGAGGGTCCTAAGCCTAGGCCTCCGACGAGGTGATAGAGCGTCGAAGCTGCTGGTGACGGTAGGTGATGGGATGAGGGTGAGGGTGAGGGCGAGCGGCTGCCGTGCCGGTGGAGAGCATGGCGATTTCGCCCGCTTTGAGGATGATTGGGTGGTGTCTGAGGATGTGAAATGAGTTGTCGTTCTTCAAGGTTACATGAGGAGCCTTGTGGGGGGGAGCCGAAGCCTAGGGGGGATTGTAGTCCTCTGGGAGAGGTTTGTGTGGTGGCACGTACCGGACTACCTGAGGTTGTTGTTGTTAGACTTGGCAACGGGGGGTGAGATGGGGATTTGATCGAATGAAGGTCCGAGTCTAGGTCTGAATCCGGGTCTGCATAGTTTGGTGCCGCAGACCGTCGGTGGTTTTGTTCATCATCATCGGGCATCGCGATGGTTGATGGTCCTCATGCCACCAATAAAGATGTAAACAAAGAGTCGTATCAGATGTCAACAAGTCATTGATGAGTGCTAACAACAGTGAAGGTATCGGCGATGGTTTTCTATCATTTCAGTATCCCCAACTTTCCGCCCTGTTTGTCTTCCTCTTTACAGACTGGAATTTCCGGTTTGATATCGTTGCTGAAGCCCAAAGCAGATCAACAAGATGTCTTGGCAGTTCTACAGGCTCCTCTGCTCCGTCGGCGTAGTGGAGCAGTTCAGCCGTCGTGTCGCTGCGCCGTTGGGTGCCAGCTACTGTACCGGTTAATTGTATGTTGTGGGCGATTTCTTTATTTGCTGGATCATCTTTTCAGGAAAGTTTATGCAAGAGACAACTGAAGGCCACCAGACAAGAGAGGGGCTTCGTACGCTGAGGTTGCTGGTTGTTATTTCAGTGTTAGGTATCAGTTGAAATTGTTATTGGCGAGGTTTCCCTTCCGTTGCTAGAGGTAGTGTACCTCTGCAGGTCCAGGGCCGCAGTTGCACTGGAGCCCAGAGTCGGGTGAAACGTTTTTCTGTACAGTGAGGCAGTCACAAACAGAGTCCGAGCTCCTAGACTACCTAGGTACGTACTTAGTTCCCCGGACAGCCGATCTCCAGTCTCCGGACGGTGAGCCCCACAAGGTGGGTGGAAAGCCCCCGGACTCCGGGCCAGATGAGCTCGGCGAGTCATGGACAAAGCACGACAAGGAACACGGGCGCACAGCCAGTGGGAAACAAGAGCCCGACGGTTGCCGAAAGTGTGTTTTTTTTGTTTGTTGTTTTGGGCGCAAAAGAAAAAGAACCGAAAGAGCGGACGAATCAGCTGTCACTCAAGTCGTCCGAGATGCCCCGCCAGGATTGTCTCTTGAGTCTGGACACTTCAAGGAGCTTCACTAGTACAGAGAGTGCTCTCACCATTGAGAGCGTCTATGAGAAAGAACAGTTACGCTTTGATATTTTTGCTCGGTGCTTTGTTTATTTACTTTTTCTAGTTCGTCTCAAACCTCAAAGCACGCTGAGCATGACGTCAAGTGGAGGTTGACGGTGTATCCGTTTGTCAGAGCTCCTGTTTTCGTGATACGGGAGTGACCTATAAATGCGATAATGCGAGTGGACTAACTTTTTATAGGTAAATGAAACGGTATTTGATGTGTTTTTGAACTCTCAATTCACAAGTTCAACTCGCCTCTCGGCTTCTCAATTATTACCACAATGGGCCTGCTTACCAAGGACCCAAGACTATTCTAGTATCACGCTCAAAGCTCTTGACAGCTTTGAATCCAATGAGACCTGAGTTCGCAACATCAAGGTGTCCGCGTGTCGGTGGCTGACTGTTGGAATCTGAAGGTCACCTAGAAGCTCTTCCATGTCTCCCCCATGTCACATCAGCTCCTCACTGTGTTTTATGTTTACTGTCTGCGGAACTAAGGGGGCATGCTTGAATGTGGAGGTAAGAGCTATGTATACTACCAGCCTCGAGCCGACTGCCACCGCAACGTAACCAGACTATAGAGGCTCATCAAACTCAGAGGGATGCTCATGCTTGACAATCCCCCTTTGGGTTCCTTGGCAGAGGTTGGTGTTGGAGGTGACTGTTTGAGGTTGCTATATCCGGTATTTCTCCGCCTCATTCGGTCTGCCCCCAGGGGATCCAATGAGAAGCGCGGGATATCAAGAACAGGGGACAGAGCACAAACGCAATGGAACCTTGACTCGAGGGTGCCGTACGATACTGGCGAGAGGCAGTTGCAAAAGAGCCGGAAAAAAAAAGAAGCGAGCCATGCTGCTGTGCTCTGCTTGTGGACGGGAGGGACGGGAGTGGTGTGCATGAGGATGAGATGCATCTCGATTCCCTTGCTGGTTGTTAGGACAGAGTCGCTGTGCAAGGCACGCTGCGGTAGCTTGCAGTAACAGCCGGGACAGGTACTGAAGGCACTGACTGGGTGGATATCTTGTGCCCGTCTGACACTCATCCGATCCATGGCTCGGGAACCCCGCCAATGGTGACTAAGGTGGACTGAGTGTGTTTCCCGTCCCCCGGCTCCATGGAGCCCTTGTTAGTGCGGTGACTAAGAACCTAAGCTGAGGCACATGGGCAACCACTGCCTGACTCTCTCTCCCGTCTCTGTCTCCATTCCCGTCCCTATAACCCGAGTGCCAACCTACATAGATAGGTACCTAAACATTTCCAGCGCTTTCGCTTTTTCCTCCTTTCTTCTTGAGTTGTCGTCTCTCTCTCCGTCCCTTTCTTTATACCCGAGGGGGCTGTTTTGACTTGCGCGTGTATTGGCGACAACGGAAACGCCCAAGACGCCAACGTCAGCAGGAGGATATTGTTTCCCATACCGCCAACACTATAACCACTAACAAATCCACTTGCGTCATTGTCGCCGGATTCCGCTTGCCTCGGTTGTGTTGCGCCCGACTGGCTTGAGGTGTCCTACAGGGAGCACTACCAGAACCCTACCTAGCTGCCGATACCTGGCGCCCATAACTGCCGACGCGGTCTTGTCCGGTACCTCGAGATAACCGAAGCTGTTACCCATCAAGCCGTCAACACCGCACCAGACACCGTGCAGTTCCCGCAGCAAAAGTCCATTGGACAGCCGACTCCCGTCCCTCTGACAACCAGTCACTCCAGTCAGTCAGTCAGTCAGTCTTCTTCAACCACCTACACAGTACCGTAGCCAACCCTCCTCAATAAAGACCGCCCTGATCGAGAATACCCAATTGCGGTCCGACTCATCCGGAACGACAAGCAACGCCAGTTCCCTTTCTGCATGGTGCACGGCAGCCGGCCTGCACTCCAGCACTCCACTGCTCTCTACGGCATCAATTGGCGACAGCGATAGCGGCCAAGGCCCGTAACCACCAGCCAACATGTCGTGGAAAATGAGCGAGAAGCTCATGGACACCATCCGGCACTATGCGAGCTTTCCTGCCACCGGCGTCAGCTTGCGCCAGATGGTCCAGTTCGGCGAGAAGCCTTCTACTGGTAAGGGGGGGAGAAAAGACACTTGGTCCGTCCACAAAGCGTCTTGCTAACCTGCGCCGCCATACATCCAGGAACCCTCTTCCGCGCCTCCCAATTCCTTGCTGAAGAGCTCCCCATCCGTCTCGCCCACAGAGTCCAGGAGCTTGATAACCTTCCAGATGGCCTTAACGAGATGCCTTCGGTCAAGAAGGTCCAGGCCTGGTACGCTCAGTCGTTCGAGGTGCGCACAATAAACACTCTCCTCTTATCCCCCCTCCCCTGTCCCACCATGTTAGTGAATATCTAACGGGTCAACATAGGAAATCACACAACTACCACGGCCACACCTACCAAAAGATGTCAGGGAGCGCTTGATGAGGCCGTCGCGAAGCGGAAAACACGCCTATCTACCAGAGGCGACACCAAACCCCAGCATAGAGGAAGGCCAGTACGCCTCACACAATGGAGCAGGCTACGCAAGCGGACTCAACCACAAAAAGTTCTCGGCCTCAAGGAGATACTTCGCTATGGTCGATGACACCGGCGATTGGCCTCCCGACCTACACCTTTACAACCAGAAATTTGCGCAGACTCTGCACAAGATCAAGAGGCGGCACGACAGTGTCGTCACCACCATGGCCCAGGGCATCCTTGAATACAAGCGCAAAAGGCAACGCATGCAGATCGACCACAACATCCAGTCTTTCCTCGACCGCTTCTACATGTCGCGCATAGGCATAAGAATGCTGATTGGGCAGCACATCGCCTTGACGGACCAGAACCACTATCGCGATCCCTCATATGTCGGTATTATCTGCACCAAGACGTATGTCAAGGACCTCGCCCAGGAGGCCATTGAGAACGCCCGGTTTGTTTGCGAGGATCACTACGGTCTCTTTGAGGCTCCCAAGATCCAGCTAGTCTGCAACCCTAACCTCAACTTCATGTATGTGCCAGGGCATCTGTCGCACATGCTCTTTGAGACGCTCAAGAACTCGCTGCGCGCCGTCGTCGAGACCCACGGCCAGGACAAGCAGGAATTCCCCGTCACCAAGGTCATTGTTGCTGAGGGCAAGGAAGACATCACCATCAAGATCTCGGATGAAGGAGGCGGTATTCCCCGTAGCGCTATCCCGCTTGTTTGGACCTACATGTACACCACCGTCGATCGCACACCCAACCTGGATCCCGACTTCGACAAGAGCGACTTTAAGGCCCCCATGGCCGGTTTCGGCTACGGACTTCCTATCTCGCGCTTGTATGCGAGATACTTTGGTGGCGACCTTAAGTTGATCAGCATGGAAGGGTGAGTAACCCGGGCTGCTTCTTGAGGCGTTGTGTATGCTAACAGCTCGGGATAATTAGATACGGAACCGATGTCTACCTGCACCTCAACAGGTTGTCAAGTTCGTCAGAACCTCTGCAATAGCAACCAGCAGTCATGAGGGGTAGCGGAAGAACAGGAACCGCATCCCAAGGATTGACGCTGCCATCGTCACTGAGATACATGAAAAAACGGCTTAAGGACCTCGAGGTCTCGGAACGCAAGCAGGTTGGCGACACCGAAGCCACAGTTCATCCTCTTCCACCTCAGCCCGTGCCTTCGTCGGCGTTCGCCTCGGGAACCGGAGTAAGAACCAAAGACAGCGCTCTCTAGAGGAAAACAAAAAAATAGTGTTAATGCCTTGTCTTTTGCTGCAGGTGGGAAGGACGGCGGGGCTCGGATCTGGATTTGGTCGGCTTTTCCTCGTTTTGTCAACTCTGTCGTTCGGCTGGTTCGGCTTTTCGGTTACTCGAAGCGGTTGAGGGACTTATCCACGTACCCACCGGATAGACAAATAATGTACGAAAGCTTACGAAACGAACTCACAAACACGGATGAACGAACCGGTTCAAAAGGAACACATAGCAACATAAACGCAACGACATACAACGACAAACAGATACGCATGAAAGCATGGAAATTGGCGCTGTTCACATCGGGAAGACAGGTGGGCGGTTTTCACAACGCAAGGGGGTGAGGCGAAGGGTGAAAAGGGGAGAAGAATCTACCCTCTGCGGTTACATGTCATTCAAATAGGGCGCCCCGGAAGGGGAGGGATGGGCATCGATGGGAATAGAAAGAAGAAGAGGTGTGTGGGGTACTACGAGAAGCTAGTACGATGGACGACCACCTACGAGCCTACCTACATACGCAGCGAAGAAAGGGGCAACAAGGGGGTCAGGCCGTCACACGGAGAGACGGAGAGATGAATGACAATAAATATCCTTTTTACACACTTCCCTTGGTTCCTTCTTCTCATCCCAACTGCGTCTTGTCGATAAAAGAGATATCCAAGTTATACGTACGGTATCAATATTCGAGTACACGTAATGTACAAAGGCATTATATATGTTTAGCATGTCACTGTATTCGGAAACAGGCCAAGATTGTACGTATCTTGGTGTGTATGAAAAGGCTGAACTACACAACGACTGGGTAGAGGTCATGTAAATAGATTCTACAGAATATTGATGGGTTTCGTTAGCATAATAGATATTTTTGTTGTAGCTCTAGGTATGATGAGAATTGGTTTCAGGACAAGACAACAAGGACATGCCACACTCCTCTCCTCCTCTTTCTCTCCTTTCTCATACACAGTATCGTACCATGTCATGCCAGTTGACACTTCATGACCTCGCAACCATGTACACACGCTATACATCTCCCCTTGTTAATCCCATCTTCATTTCCTCTGTACACTACTTAGGTATCTCTCTCCAACAATAACAACAACGCAACGCTTGCTCATCAAACCCAATTTTACTTTGACATTCACTTCATGAATTGATCATCTAGTCAACCCTGGTATCTCAACTCAAACTAAGCCTTGTACAACAAATCCAAAAACCCCCTCGCCAAATCCACCACGACGCTCTTATTCGGCAAACTGCCCGCAACACCATACAACGCCGCCGTATCCCCAGCAGCCTTTTGTTTGCCCGTCTTTCCTGAGGTACCCATCTTGAGCGCCTCCACCTGCCGCACCCTCTCTTTTTCGCGTTCCTCTTCGACCACACTTTCCAAATCCTGCGCCAACCTTTCCCAATTCTTGGCCACCGGCGCCGTCACTGCTACGTGAATAGCTGGCGGGTTTTGCAGGGCGTTCAAGTGCCAGCCGCGCGAGGACATGCCGTCGGCAATGTCGTAAATGTTGAGGTCCCCCCTGGCTTGGAAGGCCAAGACGGACACGAGGGGGTTACCGAGGATTTCGAGTTCTTGTTGCAAGGTGGGGTGGGAGCGGATATGTTCGGCGAGTTTCTTGGTGGCGCCCACGATTTGCGTGCAGGATTTCAGGTAGCCTTCTTCTCCGACAGACATAAGCGAAGCCCAGCAGGCGGCGATGAGAGCGCCGGGGCGGGAGCCGGCGATACCCGGGGAGGCGTAGACGCCTCCGGACCAGGAAGGGTCGACAAAGTACTGGTAACTCCGTAACTCGGCAGTGCGGTACAGGACTGTGGAGTTGCCCTTGGGGGCAAAGCCGTATTTGTGCGTGTCGCAGGAGATGGAGGTGACGCCTTTCAGACGGAAGTCGAACGGTTGCGAGTCGAAGCCGGCTTTGTCGAGGAAGGGAACGAGGAAGGAGCCTAGGCAGCAGTCGACGTGGAGCGGGATCTTCTTGCGGAGGGCAAGTTTGGAGAGGGCGGAAATGTCGTCGATGATGCCGTGCGGGAAGTTGGGGGCCGAGCCGACTAGCATGATGGTGTTGCGGTTGATCAGGCGGGCCACGCGCTTGGTGTCGACTTGGTAGGAGGGCGCAGGGCAGGCGACGAGGTGGAGCTTGATTTTGAAGTATTCGGCTGCTTTGCGGAAGGCTGTATGGGCGGTTTCGGGGATGATCATCTCCGGCTCGGTCACGCCGCGCTCGTGGTAGGCCTTTTGGCGCGCGGAGAGGATGGCCATGAGAATGGACTCGGTACCGCCCGAGGTGGAGACGCCGGCGGCTCCGGGGGGAGCGTTGAAGAGGGAGAGCACCATGGCGACGACTTCGGCTTCCATCTTGCGCACGCCCGGGAAGACGTCCGGATGGATCGGGTTGGCAACGGTAAACTTGCCGTAGGCCTCCGTCTGCAGCTTGAGAAGCTCGTCCTCGCCCGAGTAGACGGCACCCGAGACGTAGCCGTCCTCCCACCGCGTATGATCCATGGTGGCGAGCGCTTCGAGCTCCTTGCGGACGGCCTCCTCGGTCCAGCCCTCCTTGGGTAGTGACAGGTAGCGAGTTTGCCCAGAGGGAATCATCTTGGCTTGCATCTTGGTGAGGGCATCGTCGATTTGGGCGCGCACTTTGGTGCGCACGCCGGGTAGGCGGAGGAAGTAACCATAGAGAATGCGGCGAGCGTCAGTGAAGAGCTCGAACAGGGTGCCGAAGAGACCGCGGCCTTTGAGCTTCCACAGAGCGCGGCGGGTCCAGCGGAGAAGGAAGAGGAAGAAGACGATGTTGCGGATTCTGTGGTCACATTACTGTTGTTAGTCGAGTGTATGTAGACAAAGATGTATCTGATGGAGTGGTTTGGTTCCCGTGTAAGTCGATGAGTCTGCGACCAAGGGTAAGACATCCACATGTGATTTGCGATTGCGGTTGGAAGGGCTGGCCGAGGCTACAAACCGCACCGCTTTCGCTGCATGGGAAACTCAAAAGATGACGGCCGTCGTATTACCCATATAGACTGTTATGAGCACATGGTAGAAAGGAATACGAGACTCACAAGTCCACATTGAGGTTCAACACCTGTATCGGATTCCTCGGTCTCGACCTCTTGACGCTGTCAATGCTCTGCCGGAGGCTGACAGGCATGCGTGAAGTGCCTGGCATCTTTGCTGTTCAATAAGCAAGAGATTGCTAACTTGGACAGGTAGAAAAGGGAGGATCGAAGTTGTTGTTATGGTGATGCAGTGACCCGAGAGGCCCTTGAAAGAAGGAAGACGGGAAAGAAGAGAACCAAGTGGGGTGGAAACCCGCCCGGGATATATCACTTATTCATGAAGTGCCTGGCTTACCCACCCCCGGCCTCAAAGTCTAGTGGACGCGTGTGAGCTGTTTAGTGCTTGCATTCAGAGCCTGGCAGTTCATTTAGCGCCTTGCGGGGGAAGTCAGGTTATGTAACCGCAGTCAACCGAGGGACCTGAATCGAGAAAGGAAGCTCGGCGTGGGCGCGTGGCAGTCCAGCGTGGCGATTGCAACCATTCAAACAGGGCAGCGAACAGCCTCGTGTTGATGATGTTTTCCCGCTCACTCGTTCACTGCGACTCCGTCCGCGGACCCCGTTCGGTTCCAGGTTTTGTAGTAGCAGGACTTCCGGGGAAGCCGGCATCACTAGTCTAGCAGTGCCAGACCATCCATTCATCCAGATGTTCTGCTACCGAGGGAAACTCTGAGAAGGAAACTAAACAGAAGCCAAGAGAGTTTGGGTACTCGCCATTTACCATATGGAATCAATGGCTCGAGACATCGAGGTACTTTTTTCCCCACCGTTCCCTTGCCGTTATCCGAACACATGGAAGTCGAAATATCGATCAAATCACACAATCACATGCACGAAGGACTCACCACCACACCACACCAACAATGGCCTTTTGACGTAGCACCTTGATGGCTCTCCACGGTAGCAGGTAGTAAAAGTCATCCTTAGTATATAAAATACTTAATGATCCAAACAACCACATCAAATCACCGTTTCATCGTGCTACCAAATTGCAGGCAGTGTACGTAGCAGTAAGTACTCATCCAAACATAACCGCCGTTTCATTTGCCTCCCCCTCCAGGCTTTCAACCTCCGCCTCTTTATTCCTAAATCTAGTATTACGTTGACGTCGTTCTTCTCATCTTTATATCCATATTCGTTCCGTAGGTTTCCCTTCCACACCATGGGTTGCTTGCCTCTGTCAGCCTCTTCCTCATCCACCTTGCTTAGGAGGAGAGGTTACTAATTATATGTTGTCCAAATTTCCCGGTGAGCAAATAGCAGAAACATTGTCTCCTCAAACGCCCCCAACCCATCCTGTTGAAATTGGCATGTGCTTGCTATGATGAAGGAGCTCCTCCTCCCTTTCTCCAAGTAAGAAACGCTCTTTGTGCTCCATACCTCCCCTCCTGAGCCCGTGTACGTTGTCAGGTTATTTTGTGTGCTGTAGGTGGTGGTGGTGGTGGTGGTGGTAATGCTGGTGCTGGTAAATCATTAAGCAAATTCTCCTCCCCTTTCGAACGCCGTTCCTGCAAAGTGGCAGCCGACCGTATTCCAAGAGGACAGTCGGCAATACGCGCCCTTCCTTGTCCATGAAATGCCCACTAAGATTTACAATTCGTTGTTTTCAGCCTTTCGAAATCGTCGTTCAACGAGGTTGGTTATTCGGTTCGGTTCGGTTCGGTTTGGTTCGGTACGTGCATGTTCATGGTATCCAAGAAGCTGAATGTGCCTTCTTGTCGCCTGCTATCCTCCATCCATCCCTTGACCTCTGCCTGCCTTCTCATGAGTCCTGAAACGCGGCCTTCCACTGAGCGAACCTCTGCGACTCGGTCTCACAAGTATCCTCGCCAGCTTCACCGCAAGCGTAGAGGCGCACCGCAAGGTCGCCCTCCTTGTACTCCTGCCCACCCTTCTCCTTGCTGTATGAGTTCAAGATGCGCTGGGGCACAAGAGCGAGCTTGGCGAGGATGGTGGGGTGCCACTGGACAATGTGTTCCTGTTGTCTCACGTGTTAGCATATTGTCCGTTTTCACCCCCTGATCAGCGACGCTTTCGCGAGAGCTTGGCCCAACTTACCAAGGCATGCTGCTCCGCCTTCTGAAAGTTATAAGTCCTGTAGATGGGATCAAACCAAGTCTCGAGGAAAAACTTGGCCCACTCGCCATTCTTCACCACGAAGCTGCTCGAAGACAGGCCATCCTTGTCCTGCGTCAATACGAAATCAACATCGTGTCCCTTGAGGTGGCTGAACGTCTTGATGATGCTGTCGGGCGGCACAACGGGGTGGTCCTTGATCATCAGCTCCTCCAGCCTCGATGGCTTCATGACGTGCTCCTCGATCTTCAGCAGCGGGTTCATGATGAAGGCGTTCTGATCGAGGTACCAGATGTACGACGCATCGGGGAACTTGGTCATGGCATGTCGGACGGCGGGGAGGGTGGCCCACGAGACGGGTGCGCCGTGGAGGTCGTAGTCGGAGGATTTGACGAAGAAGGTGCCGTAGCCTGCATCGGGTGGTGATGATGGTAAGTAAGCTGAGGTCAGGATAGAGACAGCGGGAGCATGCATCTGTCTTCGCATGTCGCTCCCCTTGGCGCAGATTGGGCGGGAATTGATGAACACATACCATGCTTCTCGGCATATTTTAGCCTGTTTTCCTTGACCATATCCAAATACCCCTTTCCATACTTGCCCTCGTTGAACACTGTAACTATCACCACCGGCGGGTTGCCCGACGGCTTGTGGTACGCCGGTGGCGCATGTCGACTACGGCCGCTTCGTTGGAATAGCCACAGTAGCGTCAGGAATGCCAGGCCGGTAAGGACAATGGTTTTCAAACGCTTGCCTCGTATTGTCGGAAGAGCGGACGTCCGGGGCCGAAATGGCGGCGGGTTCGAAGATTTTCGTGGAGGGTATGCGAAATGCATCGCGGGCAGGTTTGCGACGAGGAACAGACGAGTCCAGACCCTGAAACTATGGTGTCGTAGTACGCGCGGCGCGGCGTCGTCAGCTTCGGCAGAAGATTCCACCCTCGCAGGGACAGAGGGAAATAGAGCGGTTTGGCGGGCGGTGGGAAGAGGCGACCAAGTGGAAGCTTCCGTCCGCAGAAAGAGGAGTTTAGGGGAAAACAAGATCGACGCCGAAAAGGTCAAACTAGGGGTTCGGCCGTTGGTGATGCGCGCGCGCCTGTTCGCGACGGTCTAACCAGCTTGATTGGGACAAATCGCCCAAACAGGACTTTTGGCTCAACAAGCCTCACACTACCAGTCGAAGTTTGGTTGTCGTCGGCCGGACTTGTTTGAGGAATACTTGTAGATACTGTTGACCAAGGCAGGTACGTCAAGGAGTATCAATCTAGATCGGATCGAATCGTGGCTGGTACTCTTTTTTTCTTGTCTTATAACGAACCAACACGCTAAAACGGACGGGGGGTGAACCAGGTCGGCGTGATAGCGTCCGTTCGGTTGGTCGCGGCTTTCTAATAGCACGTATCGTCGTCAGGATTTAGACATGGACATCTGGTGAAATTGGCTGGCAGCTTTGTGCCCCGAACACAATTCGTACGTATCCCACTGTGCTCGACGCTGCACAAGATGGGAGACAAGAGGCGCGACGGGTGGAGGTGGATATTTATTGGAAAGCCCCCTTTCGAGATCCAACATCTGGACCTGACTCGACTCGCTGCTTCTTGTTGGAAATTCAGTTTGGGCAGGTTGAAACAACGCAGGAACACCCTCTAAATTACGAGCGGCCTGAAGAAGACCGTTGCCAGGTGTCATCACTGTAATACAAGTAGACGTTGGCGGCGTTGGATGCATCGATAAGGGTCCTTGAGCCCCACTCTGGCACAGGGCAGCCCTCGGTCCAACAAGGTGCTCACTCCCGCCAAGTTGGAATTGAACTGCATCGTCACCTACCTACCTCTTGGTCCCGTCTGATAGCTGCTGACTTCACATCACGCAGGGCGTATCTGGATATCTTATATAAAGTAGGTAGCTTATTTCATTGTAACCAACGCTGATTGCTAAAGCAACGCGTGCTTGATTTTTAAACGCTTCGCTAAAGTATCAGGACCTCATCCGGCCATCATCATTAGACAAACCCCAGGTATCTCAATGGCATGTTCCAATCTCGAAAGACAGCAAACTCCCTTCTCCCATCCGTCCGACGGCATAGTGCACACTCGAAAGCATGCGCCCAAAGACATGTCTGCCCGAAAGCAAGTGGATATCCACCCGAAGGCGTGAGGAGTAGCGAAAGATGGAAAAGGCTCCAAAGAACCCAGTCCAGTAAGGCTCGGATTGGCGCTCCATGCCAGTCCCAAACGAGAAGCAGACAAGACGCCTTCTTCTCAGGGCGACAATGAAGCTCGATCTTTGCACACAGACTAGTTGCCACGACATGGAAGCAGGAGCCAGTGACAACTTAAGAGTGTGCAAGCGGTTTTGGGGGTAGGCTATGGCGAGAGCGGACGTGGCGTTGTGGGCGAAGGGACGTGGGATAAACAAAAGCAGCTCGGATTGAATACTCGTTTACTTATCTTTCCTCGTCTCGTCGTCCACTGCGTAGTCCTCGTCATCGGCGTCTTCATCCTCTTGTATGTCAACAACTCTGTCGCGGGCCTTTTCAAGGACTCTCGCGCTGAAGTGACGGACGAACTTCCATGCTGCCTGCTCCTTTTGTTAGCAAGCTGTCTGGTCTGTTATGAAAAAAGGCTATAACTTACCACAAGAAATGTGAGAACGCCAATCATCACAAGCATCCAATTGACCGACTCAACTCTGTCTCTGCCCCTGCGACGTCCACCTACTGTACTACGAATGTTGAACCACTGCCACGGCGACATGGCAATAAAAGTCTTCAAGAACCCAAGCAAGCCAAGCGAGAGAAATCCCTTGAGAAAATGGAAAGACCAAGTCGTCGGTTCATCGTCAACCGGGCGCATAGCCTCGACATCTGAGATGACATCGTGAATCGTCTCCACCACGCTTCCCCAAGGGTCGACCCAAAGGTTGATGATGGGGTCGGCAACAAAGCCCAACAAAAACACGGCCAAGATGAACACCACCCCGGTGAGCACCACGCTTCCCGTCGTACTCGTCAACCAGCGGCCCCATCTCAGTCTCTCCAGCCGGTACTCGAATCTGCAGGTAGGACACTGCCAAAAGTTCCGGTCAGACAAAGGCGACGCTTGCCTCCATTGCTGAAGGCAACCTTCGTGGACGTATTTTTGGGTGCCTTTGCATCTGCAAGGGCTGATCAACCGGCCCAGCTCCGGATCCTCTGAATAGTATCGAACGCGGGCTCTTGAGGTGAAGCGAGCCGCAAATGACTCGTCAATCTCGGTGGTGGGCTGGACTACTTCCAAGCAGATGCGGCAAGTGCGGGGTTTGTAGGCTCGCTGTTTTGGCTGCTGCTGAGAGCTCGGCTTTGATGCTGATGAACCTGATGATGAGCTGTGCGGTGTCTCGTGGGTTGATGAGGCTTGCGCGCTGCTGTTTGGATGGCCGTTCGGGTCTGTGCCCGAAGGCCATGACCAATTTGTTGATCCAAAGTCCATGTTTTACCCTGCAAGGCTGATGATACTTCCGGGAACAGTGCTGCAAAATCAAAAGGAGGATGATGATATGGTAGAAGTGTACGGGGTGATGGGAAGGGGGGGGATCCGGATTGTTGAATAGCGAGAAGTCCAGAGAACATCTCGGAAAAGGTGGAAGCAGCAATGTGGTCAAATTGCCTTTGCCAATTGAACTTGACCACTCGCTCTTAACCCCAGCGTGCCCAGCTCAAGCCTCGGGACAGCACTGCCCGCTAAAGAAAGAGTGGGCATCATCATTTCGTAACATACCTCAACCGGCTTCTATCACATCTGTGATAGCTTCCACCTTTGTGGCACAGATTGCGACAGTTCAAAACGCATGTCGCCAGGGTGTTTCTCAAACAGAAAAGTCGAAGAGGAAAATGTGAAAAATATCTGATGGGGTTGCAAAATGTTAAGAGCAAAAGAAACACTGGGGGTTTTTGACCTTTCCCCTTTCGGACTAGGGTAAGTACCGTCACCAGCGACTATGTGTGGGGTCGCAGAGCTAGCTCCTGGTGTACTTGCCGTTGCCTGCCGCGTCTACCAGCAACAGCAGCACAACAGCGACGGGAAGTGCCTGCCTTGAGGCTCAAGTGGTCCGAGCTCTTTCAGGCTGAGTCCAGTTGCTGGCAGTGGTTCCAGCTCCAGTTCGACGCGCAACTTCCCCCGTGCCTGGGCCTTGAACAGTGACAGCCTGTGGTGGGAACTCTGGAACCCGCCTCAAGCTTGCAGCCAAACGACAACAGCTCTCTACCTGCCTAGTCAGGTCTGCCACTCCTCCGTCGACAACCAAAACATTAAACACTGCATTTCAAAGAGCCAAAGCCCGTCGCAAACCCACCCGCAAAACTACGAGCAGAACGATTTGGGAATAAAGGAACAAAATGGCGGACAGATACTCCTTCTCGCTCACTACGTTCTCGCCCAGGTAAGCTCCCGTCGTCATAGTCGCTTTGATGTGGTGGTGATGGTGATAGCTGCTAACACTTGCGCAGCGGCAAGCTGGTCCAGATCGGTCAGTCGCCTCAACCCAACCCGACTTCTGCTTCCAACTAGCGACCTCACATTCTTGCGCCAATACGATCCCGACCTTATCATGCTGACTGTTTCTCAGAATATGCCCTTAATGCTGTCAACCAGGGTGTAACAGCTCTCGGCATCAAGGGTAAGCTCCCCCTCCCCCACCACACACACCATCACCACCATGGTCATTACCAGCACTCGTCCCCTCTATCGACTATTACACCCCATACTATTCCGCGCTCGATTATCAGTTTCCAGTACTAACTACTCATCACAGCCACCAACGGTATCGTCCTCGCCACCGAAAAGAAGTCCTCCTCACCCCTCGCCGACCCCTCCTCCCTCTCCAAGATCAGCCTCATCACGCCCAACATCGGCATGGTCTACAGCGGCATGGGCCCCGACTACCGCGTGCTTGTCGACCGCGCGCGCAAGGTTTCGCACACGGGCTACAAGCGCATCTACAACGAGTACCCGCCGACGCGGATATTGGTGCAAGACGTTGCGCGCGTCATGCAAGAGGCCACGCAGTCCGGAGGTGTCCGCCCTTATGGTGTCTCGCTACTGATCGCCGGCTGGGACGAGGGTATTTTGCCCGAGGACGAGCTGGAGGAGCAAAAGAGCAAGGACGAAATGGTGGCCGACGATGGCGAGACCAAGAAGAAGGCGACGGGCAAGACGGGCGGCATCCTGAAGGGCGGCCCCATGCTGTACCAGGTCGACCCCTCGGGCAGTTATTTCCCTTGGAAGGCAACGGCCATTGGCAAGAACGCCACGACGGCCAAGACCTTTTTGGAGAAGAGGTATACCGAGGGCTTGGAGCTCGAGGATGCGGTGCACATTGCGCTGTTGACGCTGAAGGAGACGATTGAGGGAGAGATGAACGGTGATACCATTGAGATTGGTATGTTGTGCGATGGATACGGATGCACTTGTTTTATTTTGACACAGGATTTGGCTAACATGTTTGCACACACAGGCATCGTCGGACCACCGGCGGACCACCTCCTTGGCGTCGAGGGTGTTGAGGGAGCAAAGGGCCCCCGCTTCAGAAAACTCTCCCCCCAGGAGATTGAGGATTACCTGACGAACCTATGATGTTGCAAAGCAGGAAGTAGAAGCAGGCAGGTAAATAGGCACATGAGTGTATCTTAATGAATGACCATTACAGCAAGTTCCTTGTACAATAGAAAGGAGACCCGGGAATAGAGAGCCCTTTCATGACTACCTAGGCAGATCTGGACCATTGGTGAGTGAAACCTCGCGTCCCAATTAGTGTTTAGTAAGAGCAGGCAAAGGTATTGTGTGTGAGGCCAAAAGTGGGATCATTGTGCAAAAATCGATGTTTCGCTCTTTCAGCAAAGCAACTGAAGCCGACCAGTAATTTCACAACGCCAACTTTGGTACCCATGACAAAACTCATCTCAACAGACTTCACATGCGCTTCTCCTCCTCACCAACAATCAAGAAACTCGCCCAAGGGCCTGCCGCGACCGCCTTGATCTCCTTTTTAGTCCCGCCACCTCCATCGTCCAGCGACAAAGGTACTTTCTCCCACTTGGTCACCCATTTAATCTCCTCTCCCAGTCCCAACTGACCACACCAATTTTGCCCAATCACATACACCTCCCCTTGGTCCGTCAACGCTATCATGTGTTCGGTGCCCACAGCCACGTCCACAATACCATCCACCTCGTTCCCGTCCGTGTCGGTGATTACCACAGGGACCGGACCGTCGTTGTAATCGTGCCCATCGTCGTCGGCACGTCGTTCGTCGAAGAAAAGTGTTTGAAGAGAAGGGGGTAACTGTCTGGGATCCCCCCAGATGTAGAGGTCGTTGCCGGCTGTCAGGCAGGCGAGCAAAGAGGAGGTAGGGCTGATGGAGAGGTGCCGAGCGGGGCCGGTGGGAAGTTGGGACAGGAGGGGGACGGGGGAGGGGTACTGAGCTGGGCTGTATGGTTTTGGGGTTTGTGTTGTTAGTTCCGAGTGAGGTAGGGGATGCATGAGGCGGAAGGGGAAGAGGACACAAGGAAAGAAAACATACCACTCATCGCTAACCTCCCTCCCCAAGCACCCAACAAACCGCTCATCACCCCACGTGTACACCTCCCCTGTCGAAGAGAGGGCCGCGAAACCGGTCGAGTGAGCAAGTAGCTGGACGATGTCGGGAAACCCGGTGTAAGAAACCTTGCTGATCTCGGTTGGTCGAGGAATCACTTGGTGATAAGCATGATAGTGCTCATAGTCACAGGCGAATTGTTCTTTTGACGAGGGCCTGCGGTTTTGGTCTCTCTCTTCTTTTACCAGTTCATCTTCCCACAACTCGTGCTTCTGTCTGTAATGGAACCCTAGGTCTCGGAGGAGGTCACTGAGGGTGGCGTATTCGGTGATCATGGCTGTTTCGGAATTGTAAACTGTTTTGTCGTTTGTGGTAGGGTCAGTCAGTAGCAATTGACAATGGGTAAAGCCTCGGTGATGTATTCAGGTGAACGGGGGATATTAGGACTTAAAGGCAAACATGGGACTGGGTAGGAGAGGGAATCATCATGTGTATGTACCTGCTACATGTCCGTTGTTCGCCTTGGCGAAGGTTCTGTAGATGTTCTCATCCACGTAGCGTAGGGCGTTGTGGTCCCGTGGGACGCGGCCTGCTTTTGTGATGAACTTGTTTAGCCTCTTTTGGTAAACTATTGGGATTGTATATTTCGAGTCAGCGATGTGAAATGATACATGTGGTCGAAGGTGTAATATTCCAGACAACATATATGTGAGAAGGGATTGTCTCATCGCGTTTCTAGAGATGAAGAAACTCGTATGTTCGTGCCGTTTGAAAGGAGCATAACTTTGAACACTAGTTGATCACCAAATCACTTACCAATAGTATGCGAATCAAAGCTTCGAATGGTATGAATGTCTCTATGGCGATACAAGCAAGTGAATTCCCAAAGCTCGTCAGCATCGCCTTGGTATATATCTTCTTGTTTTGCAAAATGTAGCTGCAACGAATGGTTGGCTCCAGCTGCATACAACTCCATTGTCCCGTGTGGCTTCATGATTATTGAAAGAAACCAAGACGATCCGAGTAAAACTACGCAGATACACTGTATTGTATCAATAGAGGTAGTGTGATGTTCACGTCAAAGATCGGTTTAAGGAAGTTGGCGGATGAATGGATGTCGAATCCGAAGATGGATTGCTTGGTGGTTGAAGTCATGCACGAGGTCCAAATTCAATGCACGAAGGGATGGATCTCTATCGATGTTTGTTTATGTAACCCCCTCCCATGGCAGTGCTTGTCGAGGGTTCGAGCGAAAGCTCAAGACAATTAGGTAATGTCCATATCGGAGGAGAGTGCAATGGGAGAGATTTGTGCCTACTCTGGCTACCTACCTAAGCTCCTAGAATATCAAATCAACCTTTCCAACTTCCTGTTGAGGTGGCGGGTTCTTGCCGTCCTCATGGAAGCCATCCATGGATTCTTCTGTCGTGGACCGTGAAGTTGAAGGGGCTGCCCACAGCGTCCATTTCTTTCCTTTTCAAGGGTGGTGGTACGATAACTGCGCCCAACACTGCTGTTACACTAACAATTAATTAGGGCCTTCGAACACTACTTTCATTTCTCTTTCCTGCCATTCGTTCATTTACACTCAAAACTGTAGTGTGACATTACAACTGACTTCTTTTCAAACATCTTACTACACTACTCCTACTCGATGTGGTAGGACAGGACTTCAAAGGATTCAACTCCGGCCTTGGAAGAAAACCCCCAGCATCTTCTCGGACTGTAGGCCTCGTGCATGAGAAACAGGCTCGAAGTCGATTGCGGCTGGCACGCACGCACCCACTGTGACACAGCTTGAAGCCAGATGCCCAACTTTGCAAAGAACATGTCCACCTTCCAACTATCTCGAGCGCAACCCAACCTTCAACTTCCTCTCCGGTCTGGACTAGTTTCTACCCTAGAGGGCTCTAGTTGAAGGTTGCTGGCCTGTAAGGGCCGTTTCGAGTTTTCTTCAATAGCTTCTCTTCCTCCTCCTCCTCCTCCTCCACCACCACCACCAGCGACAATATCTTCGGTCTCGGCATCTTCATCCCCACCATTCTTCGTGTTCCCGAAAGGCAGCGTATCACATATATATTCACCGACTAGCTATGTCTATCATCCTTCATTCGGAATACCCCGACTCTCTAAGCGAAACTTCCACTCCTGCTCTTACGCCTACAAGCAAACTGCTATTGTTGTTTCCTCGGCCACCATGGATCAGGACCCTAGGAAAGACAACCCGGTCGAGATGGATGTCGATCGCGATGATAGTTCCCAGGACCCAGACGGCGAGGAGGAGTCGTTCGAGAGTACTCTTGACGAGCCCCTTGACTTGAAGGAACTCTATCAAAATGCTCTAGAGGAGCCATCTGAGGAGCCATCTAAAGAGCCATCTGAAGAGCTAAACGATCAAGTGTCAACCCCTGCTGCCTTGACCGCGAGGGCTTATCAACTAGAAATGTTCGAAGCAAGCCTCAAGCAGAACATCATCGTGGCTGTATGATATACCTTCTCTTTCATCATACCCTTGCCCCTTCTTGGCTCTTCTCTAACCGAGTGATGGTTGCAGATGGACACTGGCAGTGGCAAGACTCAGGTGTAAGTAAGTGGTCTCTAGAATCCACTACGGGATATTCTTGCTAATACTTTTCAAGTGCCGTACTTCGCATAGCCAGAGAGCTCGAACAAAGAGACAAAGTTCGTCAAAACCTTCCGGCATTTTCTCTTCGAACCAATGCCTAACATTTTTTTTTTCTAGCGAATCTGGTTCCTGACGCCAACGGTCGCCCTGGCTCGCCAACAACACCAAGTTTTGCAATCACAAATACCTTCCGTCAAGGCTATAATGCTCTGTGGCCAGGATGGGGTGGACAGCTGGTCTGAGCAGGCTGTCTGGGATGCCGTCTTGCTCAACGTTCGTATCGTGGTGTCAACATACCAGATCTTGTTCGATGCAAATGCCCACAGCTTCGTCCGCTTGGACTCCCTGAGCTTGATTGTCATCGATGAAGCGCACAATTGCAGCGGGAGCCATCCCATTGCCAGACTGATGACCGAGGCGTACCTCCCTGCAAAGAAGGCTGGTCTACCAGTCCCGAGCATCCTCGGTCTTACGGCAAGCCCGCTGAAGTCAAATAACCTCGCTGACATTGAAAAGCTTGAACAAGTCCTTGATGCAGTCTGTAGGACTCCTACAATACATCGAGAAGAGCTTCTTGCACACGTGAACCGCCCGGAGATGCTCGTTGTTTCATACGGCGACTCTAAGGGCCCTGGTACCGAGCCAACACCAACCGATCTCATGACAAGATTCCTAGAAGCATACCACAGGCTTGATATAAGCAAGGACCCAGATGTCTTGTTGCTCAAAGCACAACGCACTGAACGGGCTAGGGAGAAGCTTCGTCAGATGGTTACCAAGAAGGACACGCTCGCCCAGAAAGAATTGAGAGGGGTTTACAACAGGGCCCTCCTTGTGCGTCGGGAAATTGGGCCATGGGCGGCGGACTATTACCTCACAAGGACAGTTTCGCATATGTTGGCCGAACTGGAGCGCGGGGAACCTCCGGCCCAACACCGGTACATAGGCGAGGCATTACGATCTATCCCCATTCCGGCTATTTCAAAAGAGCCCATCCAGCTCTCCCCAAAAGTCCAGACTTTGCTCAAAGTCCTTGCTTCCCATCAACAGGACCCGGTTGGTATTGTGTTTGTCAAGGAGAGGGTAATGGTCAGCATTGTGACGCATATCATATCCACCCATCCGCTCACCAAGGACCGTTACCGCACTGCTTCCATGATTGGCACCGCTAGTGTGCCAGGAAAGGCGAGGAATCACATGGACATGACAAAAAAGGAGGACATGACATCCCTCGAAGGATTTCGCCGAGGCCGCTTCAATCTACTTGTCGCAACGAGTGTCCTCGAGGAGGGCATCGACGTTCCCATTTGCAACCTCGTCATTTGTTTTGACGAACCATCAAACATCAAATCCTTTATTCAGCGTCGCGGAAGGGCAAGAGAGGTAAGCTCCACTCTCTATCTAATGGTTCAAAACGCCTCTGGTGAGTCCGCAATGGACTGGCATAATCTGGAACGGCTGATGAAAGAGAGGTACGAGGACGAGATGCGTCAAAACGCAGAACTCGAGTTGCTCGATGATCCGAGAATTGGCAGTTATCCGGTTCTGGAAGTCGAGAGTACTGGCGCTCGCATGACTATCAGAGATGTCAGATCCCATCTCAATCACTTTTGCGCAAAGGTCTCGTCAAGATCCCGATATCTTCAGAAGGAACCGTACTTCGTCATTCGTCAAGTCAGTCCGGACCCAGCATCACCTGGTCGACGAACATTGCTCCAGGCAACTGTTCATCTGCCAGCATCTCTTGCCCCTGATTTACGTCGCCACGAAAGTCTTTGGACTTGGACGTCGGAGAAGCTTGCAATTATGGATGCCTCATTTCAGGCATATAAAGCTCTTTACAACGCAGGATTAGTCAATGAGAATTTGCTGCCTACAAAGGTATCTGACTTCCTGGCCGACCTTGGGGACGATCCGGGTCATATTTGGGTCAAGACACAGTTCGACCCCTGGCCAGAGGTAGCTTATGCCTGGCAAGAGAGTGCGTCCCTATACAGTCGTCACCTGACAGTTCTGGTTCCAGGTGTAGAAAAACCCCTCGAATTCGAGTTTATACTTCCCGTGCCAGTTCCTTTCATGGCACATTTAAAGCTGTGGTGGAATGCCACTTCTGCTTTAACGCTCATCACCAGTCCAGAGATGCAGGAATTCCGCAAACAAGAAGGAGCCAGTGCTGGGTCAGACCATTCATATGCTTTGCTCGCCATGGCTTTTGCACATCGATTCCCAATCCAGGGCAGGCAATATCCGATTCGCCTTGTATCAACCCAGAGGAAACTTGACGTCGACGGAATCGCAGCTCTTGAGTTTGACCCTCAACTGTATGAAAGCTCCCCTCAGCCTCCTCTTGTGAGGCTCGTAGACGGGAGGAACATGCCCTATTTCGTCACCGAGATCTTGCCCTCCAAGCCACCGGTCGAACTCATATCCAAGCCAAGTACAGATCATGCAGACCTTCCAGAGAACGTTCCATACGTGGTTTGCAAGCCCGTTGGCAAAGCCGTGGGTCAGTTCATTCCACTTGATGCAGCTCAAGATCAGGACAGTTGGACTCCGAAGAATGGAAAGCTGTACCGAAAGGTCCTTCCCTCCACACAGATTCGGATGGATAACTTCCCGGCCGTGTTTGCTCAGGTGGGTGCAGTCATCCCAGCTTTCACAAGGGCAGTGGAAATGAGTTTAGTGGCCGCGGACCTGATGTACAATCGTCTGGGTTGTCTGCAACTTGATAACTTGCCTCTCATTACGACCGCACTCATCAGCAGTGGGTCTCGAGGCCCGACCAACTACGAAAGATTGGAGTTTATCGGCGATACAATCTTAAAGTTCTGCGCCTGCCTCACTGCTTCAGCATTATGTAAGTGCTTCTCACAAGACCTCTCACGGCAGCTGCTCACCATAGCATAGTTCCAAACCACCATGAACGGTTACTTTCCCAATGGAAAGACAAGCTCGTGAACAACGTGCGACTCTGTCGGGCATCTCGCGATTTTGGCCTTGACGAGTACATCATCCACTCTGCGGCCTCGAAGAAGTGGCGGCCCAAGTTTGTCGAGGATTATCTGGATGA
The DNA here is from genome assembly GCF_000213175.1 of Neurospora tetrasperma FGSC 2508. Classification (NCBI taxonomy): domain Eukaryota; kingdom Fungi; phylum Ascomycota; class Sordariomycetes; order Sordariales; family Sordariaceae; genus Neurospora; species Neurospora tetrasperma. The sequence goes on from NW_009799102.1 coordinate 2,232,791, forward strand.
GATGAAGTCCCCGGAATCGGCAGAAACCCGGCAGATGAGCTCCAAGATGGTAGCCGATGTTGTCGAGTCCCTCATCGGCGCCGCATACATGTGCGGGGGCATGTCAAAGGCACTCGAGTGCGTCGCCCTCCTTCTCCCCACTCCCAAGTCCAGCCAGTTCAAGTGGCAGGAAATTAGCCTTAGTCGTGCCCAGCTTTTTGAGTTTGCTCCCAAGGATGCCATCCTTTCCAAGCAATTAGAGCCTCTAGAAAAGGCCATGAGCTACACTTTTCACAAAAAGTCACTCCTAATCGAGGCCATGACGCACCCGTCCTGCGCAGGTCTCAGTACCAACGAATCCTGCTACGAACTTCTCGAGTTCCTCGGCGACGCCATCCTCGACGTCATCGTCGTCAAGCGTCTCATGGCCGAGACAGGCCCCAACGAGCTCGCGCACAACGACATGCACGAGCACCTCTCCTCCGTCGTCACCGCCGACATCATGGCTTTCCTGGCCATGGAATGGGTCATCATGCAGACGGACATCAACGAGATCGACCCTACTAATCTGGACGCGCTCGGCCTCCTTCCCTCATCCCAAAGCAGGATAACACCTGCGAGCCTAGTCTCCAACAAGGAGGATTGGCCCTTCTGGCGCTTCATGCGCCACAACTCGCCACAGGTCGGAGCCACCCAGACCGCCACCATAGAACGCTACCTCGCCCTCAGAGACGACATTCGCGATGCGATTTGGAAGCAGAACACGCTGCCGTGGGCCCTACTGGCGCGCATGGGCCCCCAGAAGTTCTACTCGGACATTGTCGAATCGCTCATCGGAGCCGTGTGGGTCGACTCCGGCTCGTGGGAAGCATGCGAGCACGTGCTGACCCAAATGGGCCTCTTGCCTCTGCTGGACCACTTACTCAAGACAAAGGCGCATGTGATGCATCCCAATGTCGAGCTACAGATACTGGCACCCCCGAACAAGCGGGCTACGCGTACCGAGTTTGTGATCATTTCTAGCAAGAGAGGTATCATCAGTAGCGGGACGGAGTTTCAGGATGAGCCGAGTGCCGTTGACGATGGGCTGGTGGCGGTGGAGCCATATGAAGATACTCCGGAACATGACGAGGTGTTTTCTTGCAAGCTCTTTGTTGGAGGGAAGCAGGTGGCGGACGTGACGGGAGCGGCGACGAAGGAGGAGGCCAGGGTAAGGGCGGCAGAGAAGGGGTGTTTGGTGATCAAGGCGGAAAGGAAGGCATGGAACGCAGCGAAAGCTGCTGCTAAAGAGGATAAGGGGCATAACACGGAGAATGGAGACGCCAACGCGGATAATGGGCAGAGCGGGGAAAAGGAAGAGGTCCCTGATCGCCGTGATGCGGATGGGGATACAGTCATGAACTAGAAGAGTCAAGAGACAGTCTCTGCTATGGTCACGGACAGGAAGACGGATGAAGAGATGGTGACGACTCAGTGTATATTCGCAAGCCTTTCGTTAAGGTAGGTTTCCCTGGATTCATCTGCGTTCTTGATATTTCTGTAGCAGTTTGGAATACCCGAGTCTCAAAGTCTTTGGATAGCGGATACCTTTGCTATAGAAAGACACCTTGGTTTTTTTTTCATTTTTATTAAAAAAAATGTAAAGACGCGGTTGTTATAGCTTTGTAGCGGTTCATAGGTGGCGATCAAGGCACGTCACTTCTTTCAAAGCCTGAGAGAAAAAGTTGGGTCAGACCAAGTAACTTCATTTTCGTTATAGCTCGAAGATTACAAGGATACCGACATGTTACCAGCTTTCCATTATTTCCCGATAGCAAATGCCTCCAGTTGTTCTCCTACCATGACATGACTACCTGACAACCTAACCATGGACAAATTTGAAATAGACACACCACGCTCCCTTAACTACCTTATACCATTATCAAGTCACACACATCCCCCATCCCACACATCCTTACAAGGACTCTACTCACTTCTTCTTAGCAGGCCTTCCCCTTCCCCTTGCAGCCGGCTTTTTCGCTCCAACATCCTCATCATCCTCGTCATCATCTACAATATCCTCATCTTTGGTCTTCGCCGCTGCCTTCTTCTTGCTAGCAGCAGCGGTACTTTTCTTGGCGGCAGCCTTCTTCGCCTTGGGCTGTTTAATATACTTATCCTTGGTGATATCCACATCATCGTCTTCATCAACTTCCGCGGCATCATCAACAAGGCCGGCGTCATCGCCCTCAAAGTCTTCCTCGATGGCTTCCTCCAGGTCGGGCACCTCCTTGGTGAGTTTCTTGGGGGCGAGGACGCTGCTGGCTTTGATGAAGGGGACGGGGTGGGAGGCTGCGTTGTACCTGTGGAAGGGAGGGATGGTTAGTAAATTGAGGTGTGTGGGGAAATGGGGGGCAAAAGAAACTCACATCCTCGTAAAAGCAGCCTTGGTCTGCGACTCAATATTGACCGTCTCCTCCGCCATATGACCCAATCCCAACTCCTTGATCGAGTCAAAGTCTTCTCTCGTCAGGTAGTAGCTATCCATCAGATCGATGACTTCGGGCACGCAATCCTTGCCCTCCACCTCGAGGCGCTTGACGAGCTTGTCCCACAGCACAGGCATGTACTGCTGGCGAATTTCTTGGGCGTCACCCGAGGACTTGAGGCGCATGTGGGCGTGGATCTCGCGGTTGAAGCGGTTGAGCTTGCCGTACTTGCTGTTGTTGCCGAGCCAGGAAGTGAACTGGGCCTGTCCGCCGAATTGGCCGGCGATAAGACTTGAGGGACGGACGGTACTGAAGACGGCGTGTGTGGGCATCAAACTCCATTGTTGCTGGGGGCCGTGGATCATGCGGTCTACTAGATCACCATCGCTGATGCTTTCAGCTGCTTCGTCGACGAGTTCGAGGTACTTGAGGTTTTGTTCCCTTGGAGTGTAGCCCTTTTGGTTCAGGACCATGGGCCTGGAACGGAGGTAGTTCTCCTGGATCATGAGATAGGAGAATTCGTGATCGTTAAAGTAGAGGTCGATCTTGTCATTCAGAGTTGCCGTGCTGGAAGGGGCGAACATGCCACCGCCGATCAGCTTCTGGCAAATATCCCAAGGCTTGAGGATGACGTGCTTTTCCCAGGCCTTGCTCATTTGCTTGCTTTGATCAAAATCCATGGTCGTCTGATCCAGCTTCGCTGTAAAGATCATGTTGATGATCTGCCGAATGTCCCTACCGCTACCTTCGATAAGAGCATTGACGACAGGTGGCGGGATCTTGAGACCTTCTCTGTGGCAGATGGTCATGATACGCGAGCGGATCTGGTCGACCGTGGGGCGCTGAAACTTGATGTCAAAGGCGACATGATCGAAAGGCTTCATTTTTGGCAATCTGCGCTCGTTGCAAATCAAGATGAGCGGCACCTCGGTCTTCTTGCAGAACTTTGCCATAGTACCGACACCTCCACGATCACCAGCAGACATACCGTCAACCTCGTCCATGACGAGAACAATCTTCTTCTTGCGGGCATCAGCATGCTTACCATCTCCACCAAAGAAACCTAGAAGAGATGTGTTGGTCATGACCTCACTAACACCGTTCTCGATGAGCTTCTTGCTGCGAGTGTCACTGGCGTTGCTCTCGATCACGTCGTAGCCTTCCATCTTGGCAGCAAGATGCGCCGCAGTTGTCTTGCCGATACCAGGAGGACCGGAGATGATAATAGCACGGTATCCACCTGAACCATCGGCGCCTCTCTTTTGAAAGTTGTACTTTCTAGACTTGGGCCAGTTTTTAAGCCAGTTCTGTATCTTCTCCACGTTGGCTTTGTTGCCACAGATCTGGTTCATCGCTGTGGGCGCATACTTTGTTGTCCAGAGCTGTGACGACGGTGTGGGCAGAGCAGGGGCAGGACCAGAAACACCGCGAGCAGCAGCGGCCTTCTTGGCCTCTTTCTCAGCCGCCAGTCGCAGAGCCTTCTCTTCGCGATCTAACTTCTCGGCTTCTTCACGCACCTTCCTCTCTTCTTCCTCTCGCTTCTGCTTGGCCTTCTCCGCCCCCTTTCCGGTGCCGCCACCGGCGGGCATAGTCCTGATGAGGTAAAACAAGCCTTCCTCATCAATGGTCTTGATCCCATGCTCTTTGATCTTCCTCAGCTTGCTGGGTCCTGCATCGTCGCCGAGAACGACGAAATCGGTTTTGCTGGATGGCGCTCCTGTGACCTTGCCACCATAGCGCTTGACGAGTGCTTGGGCTTCCTCACGCGCGATAGTCTTGAGCAGGCCGGTGAACACAAAGGTCTTACCCGCCAGACAATCAATTTCACCCTCAGGAATGTCGGCAGTGCCCGCCATGGGGGGTGGGCCCGCATTGCCAGCTCCGGCGGCCTTAGTCTTCCAGTCAAACTTGAAATTAGGGTCCTTGGGAGGAGCATCTGGTGCTTCGATAGTTGGGATATTGTCGAGGATCTTCTTGACGTCCTCAAGTTCTTCAACCGCCGCATCCTTCTTTGCCTTTGGCGCACGGGGCTTAGCGGGGGCTCCCTTCTTCTTCGCTGGCTTGACTTCTTCTTCCTCTTCGTCTTCCTCGTCACTTATAACAACCGGGGATTTCCGCTTCCCTGCCGTAGTAGTTGTAGATTTCTTGTTCGACTTGCTGGGTCCAGGCTTGGCGTCTTCGTCGTCAGACTCGGCTACGGCTGCTGTTTTGGCGCGAGATGCAATTCGCTTGGGCTTGGGGAGGAGCTCCTCATCACTGTCCTCCTCGGCATAGTCATCGTCCTTTTTCCTCTTGCTGCCACCCTTGAATTCCGCCGCAAATATGTCATCTCCAGCATCGTGCTCATCATCCATGTAGGCATCGCCATCGTCATCCTTGTCGTAACTCTTGTAGGCCGTCGTGGGTTTCTTCGTAGTCGAGGTTTTCTTTGTAGTCTTGGGAGGCTCTGGTGCTTTGGCAGCGGGGGTGGCTTTCTTCCGCGGGCTTGTTCGAAGTGCTACTTTTGGTTCTTCTGGCTCGGGTTTCGCGGGTGTCTTTTTCGGTGTTGCCTGGGACGCAGCAGCTGTTTTTGTTTTTGAGGTTGCAAAGTACTTGGCAGCATCGGTTTCAACTCCTTTTACGGGTTCCCTAGATAGTCTGTCAGCAGGAACAGGATGACATGGAACTGAAAGGTGTTGCATGAAATACTTACGCTACTTTCTTCTTTGGCGCAGCCTTGGTTGGCTTTTTGACCCTGTACAAGCTGATTAGATGCTAATTCTGAGAAGAGATGCTTTTCACTGAGCTTACTCAACAACCTCATCATCTTCGCTGTCCTCAACTACCTTCCTTGGCCCTGCGACAAGATTGTTAATATAGTGTGATAAGCTTGTAATGGCGATCATGGTTCGAGCTTACTGCCCCGGGTCTTCTTCTCCTCTTCCTTCTTGGGTGCTGGTGTTGCCGGCTTAGCAGGCGGCGCGCCACCTTTTGGGCCAAAAAACGAGCGAATGTCGGCAGGCATAATGAAGTATGTGAAAAGAAATCACAAGATGCAGAGATGATAAATTGAACGTATCAAACAGTTGGGAAGATGCAGTAATCAGATGACACCAGCAAGCATCTTCTTATAGTGGCGGAGTTGGGAAGTTGGGACTTTTTTCTTGGTGTCTGAGTTGTCCAGGCAGCTGTCCTTCTGCCTAACAAGTGTTGTTGAACAAAAGGCCTAGAAGGGTAAAGAGCTAACAGGTCTACTCTTGTCCCTTGTAAAGAAGTAACAATTGCCCGAATGATGAGTGAGACGCGAAGGTGAAGTGGATGACGCGAGTCTGTGTCCGGGCTCTGCTCCCCTGTCGCGACTGGTGGGGTTTTGTTCTACAAGAATTCGCCAACTTGCTGCCTTGAGCTGCGCCCACGCGGCTGCATTTCTTGTGAGGAGTTAATGAATGAGTCCCAGGTCCCGTTTGTCTGCTGTGTCCGGCAGATTGTCGCGGCCGGCACCCGACACTTTTTGGTGGGTCACAATTTTTTGGAAGTGCCGTCCGTGCCCCGTCCGCGCCCGCAGCACCTTCCATTGCAGTTGGTCGCTCTGCCCGGTCCCCGTCTCTGTGCGCGCGCTGCTTCGGGGAATCCGTATCAATCGTCGTCGGCGACCGGCATCCAACTGGACCCTCCCTCCGTCCTCCGTCCACCACTCGTCCCCTCCCCGGTCCGGTCCACACCCAAACCTTCAACACAATGAAGCACAACGCTTCCTCGGCGCTCCTCAGCGCCTTCCAGGGCCTTAGGATATCCTCGTCGGCGACTCCCTTCCGCGCCGCGTCGCTCGCAACCTCTGCCGTCCGCCGCCCCATTGCGCCGACCCCCGTTTCTGTCGCCTCCCATGTCCGCCTATTCTCTGCGACCGCCATCCAGACTGGTTCGTGGCTCGAGCCCAACCTCAACAGAAAGAAGAAGATGATGAAGGGAAGGCCCAGAGTGCCGACGGGTGGTTCGACCAAAGGAACAACAGTGGTTTGGGGAGATTACGGCCTGCGCATGCGCGATCACCACCGCAGAATTAGCGCCCAACAGCTCAAGCTCGCCGAGGACACCATCAAGCAGAGGTTACGTGGTCAGAAGTACCGCCTGTACAAGCGCGTTGCTTGTAACGTCGGTGTGTACGTCAGCGGTAACGAGGTGAGCAGCTGAACAATCCACAGCCCGGGAAGGTCGGATGCCGACTGTTAGCGGACATGATGCTCACATGCATTTCCGGTGTAGATGCGTATGGGTAAGGGTAAGGGTTCGTTCGACCACTGGGCGACCAGAGTTGCCGTCAACCAGATTATCTTCGAGATCAGGGGACAATTGCACGAACAGGTCATCCGTGATGCCTTCCGCCTGGCCGGACACAAGCTTCCAGGTAACAACAGCACATGCTGGTCCATATCTTTGCAAGATCGAGAAGAGTAGAAAACTGACAAGTCATAGGTCTGTACGAGTTTGTGAAGAAGGGTGACCCACCAGTGGTTGGTATCACCAAGTTGGAGGATGGCCTCACGGTGGAGGACCTCAAGAACCCAAGGAAGAAGTTGTTGATGCCAGAGATTACCCAGAGTGCTGCGAGCACATCAAGCACTGCTGCTCCTCCTTCGTAGAGGTGGAGAACCCTGAGCCTATTCTAATTGTAACATTATGTAGAACAACAGAAGGGCCAATGTGCAAAAGAGTGTTGCCATGGCCATTTCATGATTATTATGACGACGTAACAGGCATGACCACTTTGATTTTGATGCTCTGAGAATGTGACTGTAGGCTACTAGTTTACCTGGATGGGCCAGAGCACCACATGGAGTCAACAAGCAATGCTGGCTTCCTAGATATACCCTTTCAACCATGCCATTAAATCCCTAGATGTCCGTTTATGGAAGATTCAATATCCAGCATCGAACCTTGCAAAACTTAAGAAGATTCAAGATAGCTGCCTAGAATACTGATGGTGAAAGCGGGCAACTGTCTGGCCCAGGACCTGTATAAGCGGGTGATATGGTCCGTGCGGCCCTCCCCCGTCATCTGTTAATTGATTTTCTGGACGGCGCGTCAACTCTACGCGTCTCCCATGCACCTCCAATTCAGCATTTCTTTCCCCTTCCTTTGTCAACCCATTTTCCTCTCCACAATATCACCACACCACGATGGCGCTTATTGTTGACAAGCACAGGCCGAGGTCTCTCGATGCCCTCACCTATCATACCGAATTGTCGGAGAGGTTACGGTCACTTGTAAGCAGACCCTCTTGTTCCCTCGTGCAAAAGAAGGTCTCCGCTGATGACGTTCTTAGGCGCAAAGCGGTGACTTTCCTCACCTTCTTGTCTACGGTCCTTCCGGCGCAGGAAAGAAGACCCGGATTGTTGCTACTCTCAAAGAGTTGTACGGCCCAGGTGTAGAGAAGATCAAGATCGACGCCCGTGTTTTCCAAACCAGCAGCAACCGCAAGCTCGAGTTCAACATTGTCGCATCAGTGTACCACCTCGAAATCACCCCGTCCGATGTCGGAAATTACGACCGAGTCGTGGTTCAGGACCTCCTCAAGGAGGTGGCGCAAACACAACAAGTAGATCTGTCGGCGAAGCAGAGGTTCAAGGTGGTGGTCATCAACGAGGCCGACCACCTCACCAGAGACGCCCAGGCCGCCCTCCGTCGGACCATGGAGAAGTACTCGCCCAACCTGCGCCTAATCCTCCTCGCCAACTCGACAGCCAACATTATCGCACCCATCCGATCGCGATGCCTGCTGGTGCGTGTAGCGGCTCCGACACACAAAGAGATCTGTGACGTCCTTGCTTCATCGGCGAAGAAGGAGGGTTGGCCGATTGTCAAGGGTCTACACCAGAGGATAGCTGAGGAAAGCGGAAGGAATCTTCGCAGAGCGCTGTTGATGTACGAGGCGGTATATGCGCAAAAGTAAGCAGTACATCCTAACCCGAAGGCCTGTCACGCCTTGCATTTGCTAACAACAAACGCCGCAACAGTGAGAAAGTCACAGATAGCACGCCCATACCACCCCCGGACTGGGAGGCTCTCATCGGCCAAATCGCCAAGGAGATTATGGAGGAGCATACACCAGCACGCATCCTCCAAGTCCGAGCGAAGCTTTACGACCTTTTGACGCACTGTATCCCCGCGACGATCATCCTGAAGACGCTCACATTCAAACTGATCCCCCTGATCGACGACGCACTGAAAGCGGATGTAATCTACTGGTCGGCCTTCTATGAACATCGCATTAGGACGGGTACCAAGGTGATTTTCCATCTGGAGGCGTTTGTGGCCAAGTTTATGAGGATATTCGAGATGTATCTGATGATGAGCATGGACTTGTGATTTGGGGTCTCTGTTTCGGTCTCAAAATGGGCATTTTGGCGTTTGGGGAAGGCAGGGGGGCATTGGCGTCGTGTAACCAGCTAGAATTAGTGGGATTTGTTTGGCGAATTATGACGGTTATTGCACACACAAAAGTGTCAGGCAATAACGGGGACTTTACTCTGGTCAAGTGTAGTGTATGGAAGTGTACATTGTAAGCTCAAGTGCCGAAGTTATTGTAGAATGTACCATAGATAGTTCATGTGTTTGATTCATGGACGGGCGGTCTCGTGGATTAAAAGCCGTCATATTGCTTGTCTTGGTTTATGCTCTAAGGGTGGGTGACTTCAGGGGTAAATGTTGACCACTTGCCCACCTCATTCAATTCTTTCAAAAGGAAGTCGAAATTGGACATTCGGAAGAGAGGAGGAAGGTATTCAGGCTGGATCGACAGTGTGGAGATGTTCCAGAGAGAAGGAAGCAAGGAACAAGCAAGGTCGCCAGGGGCACCATGCTCTGGCATGGCTTTCTACGACGTCTGATTGGGTAAAATGTCCGATTTAGCCCCATGCACCACGACCGTTCCCGCGAACAGGGCGTCTGGGCGTGCAGGGCCCGGGGCACCTACCTAGCCACCGGACGGGCACTCCAAGATCACTGCTCTTGCCCGAATCGCGTTCGTGTCCTTTTGGGGGACAGACACCAGTGAGACCACCTACTCTCCACAGGCTCAGTCCACTGAAGTTTCGCTGAAAGAAGACCTCCAAACATCATCTTGGACCGAATCTATCCGATTCCACTTCTCCATCATCGGCATCATCGTCCTCCACACCGCAACCCACACAACCACAACAACAACAACAACAACAACAACTTTGGCCACCGGGCAACGGGCAACCAATCCAGACCAGCACTACACCAAAACCACAACGGTTCCATCACCACCAATCCCTCTTCCCGAGCTCAGTAAAAGCTACCCGCTGAGCTACACACACGGCGCCGCTGCGGTTGCAGCCTTTACTTTTACTCTCTTATCTGCACATCAACTGCCGCCATAGGGGCACATCGACGACAAGCTCGCAATCATGTCGCTCAACATCTTCCGCGTCGCCGGTATGCTTACCTTATCTTGGAGGAAGGACAAGTTGAAGCTGGATTGCTAACTAACTCGTCACCATGGCACAGCGGACTTTAGCCACTTGGCTTCTATTCTTATCCTTCTCCATAAGATGACGCAGCTGAAGGTATACACAACTCGACCTCTGGCTGTCCATCCCGACCCTCAAGACAGGCAATGCTAACTCACTATTGTTACAGAGTTGCGCCGGCATCTCTTTCAAGTCGCAAGTCATCTACTTCATCGTCTACGTCACCCGCTATCTCGGTACGCCATCCCTTGAAAGCTATAGCTATGCGTTGCGGTCCCTCCACCTAGGTAGACCATTTGGCTGACATATATCTACTTACAGATCTCTTCTGGACGACAAGCTACTATAACATCATCTTCAAGATTCTCTTCATTGCTTCCTCCGGTTACATCATCTACCTCATGGTCAGCGCCTACAAGCCGACCAACGATCCCGGTCTCGATACCTTCCAGGTCCAATACCTGCTGGCTTTCGCTGCCGTCCTCGCCATCCTCTTGCCCTACCAGTATAACTTCTGGGAGATCATGTGGGCCTTTTCCATCTGGCTCGAGTCCGTCGCCATCCTTCCGCAGCTCTTCATGCTCCAGCGTACCGGCGAGGCCGAGACCATCACCACCCACTACATCTTTGCCCTCGGTCTCTACCGCGCTCTGTATATCCCCAACTGGATCTACCGCTACGTTACCGAGCCGAAGCACAAGATTGACTATATTGCCGTTGCGGCGGGCATCATCCAGACGTTGCTCTACACCGACTTCTTCTGGGTGTACTATACGACTGTCATGAAGGGCAAGAAGTTCAAACTGCCTGTTTAAACAGTGGAAACAGCCAATGGGTTGGGGGAAAACCGGGGGAATTGAGCAAATAAAGTCGATGCATCAACCTCTTATCCGGTTGACCAATGTTCGACAATCAGCGGAGGGTGGACTGCTCGGATTGGTGATTCGTGTCTGGCACCGTACGGTAACGAAAATCGAACCCTGACCGCAGCCACAGCTTCATCACATACTCACCAAAGGCGCAAAACTGCTGTAATGGCAGAAGGAATGGGGACTGGGGAGGACATGCTACACCCAGTGCGGAGGGCATGCGTCGTTTAACCTCAACAAAAAGGGATAACGTGACAATGAAAATTAATACTGGATTGCATGTTAGGCCGGCGTTGGTGGGATGGAGATGGCTTTGACGATAAGTTTGCGCAAAAACTATGAGGAGCGCATAGTTATTATGGCGCGCTAAGGCAAGTATACTTAGCCATCATGGGATTGGATTCTGGCGTGGTGAGCTTCTAGAGGCGATATATTTATGTGGTTTAGAGAGGTCGAACGACTAGGGTACTAAAATCTCAAAAGTGGCTTCTTCTTTCAGGGGCAATAGCCCGTGTGCTTGAGACATTCATTGTGGTGTTCGGTAGGTCGACCAAAAGGTGACACCCCTTGAACCCCTTGCTTGGCTGTTGCATGGAAAATGGGTGCGAGCCAAGCCGGCGCATGATCAAAGATGTTTCGAGTTCTCAGACACGGTAACGGTACCATCGGAAGCGAACCCCCCCCTGCACCTCGTCATTACACGATGCTGACAGTGGTACTGTGCCAAAAGCATGCCTCAAGAACATGTTCTCAACCGAGAAGGGCTCTCTAAAACGCGAATCTGGCCTCCCACCGTTCATGCCACTGGATTGCTAGGTATGAGAAGAGGATTTATCCTTGTCCCAAAGCATGAATGGTGGTTCTTCTCACTCTGGTACCGACGAAGCCTGACATATCTGGTCAATGACACACCATTTTCTTTAATTCTGTCACCCATCTTCCTCGGGAGTGACGAACCCGCTTTCCGTGCTACGTCCTGAACGGACCGAAGAACAAAACTTCTGGGGATCCCAGTTCACCCTCGTCATGTCGTCCGCATGCTCACAACGCTCTCTCTTTCTCTTCTTTCGCTTCCCCCCTTCGACCCACCCGTCATTAGGGGACCAGGCGGCATAGGCTGGCTCGCTGGGCGAAAGCATGATGATGCTTAGCTAGCCCACAACAAACCCTCTTTCTCACTTCGTCTCTTCCGCTGGCGGTAGACGTTTTCCATAGCCATGGCCGCTAATCACTCGTTTAACGTTTTCACCACCTTCGTTCTCTTCTTTTTTGTATTAACATTCTTAATATCTCCAAGCTGTGCCTTGAAGGACGGCCCCCATGTTGAAGCAGGGCATGAGGCGCCACAGGGGTGGGCCGAGAGAGAAATTCACGACGACACAGCGACAAATCTCTTCTCATCACCACCGCCACCATCAACGATTACGATAACCATAACCACCATCTCCCTCTTCACCTCAACCATAACCCCACCTCCCTCCCTGCTCCATGTCCAACACCGCCGCCAAGGCCCCGACCCAGACAACGACAACGCCATCGCCGACCTGCAATCCCAAATCACCTCCCTCTCCTCCCAACTCTCCGCCCTCTCGCAAGCTTCCACACAAACCAGCCAGCAACTCTCGCAATCGCTGCAACAAGCCTCCCAATCCCTCGCCCAGGCTTCCCAGAGGCTGAGCCAGACTGAACAGAGCTTAGCTAGCGCCAGAATCACGCAGCAGGCGGCTGAGCAGGCTAGTCGGGTGGCGACGCAAGCAGTGGCGGATCTGTCGAGACAAATGACAGAAATGAGCAGGAGTATGAGCCAGAGTGCGGAGCAGAGAGTGAGCAGGGTTAGTCAGAGCGCGGAGGAGAGGATTGGAAGGGTGATGGAGAGCATGGCTGCGGTTGCGAAGGACGATGGTAGTGGAAAGGATATGAATATGTCAGTTTTGGTGGGGACTGCAGTGGGTGGTGTGGCGGGGAGTTCGGTTTTGACGGGGTTATCGGTCGTTATGTTTATGAGGAGGAGGAGGAGGAGGAGAGGGGATAGGGGGAGAAAGAGGGGGGGAAAAGAGGGTGGGGAGGTGGTGTATGTTGGTTCTGCTCGTGATAGCGGTTCTGCTCGTGATGTTACAAGTGGCCCCAGCTCTCGTGGCAGTAGCCGTAACAGTCGGAGCATGTCAACAAGGGAAAACACAAAAAGCTATCACAGCCCAGTCGTATGGGTAGCATCAACAAACAACCTCTCCACCGCCGGTTCTGGCCGGACTCACGTGGCATCACGTTCAACAATGGCGACGTCCGCCATCAAGTTATCCGACTACGAAGACGAAAGCGTCTACAACGACGACGGCGTAAATGGCGGGCTACCCTCCAGCTCGCGGGGAGGAAGTCTTATGGAGGGCAGAACAGCATTGTCACCACCACCGCCTCCAATCCCTCCGCGAGCTAGGTCTAGATCTCGGTCTGCTCCAAAAGAAGCTGCTCCGGCTCCTCCTCCAGCAGCAGAAGCCTTCCCGTTCGCCCCCGAAAATCCAGTTCTTCCAGCTCCCACTCCAATAACAACAACAGCAGCATCAGTTCTGCTTTCTCCCTTCCCACCGCGCCCGAAGAGTATCAGGACAGGAGTAGGCACTGGTCCAGTCAAACTCAGAGACCGCCAAAACAGCGGCGACGAGGCCATGGGGGTAGGTTATGCTGTGAGCTATAACTCAGCGATACCACCACCACCACCTGTACGGGCCGCCCCACCTGCACCAAAGTGGGCGCCGCCTACGATACCCGGCTATAAGGATGATGCGAAGCCGTTAAGCTCCCCAGGCTTTAAGCTAGACGATCCGCCACCGTCGGGGGCTGCTGCTGCTGCTGCTGCGAACAAGGGAAAGACCGGCAGCAACAACCGTAATAACAGGCTCAGTATCTTCCCCCGCCCAAGTCCTAGTCCGACGCCAAGTACGCAGGGGTGGTCTTCGTCGCCGCTTAGTTCGCCGTCTACTCCTCCGGTTCCTACTGTGCCCACCGACCGTTTGGAAGCAAGTGAACATGAGAGTCAACATAAACGGGGAGGAAGTGGCGGAACAGCGGAAGAAGAAGCAGAAGAAGAGAACGAAAAGAGAGGACGACCTTTGCAAAAGCGACAGCAGCAACCCCAGACCCGGGCCCGGGGCTCCTCCGTAACGGGACGATCACCAATTCCGGCGCCTACACTAGAGGCATGGCTCAAGAGGGGGATGTCCTCGACGAGAGTGCCGGTACGAAGGGGGACGGAGACGGAGACAGGAATAGCTGGTCCAGGGGCGTCGCCGCCATCATTGCCGAGATCAGCTTCTACTTCGAATCTTGCTGCTGTGAGGAGGCAGTCGTATACTGCGAGGTTGAGGGAACAAGTGCAGCAGCGGTACATGCTGGATGCGGACGATGGGGGGAGGGGGGAGGATTGGCCTATTAGGCAGTCATAGATAGTCTAGACTCATGTATGGGTAGAGAAGAAGAAATGGAATTTACTGTCGAGGAAAGGATAGATATTTGTTACTTGTTGATTGGTGATAATGTGTAACTAAACTGATGCAACTGTTTTTTTTTGCGGTAACAGACAAATATTTTTCATTTCTGTATAGCTCGGAGAAGACTGAAGGAACCGTCCCGAAAGGGGAATGGATGTTCGCTTGCGTGCCTCTAGTGCAGTTTTGCACAGTATCTTTGCTTCAGATGCACCGCATAGTTTGCCCTGATAATACTTATCCATGCACATAACCTTTAAGATAAAGCCAGTCTCCAGAGTGTCCAAGTGACTATCCGTCGAGGAAGTTGTTAGGCAAGTTTAGAATGGTGGATTGTACGGGATGGGTGGGCGCTCGGGCCGCTTTAAGAGTAACTTGATAGTAACTATGTTCAAATTTCAATTTCAACAAATGACATCGGTCCGATGGTGTAGTTGGTTATCACGTCAGTCTAACACACTGAAGGTCCCCAGATCGAGCCTGGGTCGGATCATCTTCTTTTGCAATTTTTTTTTCTCTCATTCACCTTTTCCTATACTTCATTCATACTTTGGCATGCAGTTCTGGTTTATCTTGCTTCTCTGTTCCTCTCCAGTCTTTCGATTTTTTTTGATTTTTTTTCGTTACCCTTTGGCTTCACCATCTACGTGGCACACTCAGTTCTGTTATCTTGGCACAATACACGCCTCTCCGTCGCGGACATAATAGCGATCCTGCTCGATGAAGATTGAAACACCCGCTACTGAGTTTCTTGCTCATTCCATGTAACACGCAAGAGGCACTGTGCTTGTTCTCAAATCATGGAATTGTCCAGGTCGGAAAAGGCAACATTATAAAAGAAAAATACTTTAAACAATATCCATCACCAAATCAACCCAACCTAGCACCTATCATCATCCGACCCGCAAAACCCTCTCAACGTCCTCCCCTAACCGTCGTCGTCCCCCCTCCCCTCCTCGAACCAGCCCCATAAGCACTCCCCGTACTCCCATAATACCCCTCATCATCCGAATACGCCGGCGTATCCAAACTACTACTTCCTCTACCACCACCATGTCGACTTCTACTCCTTCTTCTATCCCTAATACCATACCCATCATCATCCAAATCCCGATCCCGATCTCTCAACTCCCGATACCCCCCTCCCCGTTCCTTCGCTCTCTTCTCTTCTTCTCCCGCCTTCTTCTTTTCTTCCAACTTCTTCTCAATCACATTCGCCCCCAACCCCCCGACAGCAGCACCGACGATAGTGGAAATCAGCGCCGCTTTACGCTCTCTTTCTTCTTCTTCTTTTTGGTTCTTCCTGCCCTTGGAGCTACTGCTACTGTGTCCGTCATGGTGGGAGGATTTTTTTCCATTGTGAGAAGACGATTTACGTGCGTGCTCAGTTGCTTCGCGCGCTGCTAGTCCGCCGACGATGGCGCCTAGGATGCCGACGCCCAAGGCGGTGGTGGAGGGGGAAAAAGTAGAGGAGTAGAGGTCTTTGGCTTTGCGGAGGGGTGCTGCTGCTGGACTGGGGGAGCGACGGGAGCGTGAGCGGGAGCGGGAACGGCGGGATGAAGGGGAGCGTCGTCGACGGGAGTGGCTTGCGCCACGGGAAGAGCGGGGGTAGTCTGACTCGTCGTCTGTGGTGTAGATGCTGCGAGCGCCGCGGGAGCGGGAGCGAGAGCGAGACAGGCCACGGCTGATACGGCTGTCTCGGCTGGGAGAGCGAGCCCGACGGGCGTCGGAGACGGCGAGGGCTTGAACGGCTCGCTCGGGATCACGCAGTTCTGGGCCGCCGTAGATTTTGGTCTCACGGACGATGTGCCGCTCGCGAGTGCCGGGCGCTGCCGATGGGGCTGAAGCTAGGCTTGGGCCGCGGGACCGGCTTCTGCTCCTGCTGACGCTGATGGTTCGCGCTGCGACAGGGGGATTGGTACCAATGCCGGAGCTGCGCTCCCAGGAGCGGTCTCTACCCCGGAGCGGAGTGCCATTTCGGTCTCGGCCGTCGTCGTAGACGTACCCTCCTGGCCCTGGCCCCGCTCCGGTGCGGTAAGAGATAGGAGGAGAAAGTGGCGGGGAGGGAACGGGTGGCGGTGCTGGGTGTGCTGTTGCTGTTGATGGGATGGCACCACTGGCGTACGGACGAGGAGCGCGGCCGGGGCCAGAGATGAAATCGGGGGAGTAATCTCTGTCGCGACTGGAGTGATGAGAGCGGGTTGGAGAGGGACCGCGGCCGCGGCGGGCACGCGCGTCTTGTTCGTCCATGAAGCGGACCATGTTTTAGTCGTTGTGATGAAAGGTTTGTTGTGTTGCGATGTGAAGATTCCAAGAATCGAGTTGTGTGTCTGATGCCGTCCGTTTATTAACGGCAACCTGACGGACTTGACCACGAGCTAGTATCAGTACCCTCAATCTCTTCTCTTCTTCAGCTTTGAAACGTCCAATTCGTATAACCTCCTTGCCAATGAGGAAAGTCGTCAACGTCCAACCTTGAAGTCGTGTGATGTCGAACCTCAGAAACTAGAGACCGACCCTTTTGCCCTCTTGCTGTCGAGGCCTTTTACTTTTGCCGTCGCCTTGATGATGCCGAGGTGTTTGATAGATTAATTCCCCGGGCGCTGTGTAATGATACACGTAAAGGACGTTCCGACCGAGCTTCTAGCGTGGTTCCGTGGGTTTCTTCCTTTGCCTTGTGTTTGTGTAATGATAAGCCTCTTTTGACTACCGAAGTGATAGACGCGGACTGCCAAGGCAAGAAAAGGCGAGAAGAAGTGGTAGTGTGACCTCGGTTGGTATTGCCGTTGTTGGTGATTGTGGCAAGTAGGTTGAGTTGACTCCGAATTTTGATCTTCTAGCCAAGAAAATGGAAACAAAAGCGAGTTGATCAAGAAGGAAAGGCCGGCATATGTATGGAATACGAACTCCCGGTGACGACGGTGATGCTTGCCCGATGATATTCAGGGCCTTGGTGTAAGTGACGGCCTAACGGGGCCCCACAAGCCGAACAATGAACCCCCCCTCCCAAAAAGAAAAAGTGACTGACAAAAATCAGGGAACTTCCACTTGGACGGAGCCCAAACGCCGGCTCTTTCGGGAATTTGCCAGTTGAAAGGGCACGAGGCCTTCGTAAAGCGAATTGAAGAAGCTTCGTGAATGATGGGGGACTGATTCAAAATAGTCGAGGGAGACAAGTTATAAGACCCTTAAAGAGACGATAAAAAGAGGAAAAGGAAGATCTATCCACCTAATGATCAACAGTGAAAACAGCAGATTGTCTTTCCTTGCGAAGCTCACATCCCGTCCAAAGCGGAATGGAATGGCTGTTGCCCAGCTTTGCTCTCAGTTGTCCAGCCAGCCAGCTCCATGCCCAGCCATCTTTTCACCGTACCCAAGCAGAGCCCAACCAAATCCACTTTCGGTCACAATGCCCCCCCGAAAAGAATATCACTTTCCTCTTCTCGAATCTTGTTGTTGTGCTGGTCCTATGCATTGTTACAGCATCAGCCTTAACTGGGGGGTCGCTGTCGTCCCACTGCAGGAGCCGACCGTGATTGGTGGAGACGGCGAAACCATTCCATATGATGTCACTGTCGCCAACCATTCAGGATCGTGAAATTCTTGGGATGTCGGGGACAACAAGCGGTGATACCCTGCAAATACCTGCGTTTCACAAAGCTGTCCATGAGCGTCGATCTTCACCTTGTTGCTGACCTCGGTGAAGACCGAGTGCAATCTTTGAATTAAAGGTATACACAGCTGTGATTGAACAAAATCAAGGGCTTTCCAGCACTCGCCGGTTGCTGGTAACGTTCCTGTTTCATTGTTCCTTATTACCCAAGAAAGGTTAGGTATCTAGCAGAAAAGTTCATCTCGAGACATCCTAAAATTAACAGGGCCTGGATTTCCTCTTCTCTTCCTTGCCTTTTCCGTCTCTTCAAAGTAGCTTTTGTCTGTCCGACCGGCCCAGCCTAGCCCATCCATCACCCATATGTTCATTTGCGTCTGTTACTTTTTCTGGCCCCATCGCTGCCATGTCGTAATCATCCATTCACTCCAAAATAGCCATGTAGACTACCTGGTGAGAAAAATCATTCACACAGGTAACCCCTCTTCCGTAGCTTCATCCCTCTCCAACTTCTCCAGCCCCGTACCAACAGCACCGTAAATCTTCAACGGTACTGCGACCTCGAAGCTCTCGCAGATGAGATTCTCCGCCGCCACCAAAATCAAACCGCCCCTATCATCCCTCGAAATCTCTTCCAGCAAGGGATGCGGTTGCTGCTGCTGCTGCTGCATAGCATTCCTCTGTCTTTCCCGTTCGCGTTCAGAGATGGTCTGGTTCTTGCGCAACATAGGCGGCCTGCTTTTGCTTTTCTGGTTCCCCCCTTCAGCAACGCTGCCATTGGCTTTGACTAACCTCGTTTCCCTTTCTTCTTCCTCTTTTCCCTCGCTACCCTTATGCGCTTCATCCGCTTCTTCTTCTTCATCCTCCTCTTCAATGACTCCATTCCTCTCCGCCTCTTCGTCACTAACAATGTCATACTCCTCCTCTCCAATATTAGTTATCCCCAACCCCATCATCCCTTGCCCTTGCGCCTGTCCCAGCACCTGGGACTGTCCCATCCTCTCTAATGCCTCTGCGCTTGCCACCACGAACTCCACCCTAACCTTCCACTCTAAACTGACTCCGCTCGTGACAAACTCCGGCGTGGCTGTGACGGGAATCGTTGGCGTGAATACCACCCTCTTGGCGAACATGGTCGCTTCACTGCTGCTTACCAGCACCTTTCTCGTTACACGGTGCACACTCGCTTCACTTCTCAGCGCCAGGCTGGAATCTACCCGCTCGGCTGTCTCCAAAGCAACGTGCACAGCATAGCAAGGGATCTCGGCGTCTTCAAAGTCAATGGCCATGGTGATCTGCTCGCCTAATCGGTAGGCGGGGCGGGCGAGCATGACGACGGCGACACGGCGACCGTTGCGGGCGATTTCGAAGCGGTTAGTGGATTGGTTGGAGTAGTGGGAGGCTATGTTGGAGCGGAGAATGGCCAGGTCGATGGCCTCTTTTGCGGTGAGAGCAGGCATGTGGGTTTGCGGGCCGAACGGATTAAAGTGCGAGGACGTGTTAGAGTTGAGGGAGTAGTTGGACTGTCGGCGGGAGGGGGGGCCGCTAGCTGTTGGACTGAGAAGGCCAGGGGCGCGAGCGCCGTTTTGGAGTTGGAGGGAGCGGGAGGAGAGAAGCTCGTCAACATAGGAGAGGAAGGAGTCTTCGTTGGCGGCGGGTTTGTCTCCCAATAGTTTCTGTCGTGCTTGTTGTGGTTGTTGCTGGTGATTATGATTATGTAAGGTAGTGGTAGATGCTGTGTTTGTATTATCAATGGTCTTAACCCGCGCCTGGTCTCGCAGGATGATATACGGCGCCATCAGGTCGTGACCTAGGATTTCGCCGTGGCTGTTGACGCTTCCAAGCACGCGGAACGGAACGTCCACAGACTTGACGTGCTTATCCTTTGCGCCTCCAGGCCTTTGCGTGCCAATGACGAGGCTGTATGATATCTTCATCGCCTTGCCGCGATGCGTTGGTGGTAGCCCCTTGGGCAGTTTGAACGAATATTCAAACGTCTTGCTTTCCCCGGGTGCTAGCTGCAGGTCGACGAAAAGAATCGACTGGGGTGTTGACAACAGCGGGATCGACTTTGAGCTGGCAATCCCGCGCATCTCTTTGATGGTGCTGAGTTCTCCTCCGCCTAGAAGCTCGCCAATGGAGCTCGTGATACTGCCCCAGCCGAAGCCCCTCAGCAAGCCGCTGTCGCGCTTCGTAGTTTCCACACCAATGACGCCGCCACCATGGCCACCCACTACAGCTTTCCGCTTCACTTGCTCAAATGGGCCGAGGTTTACCAAAGAGCCATCAAGCGTAAATGAACCCTGGATTTGCGCATATCCCATCATCAACGTTTCTGGCATCTTTGCCGTACTTGGGGAGAAACTGGACGGCCGCCTGCTGTGGCCCGATCGCCCACCAGCCATTCTCAGCGGCTGTGGTTGGACATATTCGGATGCCAGGGTCTCGGAAGAGTAATTGCTCATGGAGTAAAACTCGCCACTACTCCTTGGTGTGCCGCCAATGCTGGTTGTTGAAAGAATACGTGCCGAGGGTATCGCACCATGTTCGTTGATGGTGGGGATAGGGTCTCTTGATCGCATCGGGAGAGACCTGACGGATTCGCCAGCGACCGAGTATGTTGGGCTCATGATGTTGTCTTCATGTATGGGCCCCGCCGGACTGCCTCCGTGGACAACATCGGGCGAAGAAGAAGATTTGGTGAAAGGGAACCTGAACTCGGTGTTCTGCTCGGCTCTAGGAGAAGCCTTGGGAGAGGGGGACGTTGCCCATGGGAAGATGTTTCGTGTTCGTTCGGAAGGAGTCAGAGGGCCTTCGGTCGGGCTGTGTAGTGTGTTCCGGTTGGGAGGGTAAGAGGCATGGAAAAGGGGTGATGGCTGCTGAGAGGTCTGCACTTTTGGGTGTGTAGCTGTATGGGGGCGAGGTACATAGTCAGGCGTCTGTTCAGTGGTGGCCTCACGTAAGAAAGAGGCGGCCTTGCCAGACTTGGGCCCGCCAAAGAAAGGAAGACGGGAGTTAATCTGCAAACTCGAAGCTCGGGCATGACCCCTCGCTGGTCGCTGGGACTTGGCGGGGGACGAATTGAGGTCCGGAACCTCGTCCATGGCCTTTGTAGAGCCCAGTGACACGATGGACACCGACCTCTTGTGTCCGTGGCCATTGCCGTTGCTCCGGGCGGAGGAGCTCGAGGGAGGACCACCGCGGGAGCTGCTGCTGGGCCCGGGATTCTGGATTGGTGACCAGGGTATGGAGCTGTCTCGGGCGCGGGAAGTGGCAGCGGCGGATGGAACTGTCAAGGAAAGGGTGGACCGATGGCCGTGACCGCGTCCGCGCACCGAGGGCGGCGGCGCCAGGCCGTCAGCATGGCCCTTGGTACGGCCATTTCCTCCTTGTGTAGCAACGGACGACGACTGAACAGGGTGACCGGGGCCGAGAGGGGATGGCTGGCGCATTCGTTGCTCGGCAGCGGCACCTAGATGTCTCGGAGACGGATGCGGATTCTTTGTGGGCGTGGTCGGCGGGGGCCCGGGAGGTCGTGCGACGTTCTTGAAGGTGATTGTGCACTTGACTTCCTCTCCGGCGAAGACGACATGGTCCTGCCAGCGGACAAAGACGCGGATGTTGCTGTTGCTGTTGGCGGCTGCGGCGGCGGCGTCTGAAGGCGACATGGTTGTTGAGGATCGGTCTGTTGTTTTCTCTTGTTTATTCGTCTAGTATCGTCTATATCGTTTCAAAGCCGTCTTCCTCTGTTTTTTATACACTTCCTCTTGGGTATGCGTATGAACCAAGCTTCTTCTGCCTTTGTTGATGGATCGCCGTCCAGGTCGCTAATCCGCTGTTTCTCTCTTCATTGCTGACGAGCAGCAGCATTTTCTCGGGGTACACAGCGTGCGAGAGATCGATGCTGGCGTCGGCGGGCGGGCGGGCGGGCGGGCGTCTAAGTCGCGGAGTCGTGTTGGGTATGCTTATGATGTCGAGAAAAAGAGGGAGAGGAAGTGACCAGAGAGAGAGAGAAAATGGGAAACCGAACGAATGCGGTTTCTCCTCCTCCTGCTGACTGACTGAGAGCAGCCAGCCTGAGCCCGAAAGCGGTAGGTCGTATGGATGGAGCCGCCGGGCGCCGAGTGTTGCGATAGGTTGCCGTCAAGCCGTCCGCACCGCTGGAGTCGTCTTGGAGTTCTTGGCTTTGGAGCATCGATGGTGCCAAGACATGCAGATGACACTGTCCGATAGCGTCAACAGCCCCGGAGCACGCAGGGGAACCTGGCTTCAGGTTGTGCTTGGTGAGGTGTGTTGGGGGATCACAAAGGGCCCAAGCTTCTCCTGAACATCCATCGCCAAAAGGGGGGGGGGGGGGTCACACAATCACTTCCTGTCAAGATGCCTTCAGTTGCAATTGTTTCAGCATTGTCATCAATGCATGAGCTCCCGCCATACTCAGAGAGACTCTTTTAGGTTATCAGACCTATAGTGTAACTGAAGGGAGTCTGTTCAGACGCCTTGACACGGCAGTCCGATTGGGTATCTTGTCCATTGCAAAACTCCGACCCCCAAACGCCACTCAGCAAAAGGACATCTGCCAACTCGAGAATCTCCAACACCAACCCTAACCCCGGAGGAGTTTAACAAGGCAATTGACTGAAACCATCATCATAAAGATCGACGACCACTTCAGAAAAAGGGAAGAAAAAAACAACAAGCAAGGAAAAGAAAACAAAGACCACAAGCAAGGAGAAATCCATCCACGCCTTAGGTACCCTTCCAGCCCTCCGTCAACGCCAACCACTCCTGCCACTCAGCCCACTCCCTCCTTCTTCTCTCCTCCTCCTCCATCTCCCTCTTGACAATCGCCTGCGCCTCCTCAAGCACCCTATCTGTATCCTCCACACCCATCCGACCCAAGTTCTCCAGAATCTCTCCAATGGCCGTCAGCTTCTGATCTTTCTTGTGCTTCAACTTGCTCTGCGTCTGACCCTCCCTCATCACCGACACATACTGCGCGTCGGATTTGTACTTGAGCTGCGCGATCTGCTGGTTGAAATACTCACGGATCTGGGCGGGGCGGTCAACATCGGATTCTTTGCGGATTTTAGGCGTCTCTACGGGCATCTTGGTGTTGGTGTTGCGAGAGGTGGTGGCATTGACAAAGGAGGAAGAAGAAGGAAAGTGCTGAGAGCGAGAACGGCCGCGGCTACGAGGAAGAGGCTGGGAAACAATACGTTCGATAATGGCAATTGCTTCCTCGTTGGTGGTGATGGCCGGGTTGAAGAGTCCACCAAAAGCTAGGGGACCTTTGGCGAGCTCGGCCTGGAGACGGGCGCTGATGGCGGCGTGGACTTCGCACTCAATCAGTTCCCTGACAAGCGGACGGCTGCGAGATGACGAAGGAGGACGAGGCGGCTGGTTAGTTTACGTTAACTCTTAAAGCCGTGATGGAAAAAGGGTTGCGACGGGACTTACATTCTCTCCAGCTCATCCACCTCGTGCTCGAGGGCTGCCGTCTCAACCCGCATCTCCGCCTCTTGCTTTTCCAGGTCGGCAATGGCCTTGTTGCGAGCTTCGAGGTGTTCACGCGCCTTGTGACCGGGAATGCCGTCTGCCAAGGTACCGGGGTAATTGGTGATCGCATCCTCGATCTCGTCCTGTTTCGGGGTTGCAAGTCAGTGATTGATACTAAAAAAAAATGACTACAGCAGAAGAAGGAGAGAGAAACACTCACATAAGTATAGGTCTCAACATGACCATAAGGGAGCTCCGGCGCACCAGCTTCCTGAGTCTCAACATAATCATCAGGGAGTTTCGGCGGAGGACCAGCTTTAAGTTCCACCATCTCGAGGCTACTGCCACTGCCGCTACTCAGACTCTCCTCAGGAAAGATGATTTCCTTTCCCTTGCCCTTCCAATCAGTCTTCTTCTGCTGACCATCAAAAGCGTTCGCAGAAGCAGACGAAGCCTCAGCCTCGTCCTGGGTCATGTCGAACTCCCTAGCCTGCACTGCAAACTGCGCTTCAAAGCCCGGAGGCACTGAAACTATCTTCCTGATCTGGCGCTGCGCATCAAAGGGGACAGCCTTGCGAAGGGGCGGGATATTGCGCTCGTCAATCGGAATACGAGGAGGAAGATCGCCGACATAAACGTAAACCGGCTTGCTCTCGCCAGGTATCTTGACGGGCGAGTAATCGGCGAGGTTGGAAACCGGACGTGTGCCATCCGCTAAAAGTGCCGGCCCGGCAGTAGCAGCAGCGGCAACAGCCGCAGTAGAAGTCGAAGCGGAGGCAAAAGCGCTGTCGTTGTCAGTGCCCTGAAGACCCTGGACACTCTCGGGCTGACCGTAGCGGCGATGGCACAGCTCGCGACCGGCGATGGGATCCATGCGGTCGAAAGGAAAATTCTCGATTCTGCCGGCGAAATTGGTGTGGGCAACGCCCGTGGCGGTCCACTTGACCGAAGGGTTGGAAGGCACGGAGTAACGACCGGTCATGACGCTACCGTCGTATGCGTCGTACTGAGACTCGTAAGTGTCCTGGGATGAGGGAGGGGGGGACACAGCCGGCATTTCCTCGATGGGAGGTGTAGAAGGGCGGGTACGCTCAAGGTTCTGGTAAAAGTCAGCCAGCCAGTCAGTCAGCGAACAGCTTTCATATGTGTGAAGGCAAAAGAAGATTACTTACGCTGGGAACAGGAACCTTGGCCGGACCGCCAACCCTAAAATATCTATTATCCGTCGCACATCCCTCCGTCAGCTTCAAAAAAGTCCTGGGTGAAATGCTGCTAGCATCCAAACCCTCGTCATCGCTGACATCGCCCTCTCGAAGGAAGGACATCTTGACAAACCCCCTGGGCGGAGTAGACGGAGTGCTGCTGCCGTATCCACCATCGCCACCATCACCACTGCCACTACTCTGGTCAGAATTCGATTTCGCTGAGCCATGAGACGCATGGGAAGAGCCGTATGAACCGTTGGAAAAACTGCGCAGTAAATTGGCTGTGGGAGGCCGGGAGAAGCCTTGCTCCTCCCAGTCTGCACGCTCTTCGGTGATCGCGGAATGGGGCCGGTAGTAACGACCACGCACTTGGAGGCCGAACGGGGAGTCGATGGTGCTGAAGGGGGAAGTGATGCTGATGCTCATGGGAGAAGAAAGGGGGGTTTTCAAAACTTTGCCATCTCTGCCGTCTTCGGTCTCGGACTTGCCATGGTCCACTTGAGGTTCTTGGTCTTGGTACTCTTGACACGTGCTTGTGTCATTGCTAATGAGTTGCCTGTGTCTTTCAGTAATAATGGTTGCCACACCATTTTGCCCACTGGTAAGTATGTTTCTTTTCCTCTCTCTCTCTCTCTCTCTCTTCTCTCCGCTGGGATGTGCCACTATCCCATTGGCTGGTCATAGGTTGGTTACAAAAAGTATACCAACACCCCCTAGAGGCCCCCATATACAAGAAGGACAAAAATGATGACGGTGACGGTAGTGTGTAAGTCTAAGGGGTTGTCGACGTACCGGTTGTCGTCTTGGACAGGCTCTGTGAGCTCCAAGAACTGGAGAGGCTGGATTGTCACCTCTTGGGTAGGCTCGTTTGCCGTCTCTCGGGCAGGCTCGGCCATGGTCGTCTCTTCGGCAGGCCCGCTCGACATCTCCTGGATAGCCTTGTTCACTTCTTCCTGAACCGCCTCGATCGTTGTCGTCTCCTGAGTAGACTCAGGCTCAGTCTCGGAAGCCCTTGGCTCATACATGAGCCTGACCAAGGGCTCTAACGCCTCGTCGCGAGGGTAGTGGCCGTGGCCGGTGATGCCACGAATGGTGACGTAGGCCATCATTTCCGCGTCACTGAAGTGACGAGTCTCAATGGGCCGGCTGCTGCTGCCCTGCTCAGCCGAGGAAATGTCAGCTCGACCGCGTGTGGATAGGCCAGGCGAGATTGCTATGGAAACAGAGTCAGTTGATGAAGAGAGACAAAGAAAGAGTTAAGTGATGGATGAAAGGCAAGTGAGCTTACGGCGGGTAATAGGAGGGGGCTGGACCGCCGGCTCCTCTGCCTCGGTGTTCACTTCATCGGGGTTGATGAAGTAGCGGATGGGCATATCTTGCTCATCCTCGGGGTCGATGAACCGGACTGAGCCGGGGTTGGGGTTGTTGTGAGTGTGGCCACTCATTGTTGTTGTCTCGCGTCTTGAGAGTGATGAGGTATATGGTCAGTAAAAGGAAGGCTTCACGCGATAGTTCAGGAGTGTTGAAAGGAAGATGTTGAGGAGGAGTAGACGCGAAGAAACACGTGTGGACGCAGGGCAAACAACGCGAAGGAACTTCGGTTGCTACAAGTGACAGTTGATTCCACAGCATACGCGGTGAACAACCTGGATTGCTCAAACTGAGAGTGAATCGGATGCGAGGGAGGAAGGGGTTCAAGAGTCAACTTCACGAAGGACGATGATAACGAAGAAGAAGAAGAAAAGGTCATACTCACAAAGTGCTCGTTCGACTTGTTGCTAGGTTGCAAATGAGCAAAAGTCAAATCAAGAAGAGGAAACTGACGAGGGCGAGAAGGTCGCGTCAACAAGAGAGTTATCTGGTTTGCTTACTCCCCTCACTGAACAATAGTGCAAATCACTCACGTTAGTCACAATAGCAAACCTCAATAGGCAGTTCACTGAGTCATCCTTGAAAACTAGCAGCTAGTTCAATACAGCAATACCTAGTATTGTGCAACTATGAGACCCAACCTGCTGGGTGGTGGTGAGGTGGTGAGGTCTGTACATCAGGTAGGGGATCCACTCCTCATCCTATTCAACGATATAAACAATAGCAACCTGAATTAGGCATTCCCGCAAGGACAGGCAAGTAAACGTGCATCAGAAACCACTCACAATACCCAGTCACAATAGGCAGACGGACGGGAAAGAACCTTGATAGTTCAGATGGACACTCTACCCTCAAAACCAAACCGAAATCCTCACCACGCGACCTCTTCATCCGAACTATGAAACACTTCCAGGCAGATTTCTGATATTGCAAGGAAGATACCGACCCACGCGAGTAGTCGTAAGAATAACCCGAGCAGGACAGTCCAATACCCCTCTTCCTACAGAACGCCATCACACAACTGTCATACGCCTCGTAGTATATTGGAAACACGTCCGCTACAGTCTCTGAGGGGGTTTTCCATCCAAGAACTGCCTGGAGTTTGGATTCTGAGGTATATCGAGGACGCATTGAGGCGCGTAGGAGGACCCTGAAGGTATGTCTGATGGATTGTGAAAAGGAGGGGGAAGGAAAGGAGTGAGAGAGAGAGAGAGAGAGAGAGAGAGTTGGGGGGGGGGGGGGATATCCTTATCATCACTCGCCAAGAGACTTCGTCTGAAGTGTGAAACACCGACAGCAGGTTTTGGAGAAGGAAGGCACACGTATCTAGTATGGTAAGATAGTCATTCAATCATTCATCCAACTGGTTACTGGTTGGGCAGCGCAGGTTGTTGATAGAGCATGCTCGACTCCGGTTGTCGGAGCTGGGCTACCTAGTCACCGCAAGTACAGGTTTGTAATTCTTGCGGTTACCCTGGTAACGAGTGTAACTACCTATCTCAAGGTACGCAGGCAGTTCTCGTCAAACCCCTCGAGAGAGTGATCGCATTGCCGAGGGCGTCGTCAACAAATGCCATGTCGTCCGTTATGTTGATATGGAATCTGCTCGAGGGGAGGTGAAGTAGACAGCCACAAACATCACCAGTTGTGGGGAACAAAACAACGGCAGCGTTGAGTGATGATTAAAATTAGACACTAAGCCATAAAATACGGTATAATAACTCCCGACGGACTCCTCTCTCATGTATCCATTAGTCCATGCGTCCTTCTCAAGCTGTTGCCAGCGTCTTATTCTATGCTCCTCTTCTCCTCTTTGCTCCTTCTCCTATACTTGGTTCGCTCCTTTCGTCACCAATCCCGTTTCTCAGCACGCCTCTCACTCCTCACCGCACCAAAGCCCAACTCACATACTAGGAGTAGGCATCAAAACATAAGGCAAATCCGTCTGATCCCCCCTCCCCGCCAACCTAATCACACTCCCACTACTACTATCACTATTCTCCCCACTCTTCACACTCCCCCCTTTTCCAGAGGACGATGCCAACGACAACTGCGAAACCTCCCCAGGACTAATCCCCGTACCATTCGTCTCCGCCCTGCACAGCCCCGTGTGCCCCGTCAGCGCCACGCTCCTAGGGGAAGCCGGCGCCGTACGAAACTGTCTCAGTTGTTGCTGCCAGGAATACGTGGTCGAGCAAGTGCCAGAGGATTCGCGGTTCGCAGAGCGTTGATAGGGATGATGATGATGACGATGACTGCGACTGCTGAGGTGGGTTCTTGCTGTTTTCGCTGTTTCGGGGCGAAGGTAGTTGTGGGTGTGGGTGCTCCTGAGAGAGGAAGAAGAAGAGAAGTAGGAGGAGTTGGTTTGTTGCCGGGTCAGGTGATTGAGGCCGCGGAAGGGGTTGGCGTCGCTTGGGCCTGGGTCTGACGGGCGGGCGGCTGTGGTGTATTTGGCTCTTCGCCTTCTTCTTTTGGGGGTTTTGGGCGTGGGGGTTCTGGGTGGTTCTTGTTGTTGTTGCTGACGTCGATGCTGGCGGCTAGCGATATATTGCTCTGGTTCGTTTCCACCGTAGTACATGCTACCGCCATCGCTATCTTTGCGTAAATCGCCAGAGGAGTAACTTCGCCTAGGCGCATCGTTGTCGATGTCGCTTTCGTAGAAGGAGTGGGGCGAGGGCTGTTGCGGTTGCTGAGAGTAAGGAGAGAAGAAACGGCGATCGTTACTGCCATCCCCTTCGGTGCCGGCGTTATAAGCAATTCCCGGATCATTATCTTCAGCTCCATCATACTCGTACTCTCTGGCAATTTCGTCCAACACCATCGGATCAAGCGGTCTCATGTCTTTAAGCACCTCCGCAAAAACGTGCATTAACCGTCTGAATTCGTCAAGCGATAGCGGCCGAGTAGAGTACCGAGCGCGCTGGTACAGCTTGATGAATTCACTCAGGGCCTCTGATGGTGCTACCACGCCGAGCTCCGTCAAACTAGTCAGATACTCGCGAAGTCCCATGCTCTCATGTCGCTGGAGTAGCTCCACGGCATCCGGGTCCAATAGCGGTGGGTCCATCCTCCCTGCTTCCCCCTCAGCCTCGCCTTCGCATGCCCGGTCCGGCGGTGCAAGGGTAATAGCCTTGGCCTCGATCAAATTCGGCAGTTCGCGTATGACTGTATCGTATTGCACATTCGCAAGGTCCGGAGAAGTAGGCGGACCCCAGCCAGGGTGTTCGATTTCGCCCCAGATATGGGCACCTCCATGTAGTGCACCGATGTTGATGCACGTCGGCTCGTCATGGCCCGATGGGTGCGTGGTAGTCGAATCATGTTCGGATTCCCGACCCTCAATGGTGCCCGCGCTGAGTCCCCTACGCACCTTTGGTTTCCAGCGAGATTGTCTCCCAGCGAATCTGTCTGTGGCTTCTTTCGAGGCTTCCTTCGCTGCCGTGGCTATCCGTCCACTATGCTCTTGCTGTGGTTCTTCATCTTGCCCTTCATCATTATTTCTTTCCACCTCTTGCCTTTGCGATGTAGGGTGCGGCACATTTGCTGTTGCAGGGACAGAAGTTGGCCCAGAACCGGGAGCAGCTGAAGTCGGAGGCAAAGGCAACCTTGGTCTCGCTTCATACGCAATGGCGGCACTCCTGCTGAGACCGGCGACAATCAACTGTCTGACATCGCGGGGCACGTCGCCCTTCTCTATAGGGACCCATGATTTGGGTATCGAGTCGAGCACCGCTTTGTTATAGTACAGTCGGGTAGCGTAGATAAAGACAATGATGAGAATGGCGACAAGGTAGCAAAGCGCAACAAGGAGGATGCTGTAGTTCTGCTTGGTGATGATCGCCTGGCGGATTAAGTCGATAGGACTGACAATGAGAAAAGCGAGAAGGACGAGATAGATGAAGTAGTAGACAAGTTTGTAGAGGTAGTGGGCGATGGTAGACACGGCCGACTTCATTCTTTAGTGTGATGTTGTCGAGGTCGCAGCTGGATATTCAAATCACTTGCCAAAAGAGGCAAACGTAGAGAAGCAATCACAGCTGACCGTTGTTGAGGTCGAAGCTGCCGCTGGTTCCAGATGGAGCTCGTAACTTGCGACAGAAAAATGTTGGGCGTCGGGGAGTGTCATGGCGGCGCGGAATACCTAGGTTGGAATGCGATGATTCGAGACGGGAGGAAAAGAGCCGCAATTCAAGGGAGATGGTTGCCGATTATCAGATTGATTAGGACATTGGAGGAGTTGCGATGCCTATGTTAGGTCGAAAAGTCGAGAAAGAAGCTAAATAATAAATAAACTCGGCAGCGGAGGCCACGCCCGCGAACAAAGGAGAACCTTGAAAGGATGCAGGAACTGGACCGAGACAGCGAACGGAACTATCGAGTTGGGTTAAAGCCCGTGGATCATGGCACGTGTGACCTCATTTCCCGCCGGCTCGCCCATCCCTGCACAGCCGCACCATTACGTACCGAGCCCCTGCACGGCTTGACCGTTCAGGGGAGCACAGGGGGGACATCGCTGCAAGTAAACAATCTGTTTGTACCTTATGTAGCACCACTACCGTACGCTCATTGAGGTAGTGTCATACAACATAAAACAATCCATAACATGCCGCCGAAAACAAAGCCATGCTGCTTTTCTCCCTATTTTTCCTTTTAAGCAAAACCTCCCTACTCCGTGTGTGTGTGTGTGCTTACTCATACAAGAAATATGCTCCAGTCATCACAATATCTTCATCACCTCTTCCACTGGCTCAGGTCTAGTAGATGGTCCGCCCTTGGCTGCGGCTCCGGAAAATTCGCAGCCTCCCTGGCCAAGCGCATATCCGTCAACGTCAGCCTCAAATCCCGCGCATACGGACCAAACTCGACAATGAGCGTGGTCAAAGCTTCCCTCAAGGCCTCCAGAATAGCATCCACCTCAGGGCACTCCTTGATACCCTCAACATCCGTCCAGTGAACCTCGAACCCTTCCTTGAATCTGTCCAGCTTCTTGGTCATATTCGTCAATGTCCGGATAATCGTCGCGATATCCCTCTGCACGTTGCCGTACTTGTCCTCCTGCAGACTGTGGCTTGTGAGCATGCCGAGGGCGTAGGCTGCGTTGATGTAAAGACTGGGCTCGCCGTAAGGGCTTCCGAGAACTGCATGGAGCATCCTTCTCCGGTACTCCTTGCGGAATGGAATCCCCACCCACTTGTGGAGTCCCTTCAGAGCCCAACTCCTGATGAGGCTGGCGGTATCGTCGGTTCCAGTGACGGCCTTTTGGATCTCCAGGAGTTGATGCTTGGCCGCATCTACGACCTTCTTCGCAAATGGCTTGAGGGGAGATCCTTGACCAGGAGCAACGGCAACCTCAACAACCGTCTTCTCAACCTCAGACAGGAAGTTCCGCCTCCTGGCAGGGCCTCCCAGGAAGATGGGTTCCTCCTTTGGAGGTGGAGCAGTTCGAACCTTTTCCTCAACAGGCTGTACTACTGGAGCAGCCACAGGCTCAGGAGCCTTTCCATAATTGCCAATGTTCGTCTCAAGGCTCTTCAGAACCTCGAGACAAATGGAGCAGACCTGCGACCACGCCGGTCCGTCCTTTCGGTCGAGGTCTTCGTAGATGGCTTTGCGTCTCTCCGGGAAATCGCGCGCAATCAGAGCCAACTCCCACATGGCGAAGCACTTGTTTGATCATTAGCAATCAGGTACGTGACAACGTGGACGATTAAAGCGAACATACCTTGTAAAACAACTTTCTGTGCCTGAGTCCGTTCAAGAGACTGCCATTGGGATCCTTGGACCCCGAGGTGAAAGGGCGTTGATCCTTGGTCGGTTCCTTGACCATGAACATGGTGAACGCAGTGTTACCAGCAATCCAAACGATCAGGAGCATGGTGCTAGCCAGGACCATCGAAGTGGCGCTCTTGAAGGAGACGGGCCACGAATATGGCACATAGTTCGTCTTTGGAAGGTTGAAGAATGGGCGAAAGAAGAAGAGCGACAGCCGCCAGACCGCCTTGCGCAGGAACGGGTAGATGACGAAAGTCAATATCAGGCTGGCAAGCGTTTGATTGAGTGACTGCAAAAAAATGATAGGCATCTCACCCCAGAACTTCTTCATAAGGGTGCCGACATCACTGTTGTTGTTTCGGACGGCCTTCTCTGAGGGCTTAGCGACACCCAAGAGGAGCCGGTCAATGTCCAAATATAGATGTCTGATGGCCTGGTAGACGCCGAGAATCACAAGATGGGTGGTAAAAAAGACAGCCTTCTCGTTCAGCCTCTGTCTATCGTACGACAAGTAGGTCACCCATTCCATCCCAGAGTCCTTAGGCTGGGAGAGTAGGTAGACCTGGGCAAAGAGCCAGGCAGAGAAGGCATACGTCAAGATGGTCTCCAAGGTCGAGAAGTTGCGCCAATGCTTGAGGAAGGTATCGAAAGCCGAGTCGGATGTTCGGTAGCCGGGATGGTATTGTGCGATGCGCAGGATGAGGATGAGCGAGCCGGAGAACCAGAAAAAGGCGGCGCGAAAGCCAGTTGGGCCGATGGGAAACCAAGACCAGAGGACTAGATGGAGAGCAGCATGGTCAGTTGGTTCGCGTCAGGTAGTAGAAGGTAGCTAGCTAGCTTACAAGAGTTCCATCTGGCCAGGCCAATGGCATAGACATATGCGATGACGAGCAGAATCAAGGCCGTGGTACTAAAACGGCGATGGAGTGCAGGCTGGAGGAAGTCCTTGTAAGGCGGTCGTCTAACAGATGCGGACGCCATCTTCACAGCACATTGTCGACAGTCCCGCCGTCGTTGGTTGTTTGCCTGTGGATGGTGTCTGGAAGACGTGATGCGCGTGAGGAGGAGGGCGGGGAGGTGAGATTGGTCCTCGTCGAAATTGAGCTGAGGTCAGTAAAGCCCGATTTGGATCTTGAGGCAGCTTCGGGTTTGATACGAGGTGTTGAGTTGGTTGTAAATAAAAAAACGGGGTGGGCCTGCCTGCCGCGCTGGACTGAAGCTTCCAGTTCCCCAAAACACGAGGGGACGCGCTGTCGTCAGCCTGTCACTCTTCTTGGATCCACACGAGCTAAAGGCCCGGTATCATGATTGGTCAAGATGCCCCATTACGTCTCCAACAAGCCAAGCCGAAGCTTTGGAGCGGCAGGACGGCAGGGATGGAAGTTCCCTCGAAACTGACAGTGGAGGATGCTGACAGCGCACAGCAGCCACTGAGGGACAGCGACTGGTGGTGTCCTGGCTCGCCTGGATATGGAACGCAATCCAATGCAACTGAAACCACTTGCGACCCATTGTCGTCCCAGATCACAAGTCACAAGTCACCTTAGGTTCGCTTCAACTTACAACCACCCACCCAAGGGAACCTCGGACCACCACCGCCTGTTGACAAAAACATTCACCAACAAATCAGGCACCGACTGATCGCTCGTTTTCCGAAGGGCCTCATCTCAGCTCCCTCTTGCTTGAAGAACTGAACAGCATATTTATACATACCACATTCCATCTTATCGACGACAATCACTACCCTGCGCATCGCATCAGGCACCGATAAGCCAAACTATCTACTATCACAACCACAACCACAACCACGACAACAACCACCAGCAACCATGTCATTCGATCAGCTCTCCTCCCTTGAGGCGGGGCGCCGTCGCAATACCGGTGGCAGCCAGTATACCGATGACCCCGAGTTCCAGCGTCTCTCCCAAGATTTGATGAATAAGCTCTTCAAGCTTAACGGCAACAACCAGCGACTCCAAGGCGAGGTCGGCCATCTCGGCACGCGGCGCGATACTCCACGGGTTCGGGAACGAGTCCACGAGCTGATTGAGGAGTCGCGCGATCTATTCAAGGAAGTCGGCGGGGGCGTCAAGAAGGTGCAAACCTGGGAAGATGTCACTGTACGTTACTATTCTCTCTCTCTCTTATCACCACTCCTCGTCCCCTCCATTGCCAAGAGCCGGACTGTCGACTAACACGCCAAACCAAAAAAAACCAGCCCACCCAAAAATACATGCAACAAAAACTCTCGCGCGAATTTCAATCTTCCCTCTCCGAATTCCAATCCCTCCAACGCACCGCCCTCGACAAGCAAAAAGCCTCAGTAACCGCCGCCCGCTCCGTGATCGACGCCACCGACCCTTCGCACTCTTCGCACCCCGTGCTCGAGTCCGGGGAACCCCAGCTGCTGCAGTATCAGGAGCAAGAACTCACCCACCTCGCGTCGCAATCCGATGTCGATTTCCAGGATGCGCTCATCCTCGAGCGCGAAGAGGAGATTCGCAATATCGAGCAGGGTGTTGGCGACTTGAATGTGCTGTTCCAGCAAGTGGCTCAGATCGTCAGCGAGCAGGGCGAGATGCTGGATACGATTGCGAATAATGTGGAGAATGTGAGGGATGATACGGCGGGGGCGGATAGGGAGTTGAGGAGTGCGGCGAGGTATCAGAAGAATGCGAGGGGCAAGGCGTGCTGTTTGTTGCTGATTTTGAGCGTTATCTTGACGATTGTTTTGTTGGCGGTGTTCTTGGGCTAAATGGGTGGGACATGATATGGCATGGTACGAAAAACGAGTGCAGGATGCGGAAAGACGGGACACAGTAAGGATATGATTGTTGATGACGTTTTGATGATGAAACGGAAGGGAATGGCTCGGAGGACAGGGTAATCCTGTAATGGTTGGTTTTGTTGTTTCTGTTGCTGCCGTTGTTGTTGATTTCGTTATTGCAAAGACGCCTGGAGGGGATCAAAGACAGGGGAAAGGCGTTTTCGGAGTTCTTACATTCTTTTTGCTCTTATTGGTTATACAGTTTCCATCTGGTCTCTCTAGGCGGCCAGTCTATCTATCATCCATCCATAGGTATCTTATGTCTCATACATCTACATACATACAGTACAAAATCTGTTATACTCCATCCTGTGATTTGGCCCGCAAGATTGCCTTCTGTACGGCCGTGGGATTCGGCTCCCAATCCAGCCCCGGCAGCTTCGGTCTCACATACGGATCATCTCCCCTCCCCTTGGCCGGTCCCAGATACGGCGGCAACGGCATCTTGGCCGCTACCACGCTCGTGATCGCGTTGCTCGTCAGACTCGTTGTGATCCAGTACAGGTGCAGCGCCGCCGGCAAGTTGATGGTGGCGGGCCCAACGATCAGCGTCAGCAGCAGCAGCGCCCGCTGCATCCTAAGTCCTACGAATTTTTGCTGCTTGATCTTGGATGCGTGCTCGCCAATGTTGTTTGGGTTGACGTCCTCCGTCCCGGGGTTCAGGAGACGCAACCACCCTTCTGAGTTGCGAGGCATTACGTTGACGAACATGGTGAAGGAAAGAATGAAGGGGAGGATGTGCAGAGGGTCGGCGGCCATGAGGTCGGGGAACCAGAGGCAGCCCTCCATGGTGGTGGGGAGGGGGTTTTGGAAATAGCTGGAGAGGGATTCCGGGAGGATGTTGGCTAGGGGGTTGACAATGGTGTCGGCGACGGGGGTGGTGGTGATAGTTGCTTCCGTAGCAGTCTGGGCGGCGTTCATGGCCGCTTCAGTTGCTTGTGACACTGCTTGTTGTGTAGTTTCCGCCGCCTTCGAGGCCGCCTCCGCCGCCGCCTTCCCGTCCTTATTAGCTCCCAAAAACATACCCAACAGACCAACCGGTCCGCCACACAACCTCCTCAAAGCCTCGATACCCACCAGCCAGCCGGGAAAGGCCAAAAACGGCACAAACTGCTTCCATGGCTGCACGCCCCACTCTTTCAGTAACCTTTTGCTCGTCTTCTCCATCCGCTTCATGATCTCGGTGGGCGGGTGAAAGTCGTGCTTGACGGGATCGGCCTGCTTCGCGTAGTTGACTTCCTGGTAGTGCTTCCGGCCCCATGCCATCAGAATGGGCTTGAGCAGGGCCCGGCGCTGGGCGAGCCGCTGGGTGTATTTGGCCGCGGGAACGCGGAAGATGAGGCTGATGGTCGCGCCGAAACCGGGGATGAGGATGTACCATGGGATGTGCAGGTTGGCTTGGGCGGCGAGGAGGAGCTGCTCGACAGTGGTGACGGCTTCGTTGACAAAGGTTCGTCGTTGTGAGGGAACCGATGAGGCTGGACTATTCCTCCTGTGACGTATTTGGGTGGCTGCTGTGAAGCCCAGTGGTCGGACTGAGCTCGATGTGGTGGAAAGCCCATGCCGGGCCAGCGAGCTCATGCTCAAACCGCCGACTGTACGTCCTCCGAAAGC
Source organism: Neurospora tetrasperma FGSC 2508 (assembly GCF_000213175.1). Classification (NCBI taxonomy): domain Eukaryota; kingdom Fungi; phylum Ascomycota; class Sordariomycetes; order Sordariales; family Sordariaceae; genus Neurospora; species Neurospora tetrasperma. The sequence goes on from NW_009799102.1 coordinate 2,268,959, forward strand.
AGCCATAATGAGCTGGGAGCTGGTGATGAGTGAGACAGGGTAGAAAGAAGAGAAGAAGAAAAAAGTTAGGGTATCATATTATCCATCCGACTCGAATCACCCTTTCCTTCCAACCTCTCTCTTTTCAGCACTTTACTGCTGAACAACTGAGATGAGATGTTGTTCCCGGTGAACCCTGAAGTTCACTTAGACATTCAGAGGATCCTCTTGGAATTCATTGGCGAGACATTCCCGATAAACATTCAAATTGAATAACGTGCCTGCCGGCTCTACATAGTATGCCAGGGTCCTAAGCATAACTATGCCAAGATCAAACATGAAGTCCGTGCTCCGTACTCATCTGACCAATTGTAGGCTTCAGCTGACACTTGGCGACTGATTGTGAGCTTGCACATTGCTCTTGGTGCACAGTGTTCCCTACGTCAGAGCTCGACGCAGACCCCTGAATGGCGCCCGCTTGCACTATCAAACACCCCCGCAAATACCGTAGCTGCCGCGATAGTACATATTCAGTCATGGTGGTGGAGGGACCTGAACCCAAAACACAAGGCCAGATCATTCGACCTCCATCACCCCGTCAAACGTTATCATCCGCCCAGCAACCCGTCCAGACTCCTGTCCAGTTCAGTGGTCGGCTTTGGGATCTTGCGGCGATTTAACTTCATAGTCCTTCGTTTAGCCGTTAATCCCTTTCTGTTTTCTGTACTATATGACCTCTCTTCTATCCCTGGGCCATTTTGCTTGAGCTGCTCCAACAAACGCCCGTTCGATTCGCGCCTAGATAACCCGAAGCTCTGGACAATCTTCCAAAGTTCCCCAAGCAACGGCGCATAGCGCTCAAATACCAATACATAGAACCGGCATAACAGTACAGAAACCACGCATATATAACACTTCCAGGTATGGCGAACGGTCTCTTCACATACGTTGCCATCTCCTTGTTCACTATCGGCCCGCTTCTCGCCCTGTTTATCCCCTTCATATGGCGATTGGTCGGTTCCTCGCTGGGATGGTACTTGCGTAGGAAGACAGACGGCCGACGCTGCCACATTCTCGAGGTGGTAGAGGCCGACGAAAGAAAATATCGAGACTCCAAGGGCGCAAAGGGCCGAAAAGAGGAGAAAGAGGATCGGGACACCGTCAACAACACCGAAGCTACCGGCACATCCGACGGCAAGGTCTACGATAAGGATTGGGATGGCATCGTGGGCTTCTTTCACCCCTTTTGGTGAGTTGTGCCTAGGGGATCTCTTACTGTTACAGATCTGGCACTAACACCAGACGCAGCAACGCCGGCGGAGGCGGAGAGAGGGTCCTTTGGGCTGCTATTCGGGCCACGCAGAAACGCTGGCCCAAAGCCAAGTGTGTTGTCTATACGGGTGATCACGATGTTAGCAAGGAGGCTATCCTCTCCAGAGTAGAGGTGAGAGAAGTGCCCAACTGTACCGCTTCAAGCGCATCCCCAAGTGTCTTGCTGACCTCTTTACTTTAACAGCAACGCTTCAACATCCACCTCCACCCGCCCACCGTCAACTTCCTCTACCTGTCTACCCGGCGATGGGTTCTCGCCTCCACATGGCCCTACTTCACCCTCGCCGGCCAGTCCTTTGGCTCTCTTATCATGGCCTGGGACGCCTTCTCCCTGCTCGTGCCCGACATCTTCGTCGACACTATGGGCTACGCCTTCGCTCTCGGTTTCTCCCGCTTCCTCTTCCGCGACGTGCCCACAGCCGCCTACGTGCACTACCCAACCATCTCGACCGACATGCTCGAGTCACTCGATCCGGCCTCCACCGTCGGCAGCCAGGGCGTCAACGCCGGCAAGGGCACTGGTGCCAAGGGCCGCGCCAAGAAGATCTACTGGCAGCTGTTCGCACGGCTGTACTCGCTCATGGGCGCGTCCGTGGACGTGGTAATGACCAATTCGACCTGGACGCAGGCGCACATCGAGAAGCTCTGGGGACCTGTGCGCAACCTGACGGGCGCGGTGCCCGGTATCAAGTCCAAGGTCAACCCCATCGCGGTGGTCTACCCGCCCGTGGCCGTCGAGGAGCTGGAGCAGGAGGTTGAGGTCTCCCCGGAAGGCGAGAAGCGGAGAGAGAATGTGCTCCTGTACATTGCGCAGTTCAGGCCAGAGAAGAATCACCAACTCATTGTGCAGGCGTTTGCGGAATTCTTGAAGAGCGGATCGGAAGCGGCGAGGGACGCAAAGTTGGTCCTGGTCGGCAGTGTAAGGGATGATTACGACTCGAAGAGGGTCTACAAGCTACGGCTGCTGGTTAACGAGCTGCATATCAAGGACCGGGTTGAGTTCCATCTGGATGCGTCGTGGCCGGATATCCTGGAGTGGTTGAGGCGCGCAAGCGTAGGCGTTAATGGCATGTGGAACGAGCACTTTGGCATCGGAGTGGTGGAGTATCAGGCTGCTGGGTTGATCTCGGTGGTGCATGATAGTGGTGGACCGAAGCTAGATATCGTTGTCGAGGTCGATGGAGAACCTACTGGTGAGTTTTGCATTTTTTGATTCCTTTCTCGGGCCGAGTTTGACTAACGAATGTAAAGGCTTCCACGCCACGACCTCCAAGGAATTCGCAGAGGGCTTCGAGAAGGCTTTGTCCTTGCCTAACCCGTACGCTGTCAGGTTAAGGGCCCGCAAGTCGGCGAAACGCTTCACTGAGGAGGAGTTCGCGAGGAGGTGGATCGAGCAACTGGAGAAATGTGTGGCTATCAAGGCGGTCGAAAAGCCCAAGAGCAGACAGTGATCGCGCGATCTACTGCCCTGTTCGCTCCTGCACCACGCCTTACTATACTAACGTCATTACTATGTTGGAGAGGGTGGCTGGGCTATAGGTCCCTGCCAGCAGAAACAGTAAATATCATCATGGATACCCTTTTCTTAATATACAAATAATCAACCAGCTGTTTGTATTTATCCTGAGTTGTTGAAATGTCATGCATCGGGAGGTGGTCAGACATATATGGGCACTATCAGCCTTGTCTTAATCATGATGGGTATATAGAGGCTTGAATCAATTCACATTTTCTTGATGATGTAAGATGGATGACAAGACCGTTCTTCTACAATATATTGACGTTTCAACCTGAACCCTACGAGGAGTTTTGTCTCGAGATACTTGTAGAACGAGTCAAGATCAGGGGTGAGTTTAGAGGCTGTGTGGCCCGTGCGTACCACTCAGAAAATCCAGACTCCATCGACCACTCAGGTTCTCCCTGTCATCCACTTTCCTATTCGGATCACAAGTCAAAAATCTGCGACAGGACCTCGATTCATCCCAACTTTACCAAAGGAGAAGAGTTGAGATATTGGACGCAGGAACCGGACTTGTTCACCTGCATCTCACTCGTCCGCCTCACTTGGGTTTTGATTGTTTCTGCGTCACAACTCATCAATGTCGGCAACCGCCCGACTTCTCTTCACTCGATCATTCATCAAACCCACAACATCAGCATTCATCCGTAGCCAATTGGCGCTGCCGAATAACAAATTCTCCTGGGCCAGGTCAGCGAGCCACTACACGGCATCAACATCCAAAGCAGATTTCGACAACGAGTTCCATAAAGACAACGGGTTCCATAAGCACCATCAGCATAACAAGATGGGCAAGAGACAGTTTAACGGCAAGCCTGGAAAGTTCAGGAAAAAGCAGAAGAAGGTTGTGGTTGCGTCCGAAGGATCCCCGGAGGAAGTTCTGCTGCACGATATCAATGCACTTCTTGAGACCTTGACTGTGGCCGATGTGATCGATGAGGGAGCCACTGAGGCTCAGGCTGAGGCCAAGCCGGAGGTTGAGAAGGTAGAGGGTGAGGAGAAGACGGAGGAGAAGACGGAGGACAAGGAGGAGGCTGAGACCAAGCAGGAGCTTCTTGCGCAGGGCACCGAAATCGAAGCCGAGGTGCTATCACTGTCCTCCACCGGTGATGGTCTTGCCAGGCAGAAGGGTTCGAACTCCAACCACATCTATGTCGTCCCCTTCACTGTCCCCGGCGACGTTGTCAAGGCCCGCGTCTACCGCCATGTACCGCAGGACGGCTACTCGCATGCCGATTTCCTGGAGGTCCTCACCCCTTCGCCTCTCCGCGACGACAGCCGCATCCAGTGCAAGTACTTCGCCAAGTGCTCCGGCTGCCAGTTCCAGATGCTCGACTACTCGGAGCAGCTCAAGCACAAGCGCAGCATCGTGGTCAAGGCCTACAAGAACTTCTCCAACCTCTCTCCCGAGCTCGTTCCCGAGATTCTCGACACCATCGGCTCCCCTCTTCAGTACGGCTACCGCACCAAGCTGACCCCCCACTTCGACGGCCCCCCTGGCGGCAACCGCCGCGGCTTCAAGAAGCCCATGGAGGAGATGCCCCCCATCGGTTTCACCCCCAAGGGTCTGCGCAAGGTGATGGACATCGAGGACTGCCCAATCGCCACGGACGCCGTCCGCGCCGGTCTCAAGGCCGAGCGCGAGCGCATGTCCAAGGAATTTGCCTCCTACACCCGCGGCGCCACCATCCTGCTTCGCGAGAGCACCAAGCGTGTGCCCAAGCCCGCCGACGGCTCGGAAATCGCCGTTCCCGATCTCAAGCCCGGCGTGCTCTCCACGCCCATCGCCACCCCCGCCTGCGACGGCAGCTACACCGACTTCAAGACCTGCATCACCGACAACAACGCCACCTCGACCGAGTACATTGACTCCTTCATCTTCCAGAACCCGGCCGGCTCCTTCTTCCAAAACAACAACTCCATCCTCTCCCCCTTTACCGACCACATCCGCCAACACATCCTCCCGCCCTCGCTGCCGGAAGGCGCCAAGCCCATCAAGAACCTAATAGACGCCTATTCGGGCTCTGGCCTCTTCACCATCACCCAATCCTCCCTGTTCCCGGGTGGCTCCATCGGCATCGACATCGCCGACAAGTCCATTGACTTTGCGCGGCGCAACGCCCGCCTGAACGGGCTGGACGAATCGCAGTGCAAGTTCATCGCGGCCGACGCGCCCAAGCTGTTCGAGTCCGTTTCGCAACTCGACGCGGACGAGACCGTGGTGGTTCTGGATCCGCCTCGCAAGGGGTGCGATGCCAGCTTTTTGCGACAGCTGATGCAGTTTGCGCCGAGGAGGGTGGTGTATGTCAGTTGCAACGTGCACACGCAGGCGCGCGATGTCGGCGTGTTGGTCAGGGGCCGCGTGGGGGATACATTTGGGGAAGCGTTTGTGGATCCGACGGAGGGGGAGAAGAAGATGAGTCGCTATGTGATTGAGAGCATTCGCGGGTTTGATTTCTTCCCGCAGACGGGGCATGTCGAGGGCGTGGCGATTTTGAATCGGGTTGATGAGTAGAGAGTAGTTGTGTGTGATGAATACAAGCAAAAGACGAAAAGAGGCTTTGGAACGAGATGCCGCTTACTGATCTTGGGATATAAAAAAGGATGATTTGCGGCTATCATGTGGTAACTATGCATATAGATACGGTACTTGAAATTCATACCCCTTGAAAGACTATTCATCCTCCTGTGTCGTTAGATGGTCGGTTTGCGGATGAACTCTTATTGCTTTCATCAAGTTTGTCACGTCAAGGGGAGGAATATGGTCATGGTCAAGGAGTGTAAACGACAAGTAAAGGCGTTGTTGAGAACAGGCTACCGCCTAGCGACGAGCGGACTATCAGCTACTTAGAGGTAATATAGAGGCACCACTAGAGAGCGGCTAATGTCCTCTTTGTCGGTATCACGATAATAGTCACTATGTACGATCCGTCACTAAACAATACACTAGGGTTCAGTTACCTACCACTGCCGTTGATTTACTTTTTCTGTCCCCTTTGCATTACTCACCTCATCTCTAACTCTATCCCTTTCTCACCACCCCCCTCAAGGAAACATATTAAAGCTTTAACCGCTCGATTTCGAGGGCCTACAGACCAGGAACAGCCAAAGACTTCACATCAACTATTCCATGACCACCACCAGCAGCAACAGCACCAAAAGTGAAAAAAAGAATTTGGCGGAACATCATAATGACCTTTCAGATTATTACAACTTGCGCTATCAATCGGTTTAACTCTATAGCATCTTCTTGATGACCTATTTTTTACTTGCAGAAATGACAACCGCCGACTAAACAGCCAGCGCTCTGACGTGCCGGTGCCTCATCTACAAGGCGAGACCGGCAAAGATGGCAAAGGCACCCATGGCCATGGCGGGCACGGTCATAGCAACGGCGCTGCCGGCGGCGCCGCTGGTGTTCTTGGCGTCGGATGTAGCCTCCGAGCTGGAGCCCGAGGTGGTGGAGTTGCCGGAGGAGGAGGAGACGCTGCTAGAGGACTGGATCTTGGCATCGTTGGTACCGGGAGCTGTTGTGATTTTGTTAGTTAAAGATTTCCTTGGTACTGAAAGAAGGAGAAGAAATACGCACAGTTGCTCTCGTCGTTGCTGAGGGGCTTGACGGTCAAGTCGGAGATGACGCTACCATCGGCGTTCTTGACAGTGTACTTGGACTTGAAGTTGGTAACCTCAATGAGCTTGCCGCTGGGCTTGGGGCTAACACCATTGGCGAGGATCTTGGGCACGTTGGGAGGCATGGCGGGGAGGGTAAAGTTGCCGTCAAAGTCCTTGGACTGGATCAACTTCGAGTCGCACTTGGGGGGCTTGGGGCCGGAGCCGTCCTTGGCGGACTTGACGCCCTGAATCTTCTTCCAGTCGAGCTTGGCGAACTGATCCTTGAGGGTGTAGAAGTCCTTGAGGAGGGTGACGGACTGGTCCTTGGTGTTGACGCTGACGAGACCGTAGCTGTTCTCCTCCTCGGTGTACTCGTAGACGATACCACCAGAGAAAACGGTGCTGAAATCCTCGCCGTAGATGGCGCCAACTTCGGTGAACATACGGGGCTTCACCTCGTTGCAGCCATACTCGGAGTAGAAGACGGGGACGGAGGTGTTGCTGAAGCCCTCGACGAGGTCGACGTAGCCGGACTTTTGCATGTCACTGTCGCCGCACCAGGAGTAGCTGTTGAGGGCGAAGATGTCGGCGCGGCTAGGGTCGTCGGACTTGCCGTCCTCGGCGCAGGTGAAGTACTCAAAGCTGTCGAAGAGAACGTCACGGACATCGGCGGCCGAGTAGCCGACGGGGATCTTGCGGTCGCAGTGCTTGGCGACGTAGTTCTTGATATCGCGGGTGACGGCCCTCATGTAAGGGGGGACCTGGCCGGCGGAAGAAGCGTCGTTGATGACCTCGTTTCCGGAGAAGAAGGCAAGGGTGTTGTCGTAGTTCTTGAAGGCCTCAACAACGGCGAAAGTGCGGTTGACGTAGGTGTCATAGTACGACTCCCAGGGGTTGTAGTTCTGCAGGGAGCCGGCAACCTGGGGAGAGTTGACGTCGAGGATCATGTAGATACCGGCGGCGTTGAAGATGCTGGCGCACTCGTCGTGGTTGACATCCGGGTTCAAGTTATAAACACGGATGGTGTTCACGCCGAGAATCTGGAGAATGGCAGCGTCACGGCGGCAGATATCGCCATCGCTGAGGGGGTCCTTTCCGAGGGCGGCATTGTAGCCAGCAGAGCCACCGGGCTGGTAGGCGACACCGACGATCTGGAAGATGTTGTCGTTGGGGTCGACGAAGAACTGGTTCTTGACCGTCAAGGGCTTGACGGCGGCAGCGAGGGTCGCGCTGAGCGCGATAAGAGTCGATTGGATCTACAGTCACATATAGCGTCAGTCATTGCGGCTGTTTCCCACAACGTTCACATGCGTGCCACTGCGATGTAGTGTACATGCTACTGCAGTAGAGCTGCATATAACATGGCCAAGAGGCTGCGCCGGCGCATACTTACAAGCATGGCAATAGTATGATGGGGTCTGGAAATTCCGCAGCTACTGGATTTGCAAGTCGAGATGACCGAGTTCGGTTGTTGATTGACGACGGGTTGTTGCTCTGGTGATCTGCCCAAATACTAGTAGTAGTAGATCGAAGGGCAACGAAGACTCGAAATGAGAAAACGGCGGTCGGCAGGAAATCACAACAAAGCTGTCTAAAGGAGCGACAAGAAGAAAGAGCGGAGCCTCAGATCAGGCAAATCGGACGAACGAGTGTCAGGAATTAAAGAAGGTGCAGAGAATGCGACTCCAACAAGACGCCAAAGTCGATGCGTTGTACGGAAAAGACGGGGACGAAATAGAAAGGAAAGAGAGGAAAGCAAGGAAGAAAAGGGAGATTCCAAGGCGCAAGTTGGAACAGGCCAAGATACCAGGGGCGGCACACCCCAAGCCGAACACGGGCAACAAGTGAAAGTGTCATGGTGATTTCGGCGTGGTTGGGAAGGCCCATGGGGGCACCGCTCCACACAAGCGAGCTAGCGAGGTTAGCCAAGTGTCAGGGTAGGTAGAGGTATTGGATACCTTCTCCCCTGCCGCGCAGGACTGTGGCACCTGAAGTAGCTAGTTCATAACTCCCCTTGATTACTGCTTCACCCAATTGCAGTCTTATTCGGCCGTTCATCACCATTTCTTTGGAAACAACACGGGGGCACCCTTTGTTCTTCGCGTTCTTTTAAACAGTGTCGCGCTAATCTGAGAAGAATCAAGTCATCTTCCGTTGCAACCTCCTCCCATTTATCTGCGGATCCAATCCTCTCTCCACATTCTTCTTGTATCAATGCCAAATACCTACATACTTCAAAAAGCCAAGTGTGGTTCATTCCTAAAGTTATTGTGACGGATTCATGGAGCAGGAATAAGGCTGTTAGGTTACTGACGATCGCCGGCATGCTACCTTTGTCTGAGATTAAATGTGATTTCCATGGTCCCCATAAATTATATTACAACTCGTACTATCCCTGCACAGCGATGGGATGACAGAGAGACACTCCCGCGCCGCCTCTGTTTGAGATTAGGTGCTGTTTAGATCTTGGCCACGACCTGTCAAAACGGCTGTGAGGAAGTTGTGAGAGCTTCTATTGTTTCTCAATGCCACACATATGATCATTGTGTCACTCACGCCGTCACAGGAAATGTCTGGGAACGACACCCGAACTCTCACGGGAGATGTGCACAAGCGGCAGGAGCTCTGATGCAGGCACACAGAACCGCTGCTGTCTATTCGCACGGACAGGCACATAAGTACCTGAGCGGCAATGACGATTTGTAAATCTGTCGGTAGCAGCCGGCTTCAACATCTTTCCATCGCATCTGTGATCTGGAATTTGCCTCCCTCATTGCTTCCAGTATCAGGTGCTGCTGTTGAACGTCTGAACATGATGACAAAGCAACCATTCAGCGTCTGGATGACCTCCTGTTCTGGAAGCTGCATAGAACATTCTTTTCCAACGAACTAGTGCCGTGCGCATCGCCAACCGGTATGTAGTGTACATACTTGATTGATTACGAAGCAACGTTAGCAGGTATAACCTGAACTCATCCATTGTTGATGCCATCAACTTGCACTTGACAACAAACTTCAAACCTCTCGCGCAATTGCAAATAGTACAAACCATCATCCCTTTCGGTTCATACTTCCTTGCATTGGTCTTGGAGTTTTGGGTACACAGCTATCAAAAACACTCATTGCAATCACGACCTTTAACTGAGATCTCATCTATATCAGCTGTCCCTGATTATTCAACTATCAAGATCGCGGGCGCAGATACTCAAAATTACGCAAGTTCTTATCGAGTAGTCCATATTAATCATAATGAACGATTCGGAGCAAGAGTCGCAGCCAAAAGGCGCACCGCTGCCACTCGCATCAGAGGTCAGCACATCATACATCAACGATGGCGAACACTTCGAAATGACAATCAAGTTCGCCCCCGAGAAACACTCCCAAAGTTGGCTTTTTAGGGACGACACCACTTTCGAGGACCTTCTCATGGCCCTCGGCCACCAATGGCCTGAATACGATTTTTTGAAATCGAAAGCTATCGTCGAGAAGCGCCAGTCACCACCATCATCATCATCAACAACAAAGACTAAATCCCTCCTCAAGACTCCAGACGACGATGCCCTCCCCATGCAGCTCTACGCCGGCAACTCCCTCCGCTTCATGGCCCCCAAGAAATCAGCCCTAGAATCCCTCCACGCTGCCTCCGCCTCGATCGCCAAGCGCGAAGCAGCCCTCCAAGCCCAGCGGCGCATGGCTTACAAAGGCCGACCAGCTCCAACAAGTAGCCAACGAACCGGTGCCGGTGGGATCCACACCATCAACGGCTCAACAGATTCAGACACCCGCTTCACCTTCCAAACCATCCGGCCCCTCCCTCACCTCCCCAACCCCTCCCGAAGCCTTTCCTTTCTTAACCGGCTTGCCTCTGACCCCGGTATCCGCACCGCCATGCGCTCGCACCAATTCACCGTCGGCTTGTTGACAGAAATGGACCCGGGGCAGTATACCGCTTCCAACCACGAGGGGACCACCCGCATCCTGGGACTGAACCGCAACAAAGGGGAGGTGATCGAACTTAGACTACGAACGGACGCGTACGATGGGTACAGAGATTACAAGACGATCCGCAAGACGCTGTGTCATGAGTTGGCGCACAATGTACACGGGGATCACGATAGGCAGTTTTGGGATTTATGCAAGCAGATTGAGAGGGAGGTGGAAAGGGCAGATTATACCAAAAACGGGAGGGTGGTGGGTGGGGAGGAGTATGAGTATGGGCCTGGGCCTGTGAACGAGCTGCCAGATGAGGGGGAGGAGGAAGGTATGGTGATGGATCATGGAGGTTGGACAGGCGGGACGTATGTGTTGGGTGCTAGTGATGCGGTGCCGTCGCCTACGTCGGCTGAATCGGCTGGGTTGACTCGGAGGGAGATCCTGGCGAAGGCAGCGGAGGAGAGGATGAAGAAAGCGAGCGGTCCGAAGCAGGGCAGTGAGAATGAGGATGGGCGCCGCGGATAAAGAGGAGAGCTATGCTACAAGGACGATGACCTCTTTTGGCTTTTTGTGGGCATTATCATCATGAGTAGCGTTTTGGATTTCGCATAGCGTTTCAGGTATATGATTACCCCTACAGGATGATACCATGCATACAATTCTCATGATATTCACGACGTCAACTATTATTCCGTATTTCTCGATGCGGTGCACCTTTAATCAGGTTGTGCCTATGTGTGTATGTGTGACGCATTCTCAAGGGCCCATGGCAATCACATGGAACTAGAGGTACCTACGCTCTTGAATTCTGAGTGGAACCTTGAGTGCTTGACTACTACAAACATCCCCGCAAAGTAGGACGGCCAGAGAAATACATCATTTGACATCATTCAACAACGGCCACCTGAGAATCAGTATTAGAGACATATAGACATGTTGACGACCCAGGCGGAAGGCTTCGACGCTCAAATTACCTTCATTGCCCTTGACACCCTGCATGCTATACTATAGAACTACGCTACGAGCTCGTATTCCATGTGTATCTCCATGCCAAGCAAGTCAATTCAAGGATGAATACGGCCACAGGCACTAAGGCAAAAGCCTCGTATTCCGGTCCGCTTTCCCCTGAATAACATCGTGGTCTCCACGATTTCTAGTCAAATTGGTGCGGGTCGTTGAGGGCACTGATATCGTATAATTTTCTTATTTCTCCTGTACCTCACCGTTCTACAACTCAAGAGTATTAGAGGGAAGGTAGCAGGCTCTCAAACACTGCCCATCAAAACCAGACAACGAGACTCGCTAACTCAGCATCACTCGGAGCACATGGTGAACACCATTAGACATGCCGAGAAACTAGTAGTATTGTAAATTCAAGTAGATACGTTTCGTGCTTAGCTGGACGAGCCTGAACAAGATGCACATCACCACCTTACAACCAACGCTTCATGGGTAATTAGCTGAGGTCAATGACACCATATCATCTTCACATGCCGACCTTTCATCTGAGATAAGCTTTTGTGTACAACTTTCCATGCGAGTTCTCGCTCTATTGGGATCTTCTGTCATGTCCGCATTAAATGCACCAGGATAAAATGAACCAAACCCGCTCCCCGTTCCCTGACCAGAAATGAAATATTTATAATACCATGTGCGCCACACCCATCAGCCTTTTAAGCTTGGAACTCCACCGCACCGCTCTCCTCCCACTTGCCAGGGACCAATGCCAGAGGCACGATACCACTGACGTGCATCTCGGGGCCAAAGATCTTGGCGTTGAGTCCGAGCTCTTGTGTCGCAGCCTTGAGGTTCTTGAGACCCTCCTGGTAGTTGGGACCGGCACGACGGACCCAAATCTGAGTGTTGTGCTCAATGAGAGCCTTGCCATACTCCCTAAGAGCCTTGATGACACCCTTGAAAGTGCTAGCGACGTTGGTGAAGTTGGCAATACCACCACCGATGAAAAGGACCTTACCCTTCTCAGAGACAGGAGCACGGAGCATGAGGTCGAGAACGGTGCGAGCGTAGTGGTAGGTCTGAGACTCGGTGGGAGCACCAGAGTACTCACCGTAGTTGGCAAGCTCATCAGCAAAACCAGCCGAGGCGATGGCATCGGCGTAAACCACGGAGGCACCACCACCAGCGACGAGAGTCCAGATACGGCCATTGGGGTTCAGGACAGTAAGCTTGAGCGAGGCACCAGTCTTGGCATCAAGCTCAGCAATGTAAGCCTCCTCCTTGGAGAGCTCACGGCCGAAGGGAGCGGGGAACTCAATGGGCGGGCCGGCATCAATGTTGACACCGGTGTTAGAGCTCTGAGCAACAATGCCCAAGGCGGCGGGAGAGCGGGCAATAGCCCACTTGTTGCCGCACTCGAAGTCGGCCGTTTGGTCGAGCTTAGCAGCAAGATCGAGGAAGTGAACCTCGGCAGAGGTGGCATCCTCGTTGGGAATCACAACCAACGGGTTGATCTCGAGGTAGGTGAACTGGCAGTCCACGTAGACGGCATAGAGACGGGCAACTGTGAGAGGCTGTTAGTACTAATGATCGAGTCATGCATCCGCCAACCCCGGATGGTTATCAGGATGAAGAGTGTGGGTTCTCGACGCCTGACAGGGCACCGCCAAGACTGGCCGGTTAAGCTTGATTCGACAGGTAAAACTTACTGAAGTCAACAAGGACATTGTGAATGCCCTTGGGAACATGCTTGAGCAGTGTGCTCGCAAGCTCCTCGTTGGAAGGGTATTGTGAAAGGTCGACGGGGATCAGGATCTTCTCGGCCTTCGCATCGACGTCACCGACATCAACACCACCCTCGTGGTAGAAGAGAATCCAGTCACCCTACATGATGTGCAGTTAGCTTCCGCAACTTTATTTTAAGTTTGGCAATTCTTTTGGGGAACCACGTGTCGTGATGGGGTTTGGGTAGGGGTTGAGGGGGGGGTTGTGGTGGTGAGGATCGCAAAGGGGGCGGTGGGTGTGTCCCGCTCCACATGAATTGGGTTTAGCCTCCGTTCGTCCGTAGACTGGCAGGGGCAACACAAGTCATGCACACGACTCAAAATGTGCTTCTCATTCCCAATTTTCTCAACCTCCCCCCTAAATCTTCTTTTTCTCTTTTTCCCAAGTATATGAAAACTGAGGCCCGCTGCCTCACGAATTTGTTTCGACTTGAATCGGGATGCGGACATCGGACCTCTTGGGCTTGGCGACACAGTCATTCGGATGCACTTGCATGTGGGACCTTTCTGATGATTCGACGAATTGCCAAGACGACTGGAAAAAGCGACAACACTTACATCACGAACGGAGTTGATCTGTTTCACGTTAGCGTGCAGTTCATTTGTGGAGGACCTTGACCAATCCAGCAATGGGACGACTTACGTTGATATAATACTCGGTTTCCTGGGGATGGGGCACAAACGGCTCAACAAGGAACTGGCGAAGGACGCCCTCTGTGTGCTCGACCTTCTGAGGCTTACCGGCGCGCTCAGCAATCCAGGCCTTGGCCTCAGCCCAGGTCTTGTTGAGAGCAAGGAGACCGCTCTTGCCACGGCGCTTGATCAACTGATCGGGCTTGGCGACGAAGCGGGCGCCCTCCTGGAGGAGCCAAGGGTAGGTGACCTCAGCCTGGCTGAGAACACCGTTCACATCGGCATCCTCGGCGAAGTGGAGGGAAGCAAGTCTGGGAGGAGGGTTGTGCTTGGTCGGGTTCGGTAGCGTGCTGGGCTTGATGACGGGGGCACGGGTGAGGTGGTAGTTGAGGATGGCCTTGCCGTCGGCCTCGAGGATGCTCTTCGCAGACATTGTGGTGGATTAGAAGAGTTCAGGTATGTGGAAGATTTCCTATGTTCGGTTGCCTGCTTTTATTGCTCCTGTTAGCACCCTGATGATGAAATCACTGGTTTACGGTGCAAGTTGCAATTGTGACAGCACGTCCAAAGTTGGGAAAGTTGGGAAAGCTCCCAGAACCAGTGCGCCGTTCACACAGCTCGAGCTAGTCATTCCTTACCTCAAGTGAGGAACACGCAAACAGTCAATTGAGAGTGGTGAAAGACTGTTGTTGTGTTGGACGACAAGAAACTCGATGACGGAGGTCACAGTCGAGTGTGGATGTTGATGGTGGATGGAGGGAAGGGGAGGAATGAAGAGAAGGGGAAAATTGATCGAACGGGGTGGGAAGAAGGGCGGGAGAGAGTTGAAAGATGAAGAGAGAGACGGGATGCTTGCTTGCCTTTGGATGGGAGGGGAGGAAAAAAAGGAAAAGGATCGATCCAATTCTTTGCCAGGCACGGCGAGGGCAGGTCAGAATTGCAGGGACGGTTGGTACAGCTTCTGCTTTTCTGGTCCTGTTGGGGGAGCGAGCAACGGAAGGGACCACGGCCAGAAACGACGCCTGAGCAAAAAAGGTACCGGCCCCGCGTCCTCGAAACCATTGGGGATGACTGGCTGGGCAGGCAATTCAGCACAAAATCGCAATTTCCAGGATGCCGTGGTCTGGGTTTTCGAGGGGTCAGAGGTACCGGTACTTCGCGGGGTATCCCTGTGGATCCTGGTGGGACAATTACTGGAGGCAAACCCAGGCTAATGCAAGGTGGGCAACTGTGTGCCCCACAGCTTCCACCGCAACAAGCACCGGCATCAGCAGGCGGCCAGCGTCGACCAGCACCTCAGCAACATGGAATGCAGCTCGGTTCTTCCAGCCTTCTGTGTCCACGCAAGACTGTCAGCTCTACACTAGAAGCAGCTCACCATTGCAGGCCATTGTCCTCGTCTATGCAATCCATTCGTCAAAGTGGTCAAAGAGACAATATTGGAATGCTTTGGGCTGCTTTACACTAGTGTGCTCTGCCCTGTGGCATGTGAGTGCCCAGTGCTTCACTGTCTTCTTTTACCCCCCCAACCCAAGTGGGCTTGCCACAATATTCGTCAAGGTTACCCGTTCCTCTTTCAAATTATAGACCCCAAGTGGCCCAGAGATTCACTAATTGAGTCACAATGGACGTCGTCAACGATTCATTGATCCAAGCGCAAGCTGGAACCTCGAGGACGGAGGCGGCGTGGTACGATGTGGAATGGCCTTGACGGATAGGACAGTTTTCATTTTCATCCACTTGTTCTTGTCCCTCCGCGCCTCTTGGGCGGGCCCGTAATTGGGGTTCGTCCGGTGCCGGCTCTCACTTAGACGCTTGTCCGTGGGTTGACTCCAGTTTCCCCTCTCGTCACTCTCCGGCCTAAAGCCTTGTATGACGGGGACTGATCCGGAGTACACTACGGGACGAGGCACGGGGTTCCGTAGTGGGGAGACACGCGATTCTGGATAAGGAAGCCCGCTGTCGATGTCGTTCTCTTCTCCAAACCGGAACCCCCCTTTTTGTTTTGCTGTTATTGTCTTTAGTTTCATCACGCATTTTTCTTTTGTCGTTGGTTCCCCCGCATTGAGGTGGTCCAATAGGTCTCCGAGTGGCATGCACATCTTACCCGATGTTAATGGCTGGTATGCTATACCATACTCGGGTCCTGTTGTCTTGACCCTCGTCGTCGTGCACCTCGAAGCCAGGCTGCCCCTATTCTGCTTTCCGTTTCAAGAAGCACAAAATGTTCTTTACAGCCTAGATCACCTCAATTACTTTGGGCAAATGTCCAAGGTGATCATGCACTGCCAAGGGCCACAAAAGGACCGCAGCTTCGTACCTTTGTTGACGCCGAGTGGAACCAGAAACCCCCCGAGGACCCGCGGGCGCCGCCTTCCGCAGGGGTAGAGCTAGGGAGCAATGGCCGCTTCCCAGGGGGCCACCAGATAGGGCAAGGCTCGGGTGGACCCCCCTTCGGCTACATGTGGATCCAGCTGTGTGGATGACACCGTTGCCCCGCACCCAGAGCTTTGGAGTGAAAGGTCACTCTGTTTGATATCTCCAAACAGCTTTGATGACAGTTTATTGCATGATACCCCAGGTTGGATGACGGCTAGTTGCTACACCCAAGACCTGTAATCTGTACGGTTGCTGCTTAGTGGCAGTTGTCATCTACACTCGTGGTAAACATTTCGTATGCTATCTTACCCTTCAGGAGGATGGGGAGGATCATGATTACTTTGATGCTTATGGAGGCCCGGGGGGAGAGGGGTCATCATGGTGCACCCAAAGAACCTGGAATAAACACCTGAACTGTCTCCAGCTGTCTATGCCATGTCGGGTCGGGGACGGCGAGCATTCCATGCCACACGCAATGCGATGAACATGGACCATGTCACAGCTGCGCCTATCAGAATCGGATGAGGTGTTGCTTGCGCGTGCAGGTTACCCTTGGCGGTACCGGTACTTAGGATCACCAAGCTGTGGGGCCCACCGCCTGTCAGCAACGCAACGCACTCCGAGTGGGAAGGAAGGAAAAAAAAAAAAGGTTGACCTCGAACCAGAGGCTGCCGTCCGTGTGTTCTTTGCAATTCCGGTGTCGCATAGCCATTGAGGTTGCAAGCATCACGGTCCGATCGACCAGGGTCCAAAAAAGAGTTGGGGAAGTCGGCAGTCTTGTTGGATTTGACCACCCCTTGCTGGCCAATTAACTCGACGTCCGCGGCGAGCGAACACCAGCACGGAAGGAAAGACACACGACCAGAAGACAGTTGAGATTTGGAAGACAGTTTCTGGCCCTGGATTTTTTGGTGAAATCGGCTGTCAAATTGAAACTGCGGAGCTGCTCCTGCCTCCTCCTCCCCCTCGCCTGCAAACTTGCGCTAGCAATTCTGCCACCCGACCAAGAGGAACCTTGTTACGTACCCTCGAGATTGTTACTTACCAAAGGGCAGGAACCGACCAGACAAAAAAATACGCTCCCCCTCCCACCTCGCTGCTCCAGTCCCGTCACCAAAACCCTCCATTTACCTCATCTCCCGTTTCTTTCTTTTCCCCTACACCCCCTCAAGTCTTGACCTTGACCCATCTCCCTCATTTCCCTCCTTCTTCCTCTTTCAATTCTCCCATCTTTCCATCACCACATCGCCTCTCCAACTTCGCTTCCTTTATACCCCACCATCACAGGAAGTCATCCGCTGGGAGAGTCACCATAACCATATTCAGTGAAGATGCCTTCTGCAACGACCGCTAGCACCAACGGTGCCAATGGCGCCTCTGCCAGCCCTGCTCCCGGCAACCTCTCTGCGAACGACAACATTCGCCGCTTCACTGCTCCCAGCAGGCCGTTGAGCCCTCTCCCCGCCCATGCTCTCTTCAACGAGAAGACACGATGCTTCGTCTACGGTCTGCAGCCCCGTGCTGTCCAGGGCATGCTCGATTTCGACTTCATCTGCAAGCGCTCCACCCCCTCGGTCGCTGGCATCATTTACACCTTTGGTGGTCAGTTCGTCAGCAAGATGTACTGGGGCACTAGCGAGACCCTCCTGCCCGTCTACCAGGAGGTTCCCAAGGCTATTGCCAAGCACCCCGATGTTGATGTCGTTGTCAACTTTGCCTCCTCCCGCAGTGTCTACAGCTCCACCATGGAGTTGATGGAGTACCCTCAGATCAAGACCATTGCTATCATTGCTGAGGGTGTTCCCGAGCGCGTAAGTTTCCACTTGCCTTCCACCCACCATTGCCTTGGTTGTTTCAGGCAGCTAACACGCTCTTAATCAGCGCGCTCGCGAGATTGCCCACGTTGCCAAGAAGAAGGGCATCACCATCATTGGCCCTGCCACCGTTGGTGGTATCAAGCCCGGCTGCTTCAAGATCGGTAACACTGGTGGTATGATGGACAACATTGTTGCTTCCAAGCTCTACCGCAAGGGCTCTGTCGGCTATGTCTCCAAGTCCGGTGGCATGTCCAACGAGCTCAACAACATCATCTCCCAGACCACGGATGGTGTCTACGAGGGTGTTGCCATTGGTGGTGACCGTTACCCCGGAACCACCTTCATCGATCATCTCCTGCGCTACCAGGCCGACCCTGATTGCAAGATTCTCGTCTTGCTTGGTGAAGTCGGTGGTGTTGAGGAATACAAGGTGATTGACGCTGTCAAGCAGGGCATCATTACCAAGCCCATCGTTGCTTGGGCCATTGGAACTTGCGCCAGCATGTTCAAGACTGAGGTTCAGTTCGGTCACGCTGGTGCCTTCGCCAACTCTCAGCTCGAGACTGCGGCCACCAAGAACAAGAGCATGCGTGAGGCTGGTTTCTATGTTCCCGACACTTTCGAGGACATGCCTGCTCTCCTCAAGCAGGTCTATGACAAGCTTGTAGCTGATGGCACCATTGTCCCCGCCCCCGAGCCCGTTGTCCCCAAGATCCCCATCGACTACTCGTGGGCTCAGGAGCTTGGCCTTATTCGTAAGCCTGCTGCCTTCATTTCTACCATTTCCGACGACCGTGGTCAGGAGCTCCTCTACGCTGGCATGCCCATCTCGGACGTTTTCAAGGAGGAGATTGGTATCGGCGGTGTCATGTCCCTTCTTTGGTTCCGCCGCCGCCTCCCCGATTATGCCGCCAAGTTCCTTGAGATGGTTCTTATGCTTACTGCCGATCACGGTCCTGCCGTGTCTGGCGCCATGAACACCATTATCACCACTCGTGCCGGCAAGGATCTCATCAGCTCCTTGGTCGCTGGTCTCTTGACCATTGGCTCTCGTTTCGGTGGTGCCCTTGATGGTGCTGCTGAGGAGTTCACCAAGGCTTTCGACAAGGGCCTGAGCCCCCGTGAGTTTGTCGACACCATGCGCAAGCAGAACAAGCTTATCCCCGGTATCGGTCACCGTGTCAAGTCTCGCAACAACCCCGATCTTCGTGTCGAGCTTGTCAAGGAATACGTCAAGGCCAAGTTCCCCTCTACCAAGCTTCTCGACTACGCCCTCGCCGTCGAGAGTGTCACTACCTCCAAGAAGGACAACCTTATTCTCAACGTCGACGGCTGCATTGCTGTCTGCTTCGTTGATCTCCTAAGGAACTGCGGTGCCTTCAGCACGGAGGAGGCTGAAGACTACCTCTCCATGGGCGTTCTCAACGGTCTGTTCGTGCTTGGTCGTTCCATTGGTCTCATTGCCCATTACCTCGACCAGAAGAGACTCCGCACTGGTCTTTACCGTCATCCTTGGGATGATATCACTTACCTCCTCCCCAGCCTCCAGCAGCCCGGCCCTCCGGGTACTGAGGGTCGTGTTGAGGTCCAAATTTAAAAGGAAATTATATCGGGATTTGGGATGGTTAGACATGGGATCTTTTACTTTACGGAGCGGTTACGGTCATGAATGTTTTCATTTTGTTTCTTCGGCAGGTGGTAGAGGGTCATTAAGCAAGGGAAGAGTGTATGACAGAATACGTCATTACCATTTACGGGGGGATTTCCCCATAATGCAATCAAGACAGCATCAACTACCAAATGAGTGTAATGTTTTTTTTGTTACTGTGAGCCGGGGTCACCAACATCCAGTGACTGCTTCACTTATCGTGGAGACTACACAATGGAATCACGGAAGTCGGGCGCCCCTGTCGTCACCGAAAGACCGCCAGCCGCCAAGTCGACCCGAGATGCATACTTGCATACGAGCCACAGGTGCAGTTTGCAGCGCTGCGTGTCGTCAAGGTGATCTGGATGCTATGCCTCTAGCGCGTACCACGAAAGCTGACTGGGTAGGACAAACCCCGGCTGAGATTTCGAGACATTCTACTTACAATGTTCTATGCATCAGCGACACACCGGAGGGTTTCCTTTTCCGGACTTTCAAGGTGCACAGGACTTGTATATGCAAGGCTTATGGGGGGGCTTATGGCCGCCGAGAATAGAACATGGGTCGTGGGGAAACGGCCCGTGGGGCTGTATTCCCTCCCAATCGTAAGTAGACAGCCGTCGTAGGATCTCCGACATGGTCAGGTAGGTACAGGTACAAGACAGACAAGGGAAGAAATCAACAAGGGGGGTCATCTATGTCCGTAAGTACTGGTACTAGCGTACGGCTACCAATGCAAGTCATCTCACTTGACCCCCCGTCCTCTTCCCCTCTAAGTAGATCTACCGGGTCATCAGCGGCCTGAAGCGTGCTACTGCACCATCTCACCATAGTACACAATGCACTACGTGGTATGTATGCAAGGAGGTTGGACCCAAGGTCCCCAGCTTCGGACATCTGGACCTGGCTGCTGGGGTTTTGTGGTCTTGGGGGAGTCAGCAGCGCGGCATGGCGTCTCGGTAATCGACTGAGATAAGGCAAGATCAGTATGTAAGGGAAGGGGATGGATGTGGAGTGTAGGTATTGTTTGTAGCCCGCCTTGCTGGCCTGTAACCTGTACGTCGTCACCCTGACGGATAGGGTAAGGTGAGATGGATCTTGGTGTGTAATGAAATGCGCAAGTGGTTATGAATGGTGGTGTAAGCGGGTATGGTCTGGCAAGGATCCCGGTTGGTCCAGGTTGATACCGTACGTATAATCTGTCGAAGGTGACTTTCGGGTAATCACTCTTACGCAGGCATAAGCATGATCCAAAGTGTCGGTCAACTAGGTATGTATAGGCTTATTTACAGCTTCTTTCCACCTTTAAGCCTGCTTATGCTTACAGAAAAGTGCAATTTCGAAAGTCAAGTTCGAAATATTTAATATGATCGGCCTTCGCTGGGCTAACCGAAGTTGATATGGCGAGTAGAGTAGGACAAGATGTCGTTGCGTCATGCGGAAGTGATGTAAGAAATGCCTTTTCATGCTAAGAGAATTTAACCTTCATATTATCTTTCATGGTTACAGCACTTCACAAAGATTGAACCATTCTTTGACCATGAAGTCAATCTCCCATCAATGCTCTCACTCGCGGGCCTAAGATGTCAACCACCAGTAAGACGATGAAACACCTGGCAGTGATGATGAGAGAATGTTTGGTTAGTATCATAAACGCATACATGCAGAAGTGACGGTGATATGTCAAAGTTACCTGGGCAGGCTGCAGGAATCGTGCTTGACTTGGTACATATGATATCGGGCTATGGTACCCTTAATTGCGCCTCGGGATCGGAACGATGGACGGGAGGATCATGCTCATGCGCTCCACCTGCAAACTGTCAAGATGTAAATGCCAGTGTTTATGTCAGGTACCAGCGATGCCTTGTGATGTGAGCTGCCAAAGTCATCCGAGCCTTAGAGGTGGTGACAGGTAGGTACATCTCTAGATAAGAGCATACAATGGACTGTACCGTCATTCCATCCCGAATCGCCATGCTGCAACGACATATCGGATAGGACTTACGAGCGGCGGCGGAACAGAAACCGGAAATCATATGACTAGCATCGACAACAGCCTTGTAAGAAAAGAGATGGTCTCGGAAAGAAGTGGAGCAAGATCTTGTGAACGTTCGGGAACCTAATGCAGAACCCAAAAGATAGACCTGGCATTACGGACATAACCCTTGCATCCTTCGGCGATCTTAAAAGTTAAGCATGATTGTCACCAAGTTCACTCGGTTGGATTTTGTGGGGATCCGATCCGGGTCCCATCCGGTAATCGATAAGTGAGCGGATCGGAAGTGACCCACTAAACTCCGGCGGAAGCTCCGGTAGAGGCTCCGACTTAAGTGGAGAATCAGAGCTTCGGCGCTCTAGCGGGGTAACTCCGCAAGGCCGACCGGGTTCTACTTCGCGGGGCTAAATCGGGGTGGATCCGGTCGCCGGGCCGTATACTACTTGTAAGAAGTGAAGCCAGTGGGAGACCACTGACGATATTCCAAACGTACCTCTTTGGCTGTCTTACACAGATGGTAGTAAGTAAAGAGAATGGGAGAGATTGGTTCTTGAAAAACTGCGTTTGTCGCTTTGTCCGGTTGTTCAGTTTTTAAAAGACTTGAAGAGCAATTGGCGCTTGCGAGTTTGCAGCATTTTACAACCTGAGAGTATCTTGAAAGCTGCAAGAAATTAAAAACGAAAAGAGTGACCACCAACGTAGAACGCACATCAATCTATCGACGTGAACTTGTACTCGCCATCGTGACCAACAACCTCACTTTGAAATTTAAGCGGTAAATCACGGCAGAATTATCTTGCTCTAGCAGAGAGTTCCTGAACCGTTGCCCCACCGGCCAAATCGCGACCGGCCAATCGTGCCGCGCAGTGTACGCAGTACCCACTGACGAACCCCGTAGGCCGTAGCTACCGTCCCCGGCCGGCGCACGGCAACTGTGATCCATCCAGAGGAGATCCCCGGCGGGCCGTAAACACACGCTACGAGACGAGGCTACCGACCGACGGCCTTCGAGGTTCCCTTATCCGTTTTATCAACCGACTGACCGACGGCGGAAAGCAGAGCGTCATTCTCGAGGTGCGTAAGTCGAGCGAATCCTTTCTGACATGCAAGACGATTTACCTTTTGGAGCAAGTGTCGCAACTTTTTTCAATAAACTGGACGGCATCTCGAATTCGGTTGCGCTGGCGCATACAACCCACCCGGACTCCTCAAAGAGCTGTCAACTGACTTTGGCTCATGGTATAATACAGGCACGCGGCAGCAATCCATTTTTATCCCCCAACCTACCTACATCATCCGACCTTCAACGACGGACGACGCCGATACCCCCCTCCCACGAGCGAATCCAAACCTCAACCTCCAATCGGCGCATCAAACCAAAATACCAGACCACCTCTTTTTACACATCCCAACACACACAAAAACATCCCGAGATACCCACCCTTTTCTAAACAAACACAACCGCCACAATGTCCTTCTTCCGCATAACCCTCCACCGCTCCGCCATCGGTCTGCCCAAGCGCACCCACGGCGTGCTCGCCGCCCTCGGTCTCCGTCGCCGCAACCAAACCGTCTTCCACCCCGTCGAACCCCAATTCGCCGGTATGCTGATGAAAGTCAAGGAGCTCGTTCGGGTAGAGGAGGTCCCCCACCGCTTGACCAAGCGCGAGCTGAAGGATGAGCGCAAGCCGGACACCGGGTTTGTGGTGGAGAAGCAAGTGAGACGGTTCATCCCCGGGGTGGGAGTTCAGGACGAAGTGGATTTCTCCAAAGTGGTGGAAGAGCTGAAGGCGCAGAAAGTTGAGAACGTTGAAGGGGTGGAGAAGATGGTGGTGGAGGGAGGGGCGGTGGTCAGGGATGGCAAGCGGGCTGGGGATTTGGGCGTGAGGACGAGAAGTGATTGGGAGGTTATTGGCAAGATGAAGAGTGTTTTGCCCAAGGTTAAGGCTCTCTAAGTTCCAAATTGTTGACAGGGCAAGGGGGAAGAATGGATGAGGAGGAGGAGGAATAGGAGGTCGAGAAGGACAGGGAAGGTTGTCAAGACCGCGCCCAGTCAGCATATTGCCAAATGGTTGGCTGGGCGCATGGTTCTGGCACTACGTCCCGAGCCAGCTGTTGTGTCTCTTTCGGGACGGGCTTGTGTCTGGGAAATACTGAGCTCGTATACTCACTCGGTCGGCTTACCTCGGATCTTACGCCGTCTAGAAGCACTGCTTTGCTTGCTCGAATACTCCCGTCTTTCTCGACCACCATTTTGTACAATACTGTATGCTACGAATACCACGTAGTAGGAAATCATCGGAATGGGAAAAGCACGTTGGAACAAGTAACTACCTGTGATCTGCACGGCAGCTAGACATGCCTGTAGTAATAGGAAAAAGCGAGCAACAAGGACGGATGTGACTGAAGCGAGAGGTACCTCTATCAGGTCATGAACATCACCGGTGTGTGCGACACCTTAAGGAACTAGACTTCTACCCGGCCCTGATGATTATATCCACATACGCAGATCATATTCACCATTCACGGACAGACAACGGTCGTTGGCTCTTCACTCAAGCTTCAACACTTCAACACACAAACACAACGATGCTATTATCTATCATACCAGTTTCCTTTTCTAAAATCCATCCGAATTTTTCCGCTGTTTCCTAGTGCAATGGGAAGAAGAGAAGGCGTAAGTACTCTCGGCCTCAAATGAATAAAAAAAAGCAACACACAAAAACGCCGGCCATCCGCGCCCAAAAGGAGCTACCAAGCCACAACCACATAATCAAACCGACAGACCAACATGATCTGGAGAAGAAAAAGAAAAGAGGGAGCCAGGCAACTCAACTGCTCCGTCCATAGCAAGACCATAACCACTGACTGGTATCTGTCTGATCTCGCCATCCTCTAGCCTTAACCGGAACCACAACCGCACCTGAACCGAACTTCGACTCAGTGACATCCACACCCGTACAAACCTTTTCCTTAAGGAGGTAAGAAGTCACCGCCTCGACATCATTGCACAACCCGACAAGGCAGCTAAATATAAGAAGATGAAATCACCTCAACGGGTTTTCTTCTTCGAGCTCTTCGCCCCCTGAGCTTCGGACAAAGCTTCCGCTTTCCGTTTTGCTTTCATCTCCTCCAACACCTCCCTCGGAATATGGCCAAAAGAAGATTCCTAAACGCTTCTAGCTTGGTCCACATACTCCTGGCTGGGTGTCTCGTACTCGCTGACAAAGTACTTGGTCGTGTGGCGGCTGAACCAGTTGGTGAACTTGATCAGCTCCTCGCGGAGGCGGTTGACTGATTGCTGGTCCATGTTTGTTTGGGCGACGAGTTCTGGGAGGGATACTGTGGGACGAGTTAGCAAGGTTGCGGGGATAAAGAAGCAGATATGGATGTATGGGTTTGGCGGCTATATCTTACCTAGCAAACGAGCGAGGTGCTCGGCGCCATAAGTGTCAGAGGCGCTCTTGTGCTTCTCGTCCGTGCCGGCAGTCCAGATCAAGTGCTGCTCGTGGTATTGTGCGCGCTCAAAGCTGTGCCTCTTGTCAGTATTCCAAACCAGATGGGACAAGAAAGGGATGCGGGCCACCACTCACCGATAGAGAAGGATCCTGCCTAGGCACCTGTCAAAGTACTCGCGCAACCCAGCAACGGTCTCCTCGAGAATATCCATCTGTGGCGACTCTGGTACCCGATTGGGACGCTCATGCTCGAGATAGTCCTTCAGGATCTCGTCGACAGGGTGGACATGGGGAATTGGCACCAGCTGCTGGTTCTTGGTGACATTTTCCCAGTCGTCGACGAGCAACGCCTTGACGTGATCTGGTAGCGGGAGTTTGATGGATGGTCGGTTGTGGAAGTTGTCCTCCTAAAGTTTGAATTATTAGCAATGATCCTTCAATGAATATGAGTCTCATCAAAAACAGCGACAAAATGCTTGGCAAACAACACTGCTAAACAACACGACGCTCTTGTGCTAGGGACAACCAACGACGTGTTGGCGTGGCTGTGTCGACCCACTAGGGTGCGGCAAAGGCGACGATGTCTGTGCAGATAACTGATGGTCTGGAAGGGTGCGTCCAGACCAATTAGTCAGACTGTCTTCACCCAACGCCACCCCAGCCTACTAAGGCTGAGATGATGAGTGGAAGCCATGCGGTGTAGCATGATGACCAGCGCTTGCGAGGCCATTGTAGCAGAATACATAGGCTGTACGATGGAATCCTGTCGCCGTTGTAGGGCGTGTGCGGGCAGTTGTCCGACAAGCAAAGAAAGGACCACAACCAGCAAACATACTTTCTCCTTTTCCATGTCTTTCGGTGTGAAACGGCATTCCCACATCTTCTTCCCTGCAGTCGGTTCCCTAGGCTTGCGTATCTTGGCGAGTGCATCGAGGAGGAAGGTGAAAGGTCCAAAATCTGCTCTAAAAGGCGTCGCGACTCGTGTTGAGCTGCGCGAACTCCAGTCTTCATCGGGCTTCTTGCAAGCCTGACCAGCCAAGGGAATGTTATAGTTTGGTGGTAGCTCGCTATAGTATGCCTCTAACTTCTCGGACCAGTTGCCGTTATTCCTTGCCCTAATGATTTTGGGGTGGTTATGGCCGATGGGCGGTGGCCGCGTTGATGTCCAGCCCAGCGCGTAGGTATCGTCGAACGTCGTCCGCCCATAGCGGTCGACGTAGGTTGATGTGAGTTTGTTGGGCAGTCGCATCAGACGATCTGCCGGCTCTGCTAGCTTGGACCATCGCGCCTCGCAGGCTGCGAACGAGCTTATCAAGGAGCTGCGACTCTTGGTGTCGTCGTCCCAATCCCGGCCATGGCTACGCATGGAGCGCGACATGGTGATGACTTGTGGCAATCTCGAAATATATAACTTGATCCTCTGATGCCAAGCGAGAAATGCAACGGTGATGATGGATTTGGGGGATTTAGAGCCGTCCTGCCACAAAGGGATGATGGAGAGAGATGTGATGGTGTGTTGATGTGGTGATGTTTTCCCGAAACTCGCCGCTTGCTCTCCCTGACTGAGATTCAAATAGCCCAAGCGAAGGCGAAATGTAGATTTCCAGGTGATTCCGTGACCGGCCAAGGATGCCGCGTGATCCGGACAAAGGTGAGAGGATGATGGAAGGTGGACGGACACGAGGACCAGCAGGCGGCGGCTGACGATGATGACAAGAGGAAGGACGAATGAGAAATTTGCAGCTTCTCCCTTGTGAGAGCGGAACAAGGTTGCGCAGACAGTTGCGTGTGTTCCAAATCCAGTGACTGTGACAAGCTGCTGAGATCCGAAACGGTGCTGGTGATGAAAAGTGCCCAAAGTGTGTTGGCGAGCAGAGGGAGGGGAGTGATGTTGGTGAGTGTAGATTTTGAGAGGTTGCGAGATCCAGGGGTGGTGGCTTTACTCTCTCGCTGCTCTTGTCCAGGCAGGGCCGCTCAGGGTCCCAGCTCCGGATTATGGGTCCCTCCAAAACTCAGGTTTGGTGCCCCCCTTTCACAACCACAGCCATGTTTGCTGTCCAGAACTACTGGATTGTGCTTTTTTCCCCCGTCATTTTTTCCGTCCTGTTTTCAGGATTTTCATATTTTGTTCAGAAATCCGAGTTGTGGCCTTCTTTGTTGTGAGTGGTCCCTTGACACTTTTCCCCTTCTCCGTATGCCCGAGATTTTCTGTGTCGCCTAGCAACCGACACTCCACACTTGTAAAAGGTCGCCAACGACAACCACATGAACGACGCCCTCTGTAGTTGGCCTGCTTGTCCCTGTATCCAATTTTTTGACCACTCGCGGTCATGAAGGCTGGAGGTTTCGGGCGAATGCAGAAAGAAAGAAAAAGTGTTGCAAAGGAGAGGATATAGGAGACGAGACAGAAGGATGAAGAAAAGGGAACGCCACTTACCGTTTCAAGGTCAAAATCACGAGCCCTTCGCGGGTTACGGTTGTTCTGTGTCGTCGTGCCTGCCGCAGTTCGCTCCTCACTACCGCGGGCAGAGCTGAGATCCGAACCACCAGGACGGCCTCCCTTCTTAGGCTGCTTGGCCGCCTTACCGGACTGCAGCTGCTTGTACTGGGCGAGGAGCTGCTGGGCGAGATCTTTGTTTTCGTCGTTCAACTTGCGGATGCGGTCCTGCGGCACCCAGTCGTCCCAACTGCTCTTCCAGCCCTTGTAGTGAATCTTGTAGCTCCAGCCATCGCCGCTCTCCGTTGGCTGCACGTCCAGGATTTTGGCCTCATACAGCATCTCCATATGGAAACACAGGACGCGCTCATCCTTGGAATATGGTGGCTGGGGCGTTTTGGACGGGGCCATTTTGAGAAATTGGAGTGGCCGAGTTGTGCTCGAAAAAGTTGATATATTGCTGCTGCTATCAAACGTGGGTTTTCAGCAGACTGTCTAGTGGAAACGGTTGGATAGGTGGATCGAGTAAGGTGGTATGAATAACGCCTGAGTCGATGATCCTGAGATAGCGGGTGAGGTGCTGGGACCAGCGAGAAAGAAAAAGGAGTAGATGGGGAATGACGACAAAACAATGTTGTGCAAGGCTCAAGTTCGTTTCGTTTAGTTGCTCAAATTGGAGATCCCAGGAGATGAAAAATGGCAGGGCGGCGGCAGGTGTCGTCAAGTCGAAATGGTTGCTTGGTTCAGTGAGTGGCCCGGGGAAGGTGTACTGAAGCTAGCTGCCCGCCTAGGTAGGAAGGAAGGGGTCAATGAAACGACTGAGCTGATTGATAGTGACCACTGGGTCACGGGATCACGTGTCGTGTGCATTTAGCGCGCACCAACGCGTCCCCTTTGCTGTGCGTCTTCCATTGTTCTGCATCGGCTTCTTTTCAGTTACAAGTACCTACTCTTTGTTGTAATTGTGACGAATTGTTTTATTACTGGTTTGCATGACGACTCAGTTCTAGAACTCGAGGTTGTCTTTATCCATTTTCGTCATTATCGCAAACAAAAGAAGCACGGCGCAATGGCACCTACTGAAACCAAGATCCTCAGCGACTACTTGCTAGTCCCCGCCCAGCTGCCTGCAATCATCTCCTTGCAAGAGCTCACTGAGCTTTTTCCGCGATCCCTTCAGTCTTCGCCTCAGATCAGAAACTTGTATCGCGATCTGCAGACCCAGAGAAATGCCGTCGTTGATTCAGTTGCGGCCGAGATCGAAGCCGAGGCCAAGCGTGGCAAGGCCATGCGCCGGGTCATGATCAAGGCCAAACGTGAGGAGGAGGCCCCAGAGAACGATGACGAAGCCGAAATTGAACGCCTTGTAAGATTTGAGAATCGCCTCAGGATCGCTTGTTTACAGTGACTAGTAACAGAACTGACTAATGGCCCTCGTGGCAACTATCTGGTCTTGTAGCTGTTTGGCTCAACTTCGTATTCACAAACGCCCAAACATAACATTGGTTCCATTCTTCCCGACCTTGAAGGCGCCGTGTCGGAGCTTGAAAGTGAGCTTCAGCTTCTTGGAGAAGAAGAGGCAGCACTCATGTCGTCCATTCAACAGACAGTGGGTAGCATGAGCGACCTACGCTACGGCCGCTTTGCTAATGGCCAACTCCGTGATCAAGTGCTCGAGGGGCTGGCGAGCTTGCGAGACACTTGTAAATCCAAAAATTAATCATATTGGTGATATGGTGTCGCTTAATCCGAGCCATCATGGTGACCCCGATCTTCAAAAATCCCGCTTGTTCCTGCGCCCTCCCTTTTCTTTCCCCAATCGTTTGAAACATCCGAACGCGTTACCCAACAATCAACAGCCGTCTCCCAACCCAGCCGTCATTCAACGCCATTCCTTCATCATCCGCGTACTGGACGCTATGATAACTAAATCGACGGTATCTCCTCCAACTCCCTCACGTCGACATTTCAAAGTAAATTCCAGCAAAGGTCCATAATCTGTGAGACTTGCATAAATTTTGGAAAGACACCCTTGGGCTGTGTAACCACGCCATGGACGGCCATTTCCTTCATATCCATCAAAAGAGCGACAACGATACGTGTAGAGCACATCACTTGAACGACGAGTTTAAACAGTCTCAACTAAGAACGGCCATCACCGGGAGCGGCACCACGAGCAGGGTTCGCACGGCGGTTCTGCGCGCCACCCACGCTGCGGTTCCTACAACAAGAGAATGCGTGTTAGAAACCCGCCAAATGACAAAGTGTTGACAGTTTACTCACATCATCGTCCTGCTGAAGAAGGATACAAAGAGCATCATGGCCCACGAGGGGATGATGCTCAAGTAGTGGAGGGCGTAAGCAATGGGGACGGCCAGGTTATACCGGGCAAGGGTACCATCGAAGGGGTGGAGCGCGCCTTCGACGAGTTGAAAGCCAGCGGCCTCCTTGCCCTCCGTGGTTTCCTTATCGAATGTCTCGAGCAGATCGGCCGCCGTGATGGTGGTGAAGTTTAGGCGCTTCCAGTAAACATCGACGGCGGCGGGCGGGGGGAGAATATCGAAGACCCAGAGGGACGAAGCGCCAGCGGACCAGACATTGCAGAGGACAGGCTCCTCTTCACAATCGAGAACGGCTACATGGGGGGAGTTGGGGATAGTCGAGAACTTCTCCACCGTCTCGCCAAAGGCCTTTTCGACGGGTCCGCAGCGGCCTGTGATATGAGGATACTCGTTAGTTCTCCAAACCAGTTTATTGCAAGAAATAAAGGTTCATCATACCAAAGCACGTCTTGTTACCACCAGTAACCAAAACCCACCACTCCTCGGGGGTAGTGGCCTCGGGCTGGACGGGCGCGTACAAGGTATCCTTCCAGTTCGCGAGCGTGAGGCGCTCAATGTGCTTGGGCTCTACTGAGCTGCTGGTGGCAGACTCGGTGTCGGAAACAATGGGTTTCTGCTGAGGAACCTCGTCGGCCTGGGGAACGGCAGCGCCACCAGCAGTACCAGCGAAGCTTCCGAGGAAGTTTTGAAACTTGGCCTTGTACTGATCGAGGGGACTTTCGGCCGCTGCCAACAGAGGCAATGCCAGGACAATGGTGGACGTAGAGAAGCGCATTGTGTCTGGACTGGGGAGGAAAACCGTGAAGCTCGACTGGAACCGTTCAGAATGTTGGACAGAGAACGGGTCGTACAGGAAATTTCACAGGAAAAGAGAATCAGATGTCAAGCTGTCTTTTTGGTGTTAGCCCCAATGAAGTGATGTAAGGACACCCGTTCTCAACGGAATCTAGCCGAGCAATGAGGGGCCTGGCCGTACCTATCAGACGAGAGCCTGCGGTCTCCAGTCCGTAGCTCAATGCGGGCGGGTGGAGTAAGGCAAGATATTGGTGATCAATTCGGCGGGCAGGCAGAACGGGAGAGAAGGGGATGGGGACTTTGCTGAAAACTTGAACTGATAGAAGATATGGCGCGTTGCAAATGGTAATTGGATGGCCACCTAATAACACGAGCACAAGATGAAGACCAACAGGAATTTCCAAGAATCAACAGGTAAACTCGGATTTTCCATATCGACAAAATCGAGCAAGTCGCCGCCGTCGATCCAGTGTTCTCGGCCCCATTCCCAGCATTACGATACAAGCGGGGAACCGTAGCAACAGAGAAGCAGGTGTCAGGGGCCAACTGGGGGAAGCTTCAGCTCGAGACCCTTCTGTTCACAGTTTAACCGGCCACCCAACCAGGCTCCTCAGATTCTACCTAGTGTGAGCAGAACCCCACAAACCCCAACCCGAGGATCCTGTCGTGCCTGCCAGATGATGTGAGCCAAGCACTGAATGCCAAGAGTGCCAAGATTCTTATCAATAAGGTATTAATGACAAAGATGGAAGTGGGCACGGTGGGTATCAAAGCACCAGCCACAGTACAGTAACATCGTTGCGAGCTGTCATTGCTGTGGCTTGACTTCGAGGGGCAGTTACAGTTAGTTTACTGGCACCTTGACGACCTCAACTTCAATACTCAATCATAGTACTATTCATTTGTATCGACGGCGCATAACTGTTTACTTCAGATATGGTAATTTCGACTGGCATTCTTTAAAACGCCCCAAGCTAACCATGATAAAAGGCGCCCGAAATACCAAATCAAAAGAGGAAACGCGGTCGTCCACCTAACGCGTCCAAGGCTGGAGAAGACGCGTCGGGGCGCGCAGAAGAGACAGCAACACGGAGGCCGAAGCCAACAGAGGAAGCGCAAGCGGGAGATGCAGGAGGCGTATCCAATCCGGGGCCAAAGAAACGAGGACGACCTAAGAAGACGCCTCATACTGAACCCCAAGAGGAAGAATCCGCGCCTGCTGTCGTTGAGAAGCAGTCCAAACGAGGCCCTAAAGCTAGAGAGGAAACTATCGCGGAGGAACCGCTCAACCCTAAGAAGAGAGGGCGACCGCCCAAGGACCGTACGGAACATGTCAGTACCAATGCGCCTGCAGAGGAAACGAGACCACGGAAACGGAGGAGGCCGACTCCTGCTGCGGAGGAGCCAGTAGAAGACGAGGTCCAACCAGATCCGGAACCAACCAAAAGACCAAGAGGGAGGCCGAGCAAGGACACCGGAAAGGCGACAGCGAAGGGCTTGCGAGGCAGAAAAGAAGTAGCGTCCATCGAGGAGGAACCAGCACAGGAGGAGGACGTCCGCCGAAGTACAAGATCAACCAATCCAAGTCAGCATTCCTCCAAACCAACTCAACGTAGCAAGGAGAATAGACGAGATCCATCAGCACACCTGGACAACGGTCGCTCATCACTAGCCGAAGTATCTGCCTTTCAAGCTCAGAACCGGATGTCTCCTCCGCAGAACAAACAGACCACCAAGAGCAGGAAAGGAAAGAAGGTTGCCGAAGCCGAGGACGTAGACGTTGAGGAGGCGGCGCCAACACGACAACGTCGAAGGGGTCAGACTGTTCCAGAAGTAGAATATTCCGAACGTCCTGAAGCTGCCCGGAAAAACAAGCGCGGACCAGCACATCGTCCCCCCAATGCTACCATAAGAGAGAAGGCTATACCTGCAGCCGCTGCTAAGCAACAGCGGGCAGAGAAACGGTCAGCCAAGGACTCTGATACGAATACCCCGGGGCCAACAGAAAAGCCACGACGACGGAAAAATGTAGAGCCGGACGAGAATGAAGGACCTCCTGCTCAACAACAACCCAAAGAACCAAAGGAAAAGCCCCCGCCTGTCCCCAAATACCGCCACCTCACTTCTCGCACCCGACAGATCCCCCGATCCACCATCGCCTCCAAATGGTCACCGCTCGATCCCCCCTCCATCGCCGCAGTAGACAGCATTATCGCCGACGCCCATCGCCCGATCCTCTTCAGTCTCCGCGAAACCCGCAGCGACTCGAGTCGGTACGCCCATGCCCAAGACATACTGACCACCTTCGCGTCTCGTCTACACAAGAAGCTAGAGAAGGGCATGCCATTTCCGCCACCTTCTATTCCTTCTGTCTCCAAGCAACCGAGGGACATCAACGGCGAACCAGCAGGCGCAAGTCACGAAGCGGAGTTCGACTTTGAGAAGACCGTCAACGCGATCCAAGCGCTCGAGAGGACGCTCGATCCACTGCTACACTCTGTCGCACTTCTTAAGCGGGAGAAGGAGAAGGAGGAGCAGGAGTTAGAGCGGGCGTACAGGCGGTTGAGAACGCTGGAAACGAATGCGCGGACGCAATCGAGGGGCTGGAGGGAACGCGGAAAGCGGGACCACGTGTTGGCGCCGGGCATACGGCCTACTGGACCTGGTGCTGCAAGGGATTGGGAGGAGGAAGGGGAGATTGAGTTGGTCAAGCCCACAGAGAAGGACACACGTGGGAGTGTCTTCAAGGAAATCGAAGGGGACGAGGAGCTCGTCAAGGTGGCGCAGCAGTTGGGAAGCCATATGGAGAGTATGAGAGGGAACTTGGAGCAGATTGAGGGGGTGGTGCCTGCTATGGAGAAGACGAAGGGCGCGTTGCAGGGTGTTTTGCAAAAGTATCTCGATGATAAGCAATATGACCAGGTTGTGTTTGGGTAAGGCGTTGGCGGAGTTGTACTTCGGTGGTGATATCCGGACTAATTGTCCACGAGTCATAGGGGATATTTTTTTTGTTTTATGATCAAGCGATCAAGC
Organism: Neurospora tetrasperma FGSC 2508; assembly: GCF_000213175.1. NCBI lineage: Eukaryota > Fungi > Ascomycota > Sordariomycetes > Sordariales > Sordariaceae > Neurospora > Neurospora tetrasperma. The sequence continues at coordinate 2,302,613 of NW_009799102.1, forward strand.
CATGTAACAACAGCGTTGGACCATTTGTTGGCCATCTATTTGCGTGCCAGCCGCTATTCCTTCAGTCTCGCAAACGAGTTAACAGGCACACATTCTATCGGAAAGCTGACTACAAGATCACGGGTATTATGCTCGTCTAGAGGTATATATGCTCCTGGCGACGATCCCAACGACCAATATCGCATGGAAACTGCGGTTCCTTCATCCCCCTTTAATCCTCTTATGTTTGATCCCTTTATGTGCCCGTTTCAAAAACCACCGGTATCCCAACGCCAGAAATGCAAGGAACAAGACAAAAGAACTCATCTTCCCGACCCGAGGAAGGCTTCTTCCATCACGACGTCTTTTACGCCAACTCCGTCTTCACCCACTGTTTCCGCCCATGGTCAAAGTGGTGTCTGTCACATTAATCAATCGTCAGTAAGTGCCATCAACTTCATTTCCCCCCCAACCCCAAAAGACAAACAGGAGAAGAAGAAGAAGAGGAAGTTACTCACCCAGCCCACGACTCCTCCGTCAAACTCCTCGCCCCGTACTCCTCCTTCAAAACCCCCTCCACATCCCACGGCACCCACGCCTCTACGCCCTCGAACTCCGTCCTCCTCAGTGGCCAAATCTGTCTCGTCCCATAGCCATGATAATTCTTATCGCTCCACACCCCTTGTCTTGTCCCCGTCTCTTCGCGATCCTCACTCAAGCCCGTAATGTCCACATACATACCATTCTCCATATCGATCCACCGCGCATCAATCACATTCATCCCCTCCAACCTCGTCCTCTGCGCCCAGTACGGGTTCACATCCAACAAGTACTTTTTGACATTGACATCGCCCTGTTTGCCCAGCCCTTCCTTTTCCTCTTCTTCCGAGAGGGTATACACGTAATCGAATGTCGTCTGGTTCCACTCCCGCGCCATCTCCCCCAGCGTGGTGTTGCTAACTTGGACGTCGAGATCATAGTCCCACGGCATGATGGCGCCGTTCCAGTACCACCCTAGCAGCGTGCCGTGCGCAAGCCAGGTGGTCAAGGAGCGCGACGAGGTCATGAGCAGGTAGGACCGGATGAGGTGGCGCAGGTGCACGAGGTGGGGGTCGTAAGGGACGGGCGAGGTGAAGAAGCGGGTGTCGTAGTGACTGAGCTCTTCGGTCCAGCCGGGTTCGTGGAAGTATTTGCGTTCGGGGAGGAGAGGGTCGTCTGTGTTGGTGTCGGTCGTGCCATCGGGGGTAGCGGCGTTGGTTGTCTCGGCCTCTTGCGCTTGCGCTGGTGCTGAGAATTGCCTGACTTCGGCTTTGGCTTGGGCCTGGGGCTGAGAGACGGCATCGTTGTTGTTGTTGGCTTTGACGGCACCTTCAATTGGGAGGGGGCTGGCAAGTGAGGATAGGATGAGGGTCAAGGCCATGAGGAGGGTCAATAGGCGATCCCTCCATGATGTCGTTGTGGCTTGTCTTCGTGCTGGTGTTAGTGAAGACCACATTTTGTGCGATTTGAATTGCTGGTTTGTGAGAGAACCGTGACGGAATGTCCAGCCGGCGGTGTCAAGCAAAAAAAGAACAATAATGGGTTTGGATCAGAAGGAGAAGAGTCAAGGTTCGCAGATAGGTATAAATTAACTTTTTTCCAGTTGCCTTGCGAATGCGCCGGAAGACCGGATGAAAGACGAACTCAAGTTCGACCCATAACTGACGAGGAACAGGAACTAGGTGGTTTTGACTTCCCCAGCATTCAACGAAAATTCGCAAGCCAAAAAAAAAAAAAAAATATCAACATGAAATCAACGACTGGTGAACTGCCAACCGAGTTAGTTAGTTAGAGAGAAACAAAGCCACGAGGGCTTGCGTCACCGTGTGCAGGCCGATGCCACGGTAACGGGGTTGTGAAGCCGGGGGACCCTGTTCATGATTGCGCGGCCTGGGTCCACGGATATAAATGGGAGCTCGGGAACAACTGACTCGGGTGTGTCTAGAACCATGGAACCCCTGATGGCCGGATATAAGTGGTAATGTGTCGCGTGTACATACGCGCGTTTGTGACTAGCCAATGTGGATAGGTTCGATGAAAAGGATTCGTAAGTACAAAGTGTGATAGTGACGAAAGTGGGTAATAATATGTGAGAAAAAATCTATCACCTAGGTGCGATTAAGGAGGAACTAAGGATGAACGGCGAAGCTCCAGATCATGTTGTGGACTTTGGGGGACCTTTTGATGCTTGGGTGTATCTAACTGACTGTACAAGTGACTTGGATTGATATAGGTCATGATGGCTTTGAGAAAAGAACAGCAAAACAAAGCGAAGGACTTTGAAAAGAACGAGGACAAGAGCTCAAGATTGACGAAACCGAAGCAGTGAACAATCTCATCAGGTGCTAGAACTCGTTCTGGACACTGTCTAATGCTTCACATAGCGCAGTTTCATGACATTTCAGATTCCCTTCATGCTGATATCGTCTCATTGTGGCTTTGTCTGTCTCCCAGGTACATCTGTTGTTCGCTGAGCCACTGTCAACAAAACCCCAACCCTGACTCGTTCTCGGCACAAATCACCGATGAACAGACCTTAACGCACAGGTAAACGTGCACATGCACCCCAAAACCGAGCCACTTGATGCCTTTGAGAGATGGCCCGACAACCTAATGACAGCCGGTTCCCGCCTGCCAGTTTCTCACCTACATTACAGAGCATTTCATGTCACTTTGCGAGTTGTATGCGGGATGCGCCCTGACATGGTCGTGCTTTTTGCCATCAATCATCCGTTGTTACAGTCAATCACCCTTATTCTTGTATTTGGTCTCATCAAGATTGATGGAAATGTTTTGTTTTGTTCTACTCCTACACTAGATACGCCATCGCCATCAACTTCCCTCAACACCGCCATTAGATCAAAGCCATTGCTCCAACGGCTAGTACCAACGCCTTGCTCCTTCCTTTCCACTACCCATTTTCTCTTTTTTGGAAGCAAACTACCAGACCGAGGGAGAGGAGGGGGGGGGGGGGGGGGGGGGGTATCTTTGATCATACATCATTTGTCCATCACATCCATTCCATGAAGCAGAAAGAAAGTACGCTCAAAGAAACTACGCTTTCCATAACGCCGCAAAACGAGATAAAAAGAGAGATCCAGCATTAACCAGTCGCAGGCTATACTCAAAAGATCTTGGAGCCTGGATGAATGTCATCCTCATAAGCACTCGGATCCATCTTGATGATTCCCTGCGACGCCGATCCCTTCAAGTGACCACCACTCGTAGCAGCAGCAAAAGTGGTGAACCGAACCGGGCTAGAGAGCGCGTTGTTGTGACCGCCGCTGGCACCAGGGTGGCCGGGGGCAGTGTTGTGTTGGCGTTGCTGCTCTTGATGATGATGATGCTGATGCCACTTGTTAGACTCGTCCAACGAATGTCCACCGCGTCTCACTGGGCTCTGGCTCCTAGTCTGGATCTGCGCCTGGGTCTGAGTTTGGTTCAGATTCTGTTCCGGAATCGGCGACGGCGGTCCCTGATACTGCGGCGCACCACCAACCCAAATCCCGTCGCCCGAAGTCGTAGTATTCCCCGACTCTCTCTGCTGCTGTTGTTCGTCCATCGTTGTCTCACCACCACCGTTGCCACCATTGCCACCAGCAGCAACCTCAATCATCCCCCTCTGCACCTCTCTCTCAACCACCGCCCTGAAGAAGCCAACACACTCCCCCAGCTTTCTCTCTTCCGTGTCTCCGGCGCCCAGCAGCCCGCACAACGCCCTCGCTCCAACAAGTTGCTTCGCCACTACCGTGTCCGGTTGGCAAAACGTCCTGATGCGCATGGCTCTTGCATCTGTCTTGGCGCCGTCTACGATACCCATGATAGTAGTGGTGTTGGCCGCTGCGGGGCCGTAGAACTTGAAGTCGTTGACGTGTAAGCGGACAAGATCGAGTTGGGTTTCGAGGTCGTACCGGAAGGAGACGACGCGCGGGCGGCCTTTAGATTGCCATGTGTCTGAGATGCGGCGGACTTTGTTATGGTCAAGTAGACCTAGGGAGAGCTGCGTGGTGATGTAAGTGTTTAGGAGGGTGGAAAGGAGGAATTCAAGTTCGCAGTAGAGCAGCGATTGCTCGCGAGGTGTGAGACTGATTTGCAAGGTGCGCGGGGAGTGAGGCTTGTTGGAGTCGTGGGAGGAGCGTTGGTTGTTCGCGTTCTCGGGCAGAGGAGCAGAGACAAAGTCTTTGGCCTTTTTGACGAGGTTGTCGAGGAAGCCGGGTTTGCGGGCGGGAACGGCGGTTGATGGTTTCTTGTTTGTGCCGTTGGAGGTGGCGGTGTTGAGCTGATTGTTGGGCTGGGCGTCAGAGGGACGAGACGTAGACTCCAACCAGCCGTTTTCACCGATCAAGGTCTTGGAGGCCATGCGCATGTTGCGGTTGGGGTTGTTGATATTGTGGATTGGGAAGAGAGGAGTCAGGGCTGAGTAGTGGAAGTCATCTGTGCCTGTGGCTCCGTCGGTGCCAGGCCGGTCAGCGCTGCGGTTGGATAACTTGGTGGGAGCGCGAGTGACTTCTGGGCCTTGGCTGCTCTGAACAGGCTCCTCGGAGTTGGCCCAGTTGCTCCAGTTACCGTAATCTTGAAGGATGCTGAGGGTCTGGGAGTATCCGCTATCATTCTCCTTGTTTTCCTTGACAACGTGAAGGGGACTTATCTGGGAGCGGAAACGGGGGTCAGGAGCCTTCTCTTGATTCTCCTGGGAGTAGACGGAGGACTTGTCTGTGGCCACAATTTGAACAGTCTGGGAAGCCACTCGCGCATCGGGCTCAGGAGAGTAATGGATGACGATGGGTTCACGATGGGCCGTGACCTTGGCGTGAAGACGAGCAATGTCGGTGTCGATGGGGACAGGAGGGACACGATCTTGACGACGCTTTGAAGGAGAGGGAGAAGCCAAGCGGAAGGCAGCTGCCTCGGCAGCACGTTGTTCCTGCTGATGCTCTTGTCTCTGCCTGCTAGCGGACTGAGGGGACATGCATTGCTGCTGTCTCTGTCTGCTCACAGTCTTGGGAGAATCGTACTGCCGATCCCACGAAACCTGGTGCTGATGGAACTGTCTCTGCTTGCTAGCAGGTTGAGGCGACTGGTAAGAGTCGGAGCCATAGCCAAGCCGGCGTTGCTCAGACGTTTTCGGTCCCGTACCTCTTCTGACGGGCGAAGGCGAGCGCTGTCTGGGAGGGGTAGCAACCACCTCTTGCTGGTGCTTTCTTCTCTTTGCGGGGGAGAGAGATCTGAATCGTTGCTTTAGCGTCTGGTGCTCTTTGGCCTTGGGCTTGGGCTTGACTGAATCGACGACGTCGGGCTGCTGAACTTCAGTCTGAGGAGCTTGACGACCGCGCGATTCTCGTTCTGTGTCGCCATCCTCGGATAAGCTTATGCGGGTTAGCATTGGTAAAACAACCCACATATCGCTGGTTATCTTACACTTTGGCTAACTTCTCCATTTGCGACTCGGTCAAGCTGAGCTGCAAGAAGTGGTGAATGTTCTCGGACGGCTCCCGCGGGGGAGTGGGGGCACGAGCATTCATTGACTTGGATACGGGAATAAAATTGCCACGAATGGCCTTGCTGTCGTGGGCATACATGGTGAGCTCGTTGTTCTGCTGGCAAGAGGCAATGTCGAAAGTTGGTCGAGTGACTGACGGAATATTGGTGGCTGTATCCTGCGGGGGTTCACGCGTCGTAATGGATGATTGCTGTTGTTGAGATGTCTTTGTGTTTTGTTCCGAATGACCACGATGATGCTGATGATAGGTCTTGTCAGGAAGCTGATCGGGCGTGATGTTTCCTTTTCTTCTCAGCGGAGGAGGATTCGATTTGCCTGAAGAGAGGGAGATGTTGCTCGCGACAGGGCTAGATAAAGGGGCAGCAATAACTCCGGGAGTAGGAAGACCAGTTACCCAATCTTGTACTCGGTCCATTGCGTTGCAATAATGCGAATACCGCGACAATAGCAAGCAATAGGGTGGGTTGTTTACTGTTTGGGTCTATTCAGACAGGTGGGGTATCTATTGTGATTGTCCGGCCCGGAACTCGCACGAGAAGCGATTGTGGAAAAAATGAGTTTGAGGTTCGCAACACGCACGGCCAAAACCATTGGTCAATGGCTGTGTCAGTGATCAGGCAGAAACTCAGGGCGGCCCGTCAGGAGGAAGGAACGGCGTCCCGGACTCGGTCGGTGTGGGGTAACCGTCCGAAGGTTGGACTTGGGAAGAAACCTTGGCCCTTCAATGTCAGAATCTGGTCACCGGGGTGACTGTCACCCGGGTGAAGATCGATGGCAATACCTTACAAGTCCCGGTAAGGAGCCCTGACCTGCTTGCTCGTTATTAGGACCATTCAAAGTTGAACATCACTGGACACGTCATCTACAATCTGTCAGGCTATGGGACAGGAACATATATGTGTGCCGTCTTCCTGAGTCCATCTAGGTTGTTCTTTAAATCCACGTTCCTGTTTCTCCTTCGGCCGCCATTCACATATGATTCCCATCCTCAAATTTCGAAACCACAAGTCACAGGTTGAAATGCCCATCTAACTTTGAGCGAGTGTCCGTTAGGCGGCTTAACAGATAGCCTTTCTTTTTTTTTTTTTTTTTGAAGCTCGAGGAGGTTTCTCGCCAGTACATGGAAGCATAACAGCAGACTGAAAGTGCCATATCTTCATCTAATCCGCCAGTTCCCCAAATGATCAAGATCACAGACTTTCAAGAGCCCGCTATTGACTCGGTCCTCCAGTGTTATACGTTGTTACGTTGCATAGTGGCACCTAGGTATTCGACACTCAGAACGTCCTGTCCAAGGTTGTTCCATTATAATCTGGACCTTTGAACGGACCTATATTGTGACAGCAGGAAAAGACCCTGTGGTTATTATGGTCATTTTATGCTTTAGGAGTATTCGTTCTTACTGAAGACACATGTGTAAGGTGCAAGGTTCAAGTGTCTTGTCATCTCGGGCATGTCGCCTTCACATGCTGACATGGCGTTCCAGAGTACAAATCCCGAAGACATTGTATTTTTGACGGGCCTGATGTCACAGACAGTTAGCCTTCCATGTTTACAGCTGTCACTTGGTGGAACTATATCTAGAGCTTTGTGATCGTTGTTGGTGTATCAACCTTTTGGTGACTCAAGTCATGAACCTCACAGCATGAATTTGGAGCGCCGACAATCCTGATTGGATTTCGGCTCAGGAGAGGGGACGTGAAATCTATTTTCTCTATATAAGAAACTCTAGTGACATTGGATGCTTCATGAAGTTGATGTATGCATGCTGCACTAGTTACAAGCTTGTCTTGTTCTTTTCCGATCCTCTCTTGAGCATATCTCTAGCAACTGTTTTCACTCGCTTCGCAGAAAATAACTTGGGTATCTTCATCATGAAAGACCGTTTCAGTCTTGTTGAACGACACGACAACAAAGGAGAATGCACAGCCTGCGATCGCATTCGTTCTCCTCCAACATGAAGTTGTGGCTCAACGTATGGCACTACTTCGAAGTGTCCACAAGACAATTGATCAAATATTATCTAATTTATTCAATGTTCACAAGTCATCGGATTAAGAATGTTTTCGTTTCACTCGCCATCAGGTATACAATAGCGTATACACGCGCGACTGGGGCGCTACAGGAAACACCACCAAGCTCATCCCTTGACATGTACACCAGTGACGAGCTGGAGAGATGGAGCACACTCAGGAGAGTATGAACGCTCTGGTAACTGGCCTGTCATATGTATTATGTAGGTAGGGTAACGGCCTCTTCGATAGACCTCAAGCAAACAAATGGCGGCCACCTCAAGCAAAATCGAGCTGCGAAGACTATCACCACGAGAAATATGTATTGAGATATTCAATGAATGCGGCAAATATATCTGCAATGTGAAACTCCCATTTCTCATTGCGCTCGCCACGGTTTACAATAAAGGCCCAGACATTCGGGGAAATCACCTACTCCAACCACGACCGGTCAAAAAACATGGTTGAAAGTCCTGTTACCAACGATAAAACATCAGCGTTCTTTTTTTATAGAAAACTGTGAGTACGTCAAACATACGACCAACCCTTTCTTCAAGAATGTTCCATTATACATAGAGTGGTATATGAAAGACACAAAACACACACAATGTGAGACCGGGTAAGCTTGCCGGAAACATGCACCTTGCTTATTTCATAGCTCCAATGAAATGACAGGGGATTCGAGAAAAAAAAGAAGGCAAACAAAATAAACGGGGATGGCAACTAAAAGTCCACGATCACACATGATGACATGGGACTACGCGGCTATCCGAGGGGAAGAAAGTCCTTTTAGCCCTTTCGGCCGTTACACAAAAGTACGTACCTACCTACCTACATCTAACCTGCCTTGCTGATTTGCTTGCTATCTATCTGACGTTACCTCTACTTAATCTGTCCTGAACGAGCGGGCAGCTAGTGTTCGGTTTTCGGCATCTATGCACGATTACATGTACAGTTAGATCAATGGTCAGACTGTGAACATCGGAGTGAGAGGCGAAGCGAAGACGGATGGGGATGTAGAAACAAGAAAGTCCATTTACTGATTACTGCTTGGGACAAATTCATGAGGAGTTGATAATATGTTCCGTCCACTTCCTAATCTGGTTGATCGGGCAGGGCTAATCCGGCTCGGTATACCCGGGTTTATTGCAAGGGAATACGTAAATGCGCAGAGTGTTGTCGATCATCCTGGGGAGGGTCCAACGTCAATTAACGGACTCGACGGCATGCCTGGCCACGAAACCAGGAGAAGTGCTAGATAGGTAGTCGAGAGAAATCCCTCAGCAGCCACAGTTTTGTCGGGGAAAGAATCCAAACTTTGCTGTCCTGCCCTGTACTTACATGGAAAACAAGTAAATATACCTACCCTACCGTAAGATTTAGGTTGGAGCGAGTGATAGCTTTGTAAGCTCCATTGCTCCGTACGTCCGTACGAGCGATGAACTCAGGAAACTCGGTCGACAACCAAATGTACCTTACCGAACTCAAATCCGTTCCATGAACGAACGAACGGTTTCCGTGAGTATACTCCCCAAGATCCTTCACATGTATAGCATCTTGATATACTCCCCGACTCCCTCCAGTACCCATTGTTGATGACGGCACCATAGTCGAGGCTGATGGGTAGATGACTATTGGATAAAGAAAAGAGACCACAGCGGCAGTCGGCTCGGCCCGAAAGAAACTTCTCACCTGACCGGGCCAACGGCTTGCCCAAAGTCAACGGTTCTACAGAATGTTTCAAACCCCGTCAGGCAGACAAAGCAGGCAACCGGTGGAATGGCAACTCTTTGTCCCGTAGCCCAAATATCGGGACCGAGACATTTGTTCACCCGTTGATGCCTGTTATCTTGTCCGCGCCCAGCAAGCCACCAGCCACACCAAATACAGCCGCACGCGGCCAGCTTCGAGCCTTTGTGACCTCCCCTTGTCTTGGGGGCGTTTGCTACTTCCCGCGTGGCTGGATGTATTCATTCAATCATGAACTCTCTTAAGACTTTCGGATGAGTGAATGGAAAGGAATAAAGTTGGCCCACGACAGTCCTGTGAAGCGTGTGTGCGCGCCAGATGTCTCTCATCTGAGGCCTACTAGATATCTAGCACAATCACAGGCTCGAACAGAAAGGACACGGCGTTGAACGCCTCGTGAAAGCCTCGTTGTTGACGAGGCAAACATCAGTGTCTGTCTGGTGTATACTACTTTATGATCCCAGATTCTAAGCATCGATAAGAATTAAAAGGAGAGGCGTTCACGGTCTGCAATGAGGCGTTCATAAACGCGTGGATTCTCCGTTTTTTCTTACCCTCTAATGGAAAGAGAAAGCTGGGAAGGCCAGTCAGTCAGCCAGACTGACTGAGGCAGCCAGCCACAACAGCCCTACGAAATTGTATGATGCCATCCATACCGGCCAGATTGAGGCAGCGGTTGTCCGTGGTGGTCCCGTTCAAGAAAGATGTCGGGAGCTCTTGGCACGATTTGTCCTTTGCCTGGAGGCTGACGGTCGGCCCAATGTCGGTAAGGTTGATGAACGTGAGGGTGTATCGTACGATATCATGTGAAGGGAGTAGCCTCATCTCGGTCCCCTACTCTCTGTCATCTTGTCAGTTTGGGCCCAAGGGTCCAAGAGCGTATGTGATGCAACAGAAGTTTCGACTGCTCACCTGTCCTCTTCCGAGGACCCCTATAATGCCAAACCCTACTTCTTAAGGGATCCTGCCCGATCACGGCACAGTCCGCTGATGGAGGGTGCCAGTTACGACCAAGTGGTGCATAAATCTGTCCACTATATGCAGCATCCGAGAACCGTTCTTCCTCGAAGTTTGGTTCTCATCTGTCCTCTGCCCAGTCCTATCGTCACGGTTACATTCTGGCTCATTTCAAGGGCCCAAGCCTACTTCTACGTATGGTGTCTGTTGTAGTGTAAGTGCCCGCAAATGGGTAGTAACTCCAAATGCTATGCCGAGCTCGTAGGTAACAAGCATCACACTGTCGGTGTCATCCGTCGCCTTGTATTAAAGGGGAAAAAAAGAAAGAAAAAAAGAAAAAAAAGCGGGGCTGCCAAATCCAGACCCAGTAGGAGCCAGTTAATGAGCCCAATATCGAGCCGTGAGCCGCGAGCCGCACATTGTCGCAGAGCGAACTAGCGATTACCACGGTATCGTGTATTCTGGCCTCTTAGGCAGTCTATATTGATCATTGGGCACCGAAATTGCAGGATCACCGCGTCGGTCTTGCGTTCCAGCGCCCCGCTTCGGCCCAGCAAAAAAAATTGATATTTTGTTGATAACTCATCTCGGGAAGAAATGAGTGTTGTGGTTGCTGTTCATATTCCACAGCCATGTCAGCATTGCAGTACGCAATGGTGCAAATGCAACCCAAAAAACACATCACGCAGAGTCGCGAAGAAAGAGGATGGTTCGTTAGGCTCAGGGACCTAACGGTAGTTACCATTCCGAGAGTAGAGCTGGGATCAACAGTAGGTGTGTAGTCGGATCACGTAGTGTTTCCGTGTGGAGAGCGAAAAGCCAGCCTGCCAGCCTGCTCTGCCTGTCCACCAACAAATATTTTTCATATGCAATCGATACCAAAGACGGGAAAAGGGCTGACTAGGTTGCCAAGAGTGAGCTGGTGGGGAAGGTACATTGCAGAAGCGTTACGTCCGCTTGGAAACCGTCCAACATCATTTCGATACGGCGTCAACCGGGCGGTTTAGCAAGACAGGACAGTGCTTACTTTGTATATAGCGAGTTGATCGGTAGCCATCCGGATGTCCTGGGGAACCATGGGGCTTGACGGACAGGTTCACAAACAAAGCCTAGGTCCATCGTAGTCTGGTTTAGCTGCTTCGCAGGGGTGATGCCTCACCTTGGCTGCCTAGGATAGCGCGCACCACTGGCAACTTTTCGGGAGACTTTGTCACTGGTGATCTGCTAGATATGAATTAGTCTGACATGTTGGCAATCTCAAAATCTAATTATCTGCCGGACCGCTCTTTCAATCCTGTTGACCGGTATTGTACTCGAACGCCATCACCCACTGTGCTCAACTGGTCTCACTTTCGCCTTGGTCATCAGCAAAAGAGTCTTTTGCAAGGATACCACCTTTTGTCTGGGTTGACCAATTTAATGACGTCCCGAGGAAGCGGCATACGCCATATAAGCTTCGTGACATCTTCAAATAGTACGGAGATCTGCCATGAGGGTTTGAAGATAGACCAGGATCGCCAACCAGCATCTGCGTTGCCGGCTAGTAGGTATGTTTACGATCTCGAGGGCTTGCCGTGACGATTCATGTCAAGTCATGATGTTGTATGAAGACCTATCGTTTATTCGGAGCACACTAGGAGAATGTTAGCGGTCACAACTAGTGGACGTCCAGCCTCCCAGGACCATTCACTTGGATGTTCGAAAAGCGAATACGGGAGAAGAGGGCGCGAGCGGCGGTGTCCGTTTAAGTGACCTAGTTATTGATATCAGGCTGACCGTCAGCCAGGAACCCCTAAATAGAACGTTGGACATCGCCCATCCCCATTGGGAACATTTTTTCACGTTACTAGATGTTCGGGGTCTCCAGACGCCCTCAGACAGGAAATAGTCCGGTTCATGTGATGGTGTCGTTCTGATGCCGGTCTGTGGATTTCTTTGAACTCTCGACTCGCAAATAGACTCTTGAAAGCATAAGTCTTGTGCCATGATGACGGTCCTATGCTCCTTGACGACACCGGTGTGCATCTTGCCGAGCTTGGCGAGCAATAGAGGTGCGCAAACGGGAGTGTGCATGGCGCTCCGGTACGCTGATATGGGGATCTGATATCTATTCCCCGTACCACAGTATGAATGAAGGCCCTTTGTGTGTGATGTTTTGTTTGCTTCCGATACACACTTGCTCTGGACCAGAAGACCTTTCGATATCCGAAGGAGCTTGTTACGAATCGGAAAAGCTCCCATCGCCGTCACACTACCGTTGCGTGGTGCGCCGCCACCACCAGTGGCCTGAATAGCCCAAGTAGGTTATTCGCAGTTACACGACATACCGTCCTCTTGATCCCATGACAGTGGCTAATATCGTCTTACGGGCACCCTTTCGCTTGGTCGAAAGCTGTCACGGTAATCTTTCGCAGAGATGGCGTTTCTCTTTTCTTCTTTTATCATTTTCTTGGCTCTGCTGGACACTCGCGGCAAGCATGGTTGACTGGCAGATTTGGTACGTCTGTTTGGCTGACACGATGCTGTGTGTCTCAGAAAACGTCCACTCATCACCTCCAGAAGGTTGAGTTGCACTCGGAGTGAATCTCCGTGATCATTCCATTCCATGTAGTGCCCTGCAACACTGTGCAGTGCTACATGGGCAGCAGAAGCTCGCCCAGTTGGGTAGTGTCTTGCGATGCAGCAGAGAGTTGATTGGCATGGAACGCTGCTGTCCAGTTGTACCTACGCGGTATTCAGTGTAGGTACCGTACACGTAGGCGCGGCAGGTACGTATATGTACGGCCCAGAACGACGCACATGTAACCGTTCGGATGTTTCCATTCCTCGGCGAGGGGCGCACTTTGTCGGTTTGCGTGCCCAGTGGTTGATTCCACCCCATGTGCCTACCTTGCATGCCGACTCAACTCCGCTCCTAAATCCAGCCTATCGGTCTTAGAAGTACCTATTTTTCCGCCCTAATATGTGAGGATGCACCCAACTTTTGCTTTTGTAAAAGCGAATTCACACTTTGCGGGATGGCTACCGTGTTCTGTCATATTTCAAAGAAGAAACTGGTGTTGAACGAACTCACTGGCGACTGCGTCAGGTACGTACAGTGTGCTACTGCTTTTCCCAATCTTGCATGTACAGGGGTTCGCTCAATTGGGCGGTGCAGTTGGATGCGGATACGGCCGAACGGGCTGACATATTTGCTCAGTCTTGCAGAGCGCCGATCGAGTGATGTTCGAAACACGGAACATGGTAGTTGCGGGTGTCGGCCCTGGAATTTGCGACAAGGTGCTGGCAACCGGGAGGGCGGAGCAGATATTGAAGCTGGCTGATCGCAATACACCCGGGCGCATCCGGCTCTCCGGGCTGGCTCCCCTTCACAGGATGCGCGGGGCCCGAGTCGTAAGGGCTCGGGAAGGCGGGGCAGGGATGACCCCAGCATTGGGCGAGCCTCCCTACTGCGTACAGCACTCAGCCTCTGTGCTGGACCCCGTCAATTCCATGTGAAACGCCGTGAAATAGGCGGACAGGGGCGTGTTGGCCTGTTGTACGCTCTCAGTATGTATGTATGTGATGTACTCCAACCGGTACGACATCTGGAGGCATTGGTCTGTCGCTCCTGTCGCTCTGTATCTCGCTACACTCGGACTGACCCGAGGAGCCGCATCCTATGGTGTTGGAGAGCGATGGGATGGCCAAGTTTGTCGCGGAATGGTGCCAAGATGATCTAGGCTCGCCGTGTTATTTTTTGCGCGGGAGTTCTCATCGAGCAGAGGTCGAGGTAGCATCGGCATAGATCTGGTGGCTACGATAGCATCTGGGTAGCTTGGCCGATAGTGCTTGCAAGGTCAAGGTATGACCTTGGTAATGGTAGCTAGCGGGTCCCTAGCGAGCCAGCCGCGTTAGCCAACCGAACGATCCAGCGCCCTGCTGTTGTCGCTTGTACATCGCAGTATGTAGATGGGGAGTGATGAGATGATCTGGAAAGCCAAGAGAGGCCCATTTCCAACTGACGAGATGGTTGTACTGAAGGCACGGAGACACTAAACCAAAATGGGAGAGAGGTGCATCATCTTTGATAACCAACCACCAGTCTACTGAGGAAGGGAACTCGCTCACGGGTACAGGTCCATGCAGGTGTCGTCGGGTTAGGCGGCGTGGTAGGCACAGGGCACAAGGCACAGACTGAAGCCTGCTTACATACCAACCCCCCCCCCCCCCCTCAGATATACTAGTAGTGTCGGGTACTGTTGAAGGGATGGGTGGCTGCTGCTACCATGGCTGCTGTCGTGGGATGCCACGCAGATGATGGTAAATAGGTAAGTAATGGCCAACCTGATGCTAGCTGAACGGGAGTGAGATTGCTGAAACGGCGCCATCCAAATTGCTGTCGCCAGTCCGTCCGTCACGAATTAGCGTATCTCGATATTATGGGCTTTGCTGGAGTGTCGGTGGCGGACTTGAGATTCGTCGTTAGAGACGCTCTGGATGTTGATGAGAAACGGGTTCTGACCAGTCGGAGTTCGTCTTTGTAAATTAAGCCGCTCACTGCAACAAGTGGAGAGAAGGAAAAGGACGGGACCAGGTTCCGGTTCGGCGCATTGCAAGGACAGGTACGTACTCGTAAAAGTGGAAGTACCGATTTTGAAACGGTGACCGGTGCAAGCGGGGATAACCAATAAGAGAGAGTGGGTTTCTGGGCTTGGTGAAAAGAGTGGAGCATCTAGGGCAGGGTTCCTTATCCGATTTGGAAGATGGACACCAATCTAACGAGACAGTTGTGGCTTGACACTCAGAGAGCGTGGCTGACATGGACCAGGCACCAATGAACTTGAGAACATGTCCAATTCACACTCTTCACACTCCGACTCGACCATTCCCATTCCCGACCGAGATCCCGACGCGACGAACTACATACGTGTACTAAGCAATTTCGAGAACGAGATCGACGACAGATCGTTTGTTTCATTGTTCTCAATCTCATCTTGTTGCATTTTCGCTTTTCGACTTCTGCCCCTGCCAATTTGGTGAAAGAACCGCCAATGCTTACAACCGCGACTTGAAGCGGTAACTGCCCTGCCACTGTTTTCTTCTCGAGACAGTCATGACTAGGTACTGACTTGCCAATATGCCACATGTTGGCAAGACATCACTAATGAGCCAGCTCGAGATGCCCTGGATTCCGACTGGTCCAATCATCCGGCTGGCCCAAATGAGGAGAAAAGCAAAGCGAGACAGCAACTGGAATGGATTGGACTCCCATGCTAAATCATGAGCGCAAGAAGAAGTCGCGCTCAATCGACACCACCACCGCCATGACCATTGGCATCATCAGTTCATCACTGCTACAGCATGGCAACCACCACGTTCACCACCACTATTTGCGCCGCCACCGCCACAAAGCCAGTATTATACTCGCAATACGCAAACAACGGTGTCATAAGCATCCAAGTTGGTGTCCCGAGGCGTGTGGATGTGCGGGTGTGTGGGTGTTTGACACCACGCTTCGGCCGGATCTCTTCCGAACATGACTCCGGAAGAGAAGATGGGCGGGCGGATGACGGAGCGGGTGACAAACCAACGTCCACTACACACTGCTCCAAAAATGAATACTGTTGGCGTTTTTTTTTTTTTCTTCGGGACGAGTGGAGCCCGAAAGAGGAGGCGGTCTGTCTGCCCAACTGCCACCGTTTCATTCCCATTGCTCACTTTTTTCGTACCGAATCCCACACCACAGCCTGACACCTCGGTTGAAGCTACCGTAGCATGGAGCCAAGCCTCAGGTCGCCGAGCAGAAAGGTCCTCCACCCTCACCACCTGGTTCCCCTGTGCTTTCAAGCGCTAGGTACCAGGGCTTGAAAGGCTCCAAGGGCTTCATCACCGGATGCCGGCCGAGTGGAGAGCTCCCCACATGCCATCTCCATTCCATTTTCCCTCATCTTGACACTACCGGTGGACTTTGGGCTCCAGTTATTGGATCAGCATTCCCTGCTGCTTCGCTAGGCCCTGTCGTGACGAAACTTTCCCCAATGGGCCCGGTCCTGGGAGAGCCTGGGAGGCTGGATCCTGAGCCAGATCCTAGCCGGGTTCCTAAAAATCGAACTTGCGAGTCGAGTCAACAACAACGTCGTCCTCGTCCCCCATCATCTTCCGCTGGAGCGGGTGCCGACGGGCTTGGCCCATACAGATCGCAGGAATCATGTAGCGCTGATCCGGAATTCTGCATCGACCCGGTAGGACAATATATCACATTACGGAAGTAGCTGCCATGTTCAAAGCAGTGCCACATGACAAGTCCTCCCTCGCCAGCTTTCTCTACGCCCTTGGTGGCGGAAGTGGAATTGGAATCAGGCCTCAGAAACATATTGGATACGGGTACCCGGTACCGTTGATCATCCTGCGAACTCGGAATCCGGAGAGGGGCAACATAAAATGATGGGCTGGATGGTTGTCTGCTTTGGATTCGCTTGGCAAGGCGGCATCCCGGTGGAATGGGCGCTATCAGACGCCACGCATTATTTTGGTTCTTTGGCTGCAACTGCTGTTTTCCAGTTCCACGGGTAGCCGAGCCCGATACCTTCTTCGAGGCAAAGCAGTGAGTGACCAGGGAGGAGACGCGGTGCACGTAAATGTCGAGGCTCACACCGTCATCACGGATTATCAGGGTCCTGAAATTCCACCTAGACTGCGCTCTAGCGAATTACCGAATACTGCTTGCCTGTCACGGCTTGCATGATCCTACATTACGTGTAGCTGCCTGCTGCTGCGAACACTGCATGCCAATTCCATCCAAAACCTGGAACAGATGTTCATAGTACGGTGAGACGAGGAGGCTTGAGCTTGCACAGGTTCTTACGCAGCCTGCGTAGCCGGCAACTCGGGCATGAATGGCTCAGACAGCCAAGAGATACCGTCTTTTCGAACCATATCGGGTCACTAGCATCGCGGTGCCTATTCTTGTACACTGCCGAGACTATGAACGTGCTCATAGAAATTGGAACTTCCCGCACCATTATTTTTCGCTGACTGAACTGCGCTAGCGGTTCATCAAGCAAGGAGCATCGGCGACGATCTCTCAAACCCCTTGCTCCAAAGCCCACTTGTCGTCCACGGTTCATCTCAGCCCCTAGCTCCCTCCTGGTCGGCCTCCGCCATTCGCGCTAACGGGACAGGCCCGTGAGGCCCGTAGCGACCCCCCCCCCCTGGTAAGGAGCGCGCAACAATTGCGGACACTTGCGCACAGACTGCGGCAAGACGTAAAGCCAACGGTTCGACGGCCTTGCTGACCTTTCCCCGTTGCTACCCCCGTGCCCTTAGTATGCATGGCGTAACGGCGGGTTGCGGCTTCAACCATGATTGGGCGGCTAGCCCATCCACTGGGGCCGCTGCCATCCAAGCGCACGGCGTCTGATGTGCTGAGATCCGATGTACAAGTGCTTGTCACTGCCCGCCAGCGTGTGTCCCTACGCAGCACACAGTACTTTCTACATACTCTACGCAGTAGGTAAACATTACCAGCCGGGACTCAGCAGGTTGAGCCGAATGGTCACGATTCGACGCGCCGGTTTAGGTTCGTGATCCGAGGCTGACAAACTCCAACGCGGGGCCCGGTACCTATCATAACTCAGAAGAAAAGCGACCAAACGGCAGTGCTCCTCCATACATACCTCTCTCGGGGCCTCATCCGGTGCGAGGAATCAACGGCATGATAGGCACATGTATTCCGTTCTACCAACATCCACTTTGACGGTCCCAACCCCGCCTACACCTCCTCGGTCGAAAAAAAAAATGGATTACGCCTCGTTGCCCGCCCGTTTTCCTGCCTGTGCTCGGGGATATGGCACTTCAGACAAATCCGAAAAATGAGACGAACTCCCTGAAATAGCGTAACACCGAGCCAGTGATATTGTGGCAAACAAGGCGTGAGTAGTGAGAGACTGACCTAAAGGGCCCTGAATGTACATCCCGCCGTCAAGGGATTGTATTGGATCTGTTGCTCAAATTCGAACAAGAATGCGGACGGTCAAGCCAACATGAACCAAAATTACTGCCCCGTACTGTGATTCTCCAAACCGCCACAAGGGCGGTTTATACTAAGGCACGGCACTGCATTGTATTCGTCTTCACGATTCACTTTTTCCTTTCTTATTGGTTTCTTTGGCATGGTAATATTCCGTATGGACGATTGGCCATGGAAGCAAGGAAACCGGGGGCAAAATGGGCATACCAGGTCAGGGGTTCGTTGTCAGCGCGGCCCCTGGGTTCCTTAATCAAGATCCCAAAAGCCCGCCGAAATGGCTCTGCGTTGAAGACACACAGGGCAAAGAACAAAGAACGAGAAAAAGAAGATCTCACTGGTGGAACGTATCCTTGTGGCTTCATCTGATGTCCCTGGTCATCTACAGATGCAGGGGGTTCTTACGAGCGAGCAAAAGCTATGGACGGACTCAGGATACAAACCAGGACAAACAGTCTGGCAGTGACGCAGCACAATGACAACAAGAACAGGGGCCCCCAAGCATGCTTCGACGGTACGGTTACCCCATTACCGCTCCTCAAACATTGCGAGCAATGGCATAAGGTGTTGTTGCTGGCATTTCCTGGTGTTTCGGTGCATCAGTTGCGCCGAATACGGACTGCGCATGGGTTCAAACCTTCAGCTTTCCTCAACAAACACTCCCTGGGGCACATTACATATCACTTTCATGACCCCTTTTTTCATCATCATTTCTGGCGTAGCAAGCTTACCACAAGTACCATTAGCTTTCGTTTCCGTTCTTCTCGGCGGTAGCTATGCTGCTTAGCGCATAGACTGGACAAGTTGGGTACGAGGGATGCGATCGCTTCAACGCAACGCTAGACCGCATAAAGTAGCTTCACTTTCATGCTGTATGAAAGCCTGTACCCCCTCAGCCCTTTTCTTTGTATACTTGTATACCTACTAAGCTCACCGTTGCTACGCTACTCAGGCCTGCTTTTGCACCTCCTGTCCTTCTTCTAGTCACTTTCGGTTAGCCAATTTTCAGAGCTTCTTTCGCCCTGCGTGTATCTATGTATTGTTTCAACTGCCCTGCGTCCACACTTCACTTCCAGCAGCCATTCCACATCTGTAGATGCAAGGCGTTGGTTTTCACTGTTGGATGGCCATTGATCCTTTTTGGGGATCACCGCCCATTAACTAGTAGATTGGAGAATCTAGACCACACTGTACTGGGGACTATACCGGAATGGGGATCTGGAAGCACTGGAGGTTGTCTTTCAATACACTGCTGTATATCTTGAGGTTTCACCCAAGTATAAGCTGCCACTGGCTATTCATATGGCGGAAATTCCCCCACATTCATCCCCTGACCCTGAAAGGAGAAGGAAGCACTAAGGGACAAGTACGGATAAGAAGGACAGACATCCGCCGGTGCTACTGATAGGGGCCACCGTATGACCGCCTGTTGGTTGCAAAAAGAAGACTCGATCCGGGGATCTACTAGTACAGCACGATCCCGACTCAGACACCGAGGACAGCAACCACCATAGGCAAGTGCAGCACGAAAAGGTCAGCGGGGCGAGCCTTTCAGGTTTGACGAAAGCCAGCCGCAGCATATTCGCGGATCATAGCGGCGGCGTTGAGGTTGCACGGCGCTGCAACACTGTGAGAACCTGGGCAGAATATTCCCAACAGAGGCACAATGGACGGTGCCTTGAGCGAGATTGGACCTCCAAAGCTTGAGACATTGTGTGAATGAGTCTTTGGCACAGGGGGGCTCGGGCCACAAAAACAAAAAGGGCCTGGCGCCCACCCACGCACCTACACCTCCGCACCGACACGTTCTGTTCACCAATGCTCTCGCCGTGCTAAAGGGGCATGTCACAACGGGTACCGGCCAGAGGAAGCTTGCGCCGTCTTCTATCGATATCTTTTGAAGAAATTGAGCGTCGCGAAAGACATAACCGAACGATGATAAAACACGAAACGAGCCTCCATGCAATAGACAGTGGTGAAAACACCTACACGAATCATTGTTGAGCGCCGCATCTTCGAGGGCGTGTCTTAGTGCGTATCGATCCTCTGGGTCGGCATAAGAGAACCTAGCGCGCGTGGCCAGGGTGTGGAAAATTACGAGGTGAAGCGAGGAAAAGAGAAGAAAACAAGTTATAAGAAGAAAAAAAAGGAAGAAAAAAAAAAAAAAAAGAAGCAGGCTAGTGGCCTCGTGGGAATTGCCGGGGTCTGAATTATAAACCCCCGTCCTGGTTCGGTCTCCATTTCCCGCCAAACTGACGAGACCGCAAAAGGTCCCGTCTGCATGTTCCTCGACCGGCATCTCCCCAGAATCCATCCTATTGGGGACCTTGTGGAGACGGTTCCGAATCAGGCTGCTTTTGCCGGAAACTGCCTCCTCTCAAAATCCAGCACCATGGCAGCTGCGTCGTCGCACAATAACAATAACAAGCCATCATGTCCTCGATCCCCCGTTGACCCATCGACTGGCACTCCATTATTCGACGAGTCACCCGTCTCGTCGGCTACCTCTGCCAAACCGCATGCGCCACAGCAACCGTATCTTGGCGGCCTGACTAGCACGACTCCTTCTGCTACTGTACCAGGGACGACCCCGGCTTCATCGGTTCCGGCTTCAGCACCTCGCCCTCCTTCACCACGATCGCTGCCGCAGCCACCACATCCACCGAGGATCTCCACTCTGGCATCATCTTCGACAGAGAACCTTCTTAGCCACCAGGTCTCTCACCAGAACTCATCATTCCACTCATACACGCCTGCCACAGCAACGCCCTTCACCATGGGAGGCCGAGACTCCCTCCCGTCCAATGACTCAGTATCTGGTACGCCGGGCCCTTCATCCGGCCACCAGTTACCTTCGTCCAGTTCACAAGCCCAGAAGCGGGCATATCGCCAGAGGAGGAAAGACCCAAGTTGCGACGCCTGCCGAGAGAGAAAGGTCAAGTGCGACGCGACCGACACTACCAGCTGCTCCGAATGTTCAAGCCGCAATGTCAAGTGCCAATTCACCAAGGAGACGAATCGGCGCATGTCTTCCATTAAGCAGGTGCAGGATCTCGAGAAGACGCTGGACAAGCTCAAGCGGGAGAACCTCAACCTGAAGCGAGCTTTGGAAACCCAGGGTCACGGTGTTCATGGCCATGTTAACCATAGTCTAGGCCGTGGACAAGCTCACATGCCCATGGACCGCATGGACATTGACAGCGGTCCTGTTGGTGGCATGGGCATTGAGCAGATGCTTGCCCTTCTTCTTCCCGAGATAGGCGCCGAACCGAAGCCGAAGAAGAGGCCTGTCCCGATTCCCGCGCTTGCGCAAGCCCGGTCAAACATCCGAATCCCCGCAAAAGGAGTGTGGAAGCCGCCGGCGCAATATCGGCATTCGCCAGCCGGTCCATCCATCTTTGACTACACACCGAGGCCCGAGTTGCCCTCGCAACAGACAACAGACCACCTGATGCGCTGCTATTACTCGTCCGCTCATACCATGACGCCCATTATACACTGGCCCACCTTCCGGCAAGAGGTTGATAACTTGTACAGGCCAGGAGGACTAACACAGCATGTGCCTACGTCGTTTCTGGCCATGTTCTACGCCGTTCTTGCTGTAGGCGCTCTGTTTTCTCCAGATCCGCACCGTTCTTACCGGGCAGCCGAATGGATCGAGGCCTCCAGGAAGCTTATTGACCCTTGGGGTAACGACTTTGTGCTGGACCACGCTCGATCATTGGTTTTCATCAGCATTGCCCTCAATGAGCTCAACCTGAAGTCCGCGGCATGGAACTGGCTCGGTAACGCAGTCAAGGTGGCCCAGGACATTGGCTTGCACTCGGATATGGGTTCGTGGCCATTGATTGAAAAAGAGATGCGGAAGCGTACCTGGTGGTCCATTTACATCCTTGACCGCAGTCTAAGCCTCGAGCTTGGGCGACCCATGTTGATCGATGATGTCGACTGCGACGTGCCACTCCCCATGGGCGTAGATGACCACTTTATACGCGACAACGGAATGGTTGTTCCCAACGGCGCCGAGCCCCTTACTCACTCGCTGCTCGCCATTACACATGTTGTGCGATCATACACTGCCCTCGGCCGACTGCTTTCTTTGTCCGGGAATGAAGGACCGATGCTTCACAACCGAAACGAGTTTATGAGTCCAGCAATCCCGCCTGCTCGGCTCGCGACCTTTGATCAATACTTTGCATCATGCCTGCGTACCTTCCCTCCGGCGTGCGACCCTTCTTCTGGCTCCCCACTCGCCCCGGTACTCCTCAACCCGCTGATCTACCTCCTACATGCGCGACTCCTGCTTCATCGCCAGAACCTTTCTCCGCAATGCCCACCCGATTCCCGTCTCCTGGCTGTGGAGCAGTGTACAAACATTGCGTTGGAGACGGCTGCTTACCTGAAGCGCATGACACCTACCCTCCCCGAGGGAGCCACAGCGCTCACGACCATGCACATCTTCCGGTGCGCCTTGTTCCTCCTGCTCATCGGCCACCTGGACCAAGCTCTCGTGTGCATACGGGAGCTGGCAGCGATCAATACCAACAGGGAGGTTGCCGTTCCCTGTGGACGTTACCTCTTGTTCTTCGTCGGCGTTGTAGGACAAAAGAGGAGCGACTATCTCCAGAGGATCATGATGACGGGGAGTCCAGAACCGGCGCCAGTGAGGTTGAGAAACGCTCTGGTAAGGGATGAGGAGCTGATTGCATATGTGAGCGCGGATTTGCAGGCGCGGCCCGATACAGCGTGGATCTGGGCAGGCGGAGAGCAGGACCATGCAGCAGCTGCAGCAGCAGCGGCGGCGGCTGGACGTGTAGTGGGGAGCACCAGCGGCTCAAGCCATGGAGGAGCAAACGGATTGGGAACTCTTTTCAGCGAGGAAGCCAAGATGGGCTTGTCGAAGGAGGAAATCAACGAATGGAACGTCAACAAGGGCTGGACGAGACTGGACGAAATGGTGCGCGGATTAGCTCACCCGCTTGCGGTACCGTTAGCACAGGTACCAATGGTGCCATCGACTTCGGGCCAAACGCCAACTTCAGCCACCAGACCTACACACTCGTTGGCTTCAACACCCACATCCGCCACTGCTCCTCCTCCCCCGTACTCACAAGGCCCGCCGCCACCAGTAACGGTCTCCGGGCCCCATCCTCCTCCTCCTCCTCCCGTGCACTATAGCCATCACGCACCACCGCCACCACCACCGCCGCCGCCGCCGCCACCTCGAGGACGCCAAATGCCACCAATTCAACCCGGACCCAGCCCGCAACAACCGCCCCCGCCAGCAAGTTGGGGCCATCCCACGAGCGGCCCGACCCTCCCTCCCCCGCAACAGACTCGATCTCCATATATCCCCCCGCATGCGCACCACCCCCAGGGTCCTCCACCACCAGCACAACCCCCAACGCTCCCTAGTATCTCACCAGCCGGCACTCCCCGTATCAAGAGCGAACCCGGACTGCCATCCCTACCACCCCTTGGAGGAGACAGAGATGATAAACGGCCTATCGGCTTGGGAATTGGTGGTGGTGGTGAAAAAGGACCGGCAAGTGCCATAAGCCCCTCCAACAGGGCAGCGGTGCTTCAGAGCAGCGTAGGCGGTGGACACGGAGCGGGCAGTCCAACGCTGAGTGTCAGCCGCAGCCCAATAAGTGCGACGACGACGCCGACGACGGCCATGATGCCGAACGGAATCTTGAATACGATCGGTGGGAAGGAGAATGCGAACCTGAAGCCGCCGGCGATTAAGAGTCAGAGTCAGGAGAGGATAAGCATTGCCAACATTATTTAGAGGGCAATGTAAGTGAGGAGATAGATGGGGTGATTGTATGAGTGGGTATATATGATGGGAGAGGTGGTGCATCGTAGCGCATAGCATGGCATGGCATACAAGCATTGCATTGCGTTTGCAAAAGTTGCGGGCGGGCACACCCTCTCTTTTCTTTGTTCTGTTCAATTTCTGGTTAGTTTTACGGTAGCGGCGGGTCAGGATTGGGAGAAAAAACCAAACTCAACAAAAATACTACACATTTTGGAGAAAAGGAGGAAAGCAGGTATACACAAACGCATATAAGCCTCTTTAGAGGCTGACAGAAACACAAAGGGCTTCAATCAACTTGGGTTTTACAATGCATGGTAAAAGGGTACGAGGAATAGTTTCTTTGGGTAGGAAGGTCGGTGGTTTGGACAAGACGGGCGGCTGTCTTGACGGGATATATATAGTTTGGATGGAACGACTACTCGGAGACAGGCAAAGTGACACCATTTTCTTGTTGGTGTTTACGATTTTGGATACAACTTTCTTTTATTTTTGTCATATTTCATCTTCATATTCGGATTTCATGGTTGCCTTTCTTGGTGTACGCTTTATACATCATGAATGAGACATGGACGGTGGGCATGGATGGTTTTACTATGTTTGTTGATATACTGGGGATGAGAGAAGAATAGTGAAGGGCGAGGCTGGAAGAGGTTGGTCAAGCCTCTCCTCGCTGGGAGTTGCGTTGAAAGGCGCAAGTTCTGAAGAATCAAACAAGCAGCTGAAGCTGTGTTATTGATGCTGAGATATCCTGTCCTAAGTGCTCTCCACGTTGGTGAACTTTTTGCCCCCGTCCTTTGTTCTTTATTAGTCGCCTGTGCTTTCGTAAATTTATTCAACAATCCAACCGATCGTTACGACATATGCCAGTTGCTCTATCATTTCCCTCAGACAACTAACTCCAAACAATCGGACAAACTTACCACAACTGGACAATAGCAAAACAGAGGCTCAACCACTTTGAGACAGTCAAGTCATTGAACAGGTTCAGATCTGGTAACATGTTGCACGGATGTGCCACCTTGCCTACCACAACACCCAAGTTCTGTATGTCGGGTACCGGTATGGTACTGGCACAACTAAACGGTGCAAAAAAAAATCTTGGTGTGGTTACACGACGAAGAAGAAGGAGGAGAGCCCAAAAGAAATTCGGGAAGAAGCATCCCGTACTCCCTTCCGTCCGTTAAGTCGCTTCGGTAACCCATGTCATGTCTGTCTCGTATTTCTTCTTCTTGTTCTTCTGGGTGGCGTTTTGGTGTTACATGACATGTGACAAAGTGGGAAGAGTTCAGTTGCAGTGGGGGCGGTATCCGAGACCGGGTTTTTGACCCGAACCATACGATAGTAGAGAGAGGTAGGTACTTATGTACTGTTGCCTGCCTGCCCCTCTGTCGGCTCGGGGAGGTTTCCGCCATGAGTGTGTGTGTGCGAAAAATGTAACAGTCAAAAGGGAGAAAAAAAAACATGTGATTTTGAAGGAAAGGGAGGAAAGCTACCAACTGAGTGCACGGAAAAGAGAATGGAAACACGGCTGTCGCACCAAAGAAAGTGTAGGCTCGGTGACCATTGATTTGGCCAATAGGAACAAACACCGAGGACGTTTTACCCCTTTTTGGGGGGCTTCGTGAAGTAAACAAAGCGACAACTAATCCAGTGATTGCACCACACTCTAGGTTGGTAGCTTGATGTTTGACAGTGACGTTGAAGGTACTTCTATGTAAGAAAACACGTTGGTTTCATCTTGTATATCGCTAATATGGTACCCTGCCCACTTCTGACCCCCGACGACGGCGACTCCAGCTGAACATCCGTATTGTTGAATGCTGTCCTTCCATTCGGAACCTCTAAGCAGAAAAAAGGTGCGAAACCAATTTTCTCACTGCCAGCAATGCATCCTATCACCATTCGCGTGACGGTTCGTTGAAAATTCTTGCAAAGGATACTCCGTCGCTTCGGAAAGCATGCGGCAAGTGATCCGAGTGGTTGTCGTCGAGCCGTTGTTCCGAACGAGCGAAGCATTACGAAGCGATCATGCAACCTCGACGGGGGTTCAGAAGTCCTATACGAGGGAGCGAACAAAACTTCAACAACCCATGGTAAAAGGACATCTAGTTTCAATTTTCATTGTCATGAATACCTCTAGATAAACAGAATTGATCGATGACGACGCGTGTCGGAACCAACGGCAACGGTAACGGCAAGGCAAGGCAGGGCAAGGCAGATTCCGGCAATTGCATAAAGTTGGGCGGTTACCGCGATTGGCATGTACAGGTACCGAACCGAGTTCCGAGACCGGCAACGCTTCCGACGGAACACGGCACGGTTTCGTTGTTGCATTCATGGCTTCAAGTTCTCGGGCACTCACTCGGAGGCCTTCCGAGACTTCGATCACAGACAAGCCTTGGCGGTGCGCGTACATGCTGGGTACGCCGTGCACAACCTGGTAGGGTGGGGGGGGGGGGGGGGGGGGGGGGGG
>NW_009799102.1:2330020-2364035 GCF_000213175.1 Neurospora tetrasperma FGSC 2508
GGGGGGGGGGTATGGCTTCTATTTGCTTCTTGGCTCTTTTTTATTAATTTTTTTGACCGGCCGGGAGTTAGATTGGTGGAGGGAATCATTGACCAATCGATGATGCGTTCAAATGTGCCAGTGGTGGTTTGTGTAACGATGGATTGTTGTCTAGGATGATGAAAGTTACGCCATGGTGGTGTAATAGTAATACGCGGATGTTTGATTTTTACGCGGAACGGATCGATGTGAAGTGACGAAAACCCCACTTTCTTTTCTCGACTTTCGTCTCTCACTGAAAACAGCGATGATCATCAATAACATCCTGTGGCTTACCATCCTCTCCTTGGGTACCGTACCAGTTCAAGCACAAAGTAAACAGAAACCACTGTCTACACCCAACAGCAACAACAACAACAACAACAACAACAACAACAACAACAACAACAACCAAATGGCGGACTACAACCGTTCTTCGAGTGGTGGTTGGAAACCCGTTCTCGACCCCACCGACAATAAGACCATCATCGGCCACCACTGGCGCCGCCATGACTACGTCCCCGGCGAGGAAGCCTTGGCCCTCCAAACCCTCGACATGTGGATTCCCATCTCCCCAGCCGCCTTATCCTACGGCAAACCTACCCCCAACACACTTCTCGGGGACGGGGCAAAGGCCCCCTGGCTCATCTACATCCACGGCGGCGCCTGGCGCGACCCCGTCATCGACTCGTCCTCTTTCAACGCAAGCGCCACCAAAATCCTCTCTGACCTCGCTCAACAACCCCTTGAGCAAAGAAAAAAGACAGTAGCGGGGATCGCCTCCATCAACTACCGCCTCTCCCCCTACCCTAACCACCCTACCCACCCTTCCAACGACCCGTATGACCCCAACCGCACCGCCAAGCACCCTGATCACATTGCCGATGTGCTTACCGCGCTGGGGTTCCTCCGAAACTACTTTGGAATGAAGGAGTACGTGCTGGCGGGCCATAGCTGTGGCGCGACGCTGGCGCTGCAGGCTTGCATGTCGCCCGAGCGGTGGGGGCTGGCTGGGACTGCAGAGTGGCGCGCAGGATGGTATAATGTAGCAAAGCCAAAGGCAGTGGTGGGGTTCAACGGGTTGTATGATCTCGCGGGTTTCATCGCAGATCCCCCGAAAGGGTACGAGAGGTGGAAGGAGGCGTATAGGGAGTTTGTTGTGGGCGCGTTTGGGAAGAAGGAGGAAGATTGGAAAAAGGTGTGTCCTGGGAGTATCGCGGAGGGGTGGGTGAGGGAGTGGAATCTGACTCAACAACAACAAGGGGAAGAAGGGAAGAAGAGGAAGGTGGTGTTGGTGCAGAGTTTGGAGGATAGTTTGGTGCCGGTGGAGCAGACGGAGGGGATGGCGGAGTATCTGGAGAGGGAGAGCCAAAAGGTGGCAGACGAGGATAAAAAGGTTGAGGTGGTGGTGTTGAGGGAGGAGAAGGGTGGTGACCATGATGAGGTTTGGAAGAAGGGGGAGAGGTTGGGGGAGATTTTGCTGGGGGTTTTGAATGGGGAGATTTGAGCATCTGCTGTGATAAGCTACGGGTTACATGGGCTGTTGTTCGGTTGGAGGCAAAAGTATGCCCTTTTCAAACATCCATTGAGCGTGGTCAAGGTTCCCAGACAATTACACATTGGATGCAGAGAAAAATTGCTGGTTTAGCCATGTTAAACGCAATGGCTTGAAAGCCTATTTGTCCGTACTACATCAGCGTCAAAAGACTATGAAACCAATTTTTAGAGTCTTTTTCAAGTCTGACGAGTATAGTCCGTGTAACAGCGACTACTGCAATGGGCTGAATGTTGACGAATAGCCTTTAAGACATTGTGGTTGCACGGGGAGTTGAAGAGACTTTTGGAGCACCACATTACATTGGACATTGGCAGTCAACGGACCAGGCAAAATAATTGTCTTTTTCAGGGCGTCGAAAGCAAGATATTACTGGACTTGGCTATGGAGTGCGAATTCCGGGGCTGTGATTGAATATTCCGCTATGTATGGCATATTCCCTGTCAGAGACAGCGGATGGGAGCTGATGAAATCACATCCGATCTATGAAAGTATCACTCGCATGGAGGCTCCCGCGTAGGTAGGTTACAGTCAATCCGATCACAACCCCTGAAACTCAGCTGCCTCTTAGGGCTGGAACTAGGCTTGTCTTTAGTCGTGGCTCCCACGTGGTGCTGTACAAGGGATTATTATATCTTGACATCAGACCTGTCATTCCACTGCCGAGTAGCTGTGTCACTCTTGACCGTTCAATGGCATTGTATTTGCCCCTCCGTACCCAACAGTGGTAAGCTACCGTGGCTGGTATACCGATATCGCCGTATGACCAGCACAGCAGGATGCCAATTCTGGAAGCCGTTCCGGTTTGTGAAAAATGCCGCTGAACAGCAACTTGATTTGTCTGATGATCGAACCACCAGGCGGACCCAGCCGGTGGTGAGCGGAATGAGGGGTCGGGTCGATTCCCATGGCAAATGGAAACCGATCATGTTCCAATACCCAATTACTCAGCTTTGCGCCGGGCAGATCGAATGGCAGAAGGTACTTAACCTCAGGCGTGAAAAGAAGTCTAAAAGCACCCTTGGAAGAGAGAATACTATACCTATTCTGGTGCAACATGTCTTAACTTCCAGGTTGTCGTTGGAAAAGCTTGGCAGTCGTGATGTCATGAGATGCGGGGTAGCTGTTTCACGTCGTTTGCCCTCAGTCTAGTCTATGTAGTCAGCAGGGGGCAGAAACAAGCCACAGACAAATGCGGGAAAGTGGAGCTTGACTGTTGGACGTTGGGTTGTGGAACGTCCCGCACCCCGCCAACGTCGGTTTGTGATTGGTCGTCTCCACACTACCACTTACACGGGAAAGCTCCTTCCAGCTCTGTTACCTTTCAGAATTCGTCAATCATGGCACCCTCGAAATGAGCTGCGTCACCGATTGGGAAAGAACCAAACAGATGCCAAGAATCACGATTGCCCAAAAGATGTAGCATTGGTACCTTCCTGTTCCTGTTGATTGCATACCTATACTAAGTACTACCTAGTATTCATATATAATTTGGGCAACCCCGTACAACCCCTCCTTCCCGTCTCTTGCTCAGTTTGACCATCTCCAATTCCAACAATTTCGAGTCTACTTTGGCTGTCCCAGTTACATCGCAAGGGCTTCGTGTCGTGTCTTCCTGTCGGTCTGTTTCAGCTTCAACCTCCGCTACCTCGTAAGTGGTTCATCAGGAGACTGTCATGGAGAAGCTCCCCTCGTTAGCTCGTCTTCCCATGACGGCCTCATCTTGTCTTGTCCTGTCTACACTGCCCCTCTTGACGCCGTCCCTTTCCCAAACCAACTTTTATGAAAACGGACTGTTCATACTGACAATCCTGTCCGCTATATCCAATATCCAGACACTATAATACCATCATATTCCCACGTATCAATCTTTGCAGAACACTTCCAAAATGGTGCATCTTACTATCATCCCCAAGGAGGACGAGATCAGAGACGGGCTCGACATTCCACTTACGGGCGCCCTCAAGGCGGTTCATCTTCAGCTCGCCAACGATGAAGACCGTTTCACTACGAGCGTGTACGGCTCAAAGTTCGCCGCCGCCGACCTACCCCGCCATGAAATGCCCGATGAGGAGATGCCCAAGGAAGTTGCTTACCGCATGATCAAGGACGAGCTGAGCCTGGATGGCAACCCATTGCTCAAGTACGTCATAGCATCATGCGTCTCTTCTTTGTATGTCCATTTGCTAACGAATCCACCACAGCCTCGCCTCGTTTGTTACCACATACATGGAGGAAGAAGCTGAAAAGCTCATGACCGAGTCCCTCCCCAAGAACTTCATCGATTACGAGGAGTATCCCCAGACGGCCGATATTCAGAACCGCTGCGTCTCCATGATTGGCCGCCTCTTCAATGCTCCAGTAAAGGATGCGGAGGCTAGCAGCGCCGTCGGAACATCGAGTGTTGGCTCTTCTGAGGCCATCATGCTCGGTGTCCTTGCCATGAAAAAACGTTGGAAGAACAAGCGCATTGCCGAGGGAAAGCCCGTTGACAAGCCCAACCTGATCATGTCATCCGCCGTCCAGGTCTGCTGGGAAAAGGCCACTCGTTACTTCGAAGTGGAAGAGAAGTTCGTCTATTGCACACCCGACCGCTACGTCATCGATCCCAAGGAGACGGTCGATCTGGTGGACGAGAACACCATTGGTATCTGCTGCATTCTTGGCACAACATACACTGGCGAATACGAGGATGTCAAGGCAGTCAATGACTTGCTTGTGGAGAGGGGGCTGGACACACCAATCCATGTGGACGCCGCCAGCGGAGGTTTCGTTGCCCCCTTTGTCGTACCCGATTTGGAATGGGATTTTAGGCTGAAGAACGTTGTATCCATCAACGTCTCTGGCCACAAGTACGGCCTCGTCTACCCCGGTGTCGGTTGGGTCGTCTGGCGTTCTGCCGAGTACCTTCCCCAGGAACTGGTTTTCAACATCAACTACCTCGGTGCAGATCAAGCCTCCTTCACCCTGAACTTCTCCAAGGGTGCTAGCCAGGTCATCGGCCAGTACTATCAGCTCATCCGTCTCGGCAAGCACGGCTACCGCGCTATCATGTCCAACCTGACGCGCACAGCTGACTACCTCGCTGAATCGCTTGCCGCTCTTGGCTTCATCATCATGTCACAAAAGTCTGGTCAAGGCTTGCCTTTGGTCGCATTCCGTCTCAAGGAGGATCCGGACCGTACCTATGATGAGTTCGCTCTTGCCCATCAACTTCGTGTGCGCGGATGGATCGTCCCCGCGTACACCATGGCGCCCAAAACGGAAGGGCTGAAGATGCTCAGAATCGTTGTCAGAGAAGATTTCTCTAGGAACAGGTGTGATGGGCTCATCAGTGATATCAGGTCGTGCCAAGGTATACTTGAGCAAATGGACAAGGAAACTGTCAAGAAGCAGCAGGAGTTTATCCACAAACATCATGTTGTAAGCGGGAAGGCATCGCACAACCATCCTAAATATCACGTAAGTACCGTAACAAGGTCCTGTGCTGTTGTTTCTGTGTAGATCGACGACCCCTTGGAGAGAGACAAGCTAACCACGTACTATAGAAGGAGAAACACTCGTTGCAGGGCAAGACGGGGAAGACGCACTCTATCTGCTGATTATCAGCTCACTAACTGCCTCCATGGCTGCAAAAACAGCCTATGATTATCTGACTTTGTCAAGATACTGTGGTCGGAAAGCAATGGTTCGAGGAACCAAGCAACACCAGAGTAAGGGTGCGGGTCAGAAGTTCGGCCTTGAGCTTCCTGGTGGGAAGAAGTTGCTTACCCTCCGCACCGGGGCTTAGTGGGCGTTGATATAGGAGACAAGCTAAGGATTCTCTCTAATACGTGTATTTTATTTCATATTTCACCAGCCGTTTTCTTGGCAAGGAAAATCAACACTATGGTCAGGAAAAGACCAACAATGAGCACTATATGACCCCGTCTCAAACTCATTTGTGAACTTGTTTGATTTAACAACTCTAAAAAACCATACCCAAAACCTATCCAAACCAATGCATGCAAAACGACCACTATACAAAAAAAGATGCAGCCAAAAGAAAATCGCACTATGTACAAAGACCCTTACTCATAAGACATATACATGTATATCCGATCGGCCTGTTCCCAAGCACTTTCCCCTTTTCTTTCTCCGGGTATCATGCCGCTTACTGCTTAGTAGTAAAAGCACCAAAGTACTTCTCCAAGGCCTCCACCGTCTTGCCACCCTCCTCCAGCTTGCACACAAAGCCCACATAGCCATCCGGCCTCACAACCACTACACCACCCTTGTCTTCGTCAAAGCCCATCTTCGCATGCGCCGCCGCCTTGGCGTCGGGCACCCTGCGATCCCACCGGTCGTCCGCATAGACATTATCCCTGTACCGCGCCAACAGCGCAGGCAAGTCGCGCGAGATCTCGACCTCGGCGCGCTTGGCAGCAAAGACGGTCGCCAAAGTAAAGAACTTGCTGTGCGGGTTGTGGCGCTCATGGTGGCTGACGGTGTCGATGTCGGGACGCTGGAAGCGGGAGAAGAAGCTGTCGGGCTTCTGGAGACCGGCAGCGAGGGATTCCAAAGCGGATTTCTGGGTGGGGGAGGTGAGAGAGCCGGCAAAGATGAAGAGGCGGAAGGAGCCGTTGAGGGGGATTTCTTGCTCGAGGTGCACCACGTTGGCGTCGACGACGCGGGTGACGGTGGAGTTGATAAAGAGACGGCCGGGCACGAGCTTGGTGGTTTGGTCCTCGGGGGAGAGAATGGTCGGGGAAGTGCCGGCCGGGTGGTGGGCGGGGGAGTAGTTGAGCGCGTTGGGCTTGTAGAAGACGCCGTACCCGGACGTGAACTCGCATGCCTCCTTGAAGGTCTTGATGAACTCGTTTTCTTCGGCCGACTGCTGGGCGTCCGGGTTGGTGTGCGTGCCCGAGGCAGTGGCCTGGGCGGTGGAGGCGGCGTCGGGCCGCTGGGAAAAGAGCTTGGCGTACTTGTTGTCGAAGGCGAGCAAGGTCTCGGCGACGTCCTTGCGCTCGGGCTCATAGGTTTCGAGAATGTGGCGGTCGGCGAAGCCACCTTCGACGGCGTGGATCTTCCAGGCGAGGTTGAGCGCGTCGAGGAAGGCCGTGTTCATGCCCTGTCCGGCCTTGGGCGAGTGCGTGTGGCAGGCGTCGCCGCCGAGGAAGACGCGGTGGTCGAGCGTGTACTTATCGGAAATGCCCTGGCCGATCGGGTAGACAGAGTACCACTCGACACGCTCCCACTCGATGGAATAGGGCGCGAGGATGCGCTTGGCGGCCGCCTGGACTTCCGCCTCGGTGGCGGTCTTGCGCGGGTGGAAGTCGGGGTCCGTGGAAGAGGCGATCTGGATGTACAGGCGCACCATGTTGGCCTCGCGCGGGATTACCATGATGGATCCGTGCTCCGAGTGGATGGTGCACTTCATCTTCATGTCGGGGAAATCGGTCTTGACGACGCCGTCCATGACGCCCCACACGTACGAGATGGGGTCCTTGTGCGTGATGCCGATCTTGAGCTGGTCGCGGATGAAGGAGCGGGCACCCTCGCCGCCGAAGAGGTACTTGGCCTTGACGGTTTCCGTCTTGCTGCTGTCATCCACGTGCGCGAGCTGGACGGTTACGGGGTACTCGGGGTCGGCCTTCTCGTCCGAGGTGAAGCCGGTGATGGTCCAGGGGCGCTGGATCTCAGTGCCATTCTTCTCGAGGTCGGCGATGAACACGCGCTCGATCAGACCCTGGTGCAGAAGGGTGGTGAAGGGGTAGCGGGCATCGATAAATTCAGGGCAGCTGGGCCAGGTGCCGGTACGCACGATGCCGCCGCCGGTCTTGGGAGGGTCCCAGAAGGCGACCTCGTAGACACGGGCGGGCTTGTGGGCCATGATGGCGGATTTGAGACCCATGTTCCGCAGAAGATCAAGAGACCGGGGCTGGATACCATCGGCACGACCGGTGGCGGTGGGCTCGGGCCTGTTGTCGATGTGCTTGATCTTGTAACCCCATCGTGCGAGACAAGTTGAGAGCATGAGGCCTACGGGGCCGGCACCGACAATGACTGTGGGGTGTGTTAGTGATGGGTGTGCGAATATCTACTGAGTGAAGGGACTTCACTTACCGATGTCATAGTAGTTATCTGATTGTGTCGCCATGGTGTATAAATGTGTATGTGAGTGTAGTTACTGGAAAAAAGGAACGAAACCAGAGACAGAAGAGCAATGAAGGGGGGTATCTTGAACAGGAGATGGATGGATGGACGGACGGATGAATGAATAGAAATGATAATGGATGGTCAATCAACGGAGACAAAGAAGAAGCGGAGGGAATCACGATTTAGTAATTATATCTCAATCATCACGACAGGGTAACACGCCGGCCATCTCGCAACACACACCGAAATCCGGGATGGATTCCGAGAATTGGGGAACACCAAGATCGGGGCAAGTGTATCCATAGTGTAGAGATGAACCGGTTCACCGCGATAGGCTTTGTCCAGGCGAGCGGGCGAGGGATCCCCAAGAAGTGCGGCAAGCGGACCCGGTATGTAGAGTAGTGTATTGGTGAGATTTGACAGCTCCTGTTCCAGACACAGCAGTGAGGCACGGCAGAAAGGGGACACACAACTGCGTCAGAGGAGTGGTGGCACCCAGAGGGCTGAATAATGCTGTGCTCCTTGAAAGAGAGCAAAAGGCTGCATCGTGATTGGCCAGACCACTTTGTTCGGATCCGTCCATGGGTGTCCTGGGGCTCTGTGCTACGTTGTGGTTCGTCGGAAGGATGGGTAGGATTGGGTGAAGGAGGACGGGGAGGGGAAGGTCGGGAATGGAACACGGTAGTCGTTGGTGGGGCCGCGGGCGGTAGTGGGATACAAGTGGATGTTCACAGGCGGTACAAGTGCAATCTGCCACGGGGTTACCAACGGCTGCGGCCTCGGGACAGGGAAAAATAAACATTGTCCCCAGCGCAGTTCCCCACAGCAACCATAGCAACCACGACTTGCCGTCCCGAAGCCCAGGCCCGAACTCCAGGCCAGGATAATCCCGTTGTCACCGATGATCTGTCCCGAGATCTTGGGCCGGCTTTTTTTTTTCTCTATTTGGTGTTTTTCTCCTTTTCCAGGGCCTGTGTTTTGCCAGCTACCATACCGCGTACACTAGACCAGCTTGTTGCCCCCCTGAAACGTGGTGGGGTCGGCGCTTGTTTACTTGCTGAGCTTCTGGCTTTCCTTGTCCGTCACGAATGACACAGAGCCGTTCCCTTTGCCGTTGCCAACTCGGAAAGGGAGAAGCCCGTGATAAGATCGGATTCCCTGTGGACAATTGAGCTGTCACCGCTCTTGGAAATTTTGACCCTAAGCCCCTTCCTTGATGATCATCAACAGCGGTCCCCCGCTTCGCCGCCATCGCTCCCGTTCACGATTTACCCTTGGCGTTGAATTCTGCAGACAAAGACACGGTTCATGGATGTCGGAAGGGCCTCTAAAAACCATCGATTGATAGAATAAAGAAGACATGGCATCGACACGACAACATCTGTCTTCACAGAGTCATCCAGAATGTGCTGCTTGCGGGACTTTGGGGAATCCATCTCGCTGTGGACCTTGTGGAGTCGCAATCCCACTGCGGGCGACCAACTCCATCCTTTACCCCATGGGACCGACTCGCCCAGCTCCACGATAACGGGGCCTCTTCTACCTGACAACCCAGAAGCATCTATCATTCTTCCATCCATTGCTTCCTCAACATGACCGCCTTCGTCTCTAACAAACCTGGCACCTGACGATGACCAGATGTCAACAAAGTCAGACACTAGTCGTCGCAGCCGCAGCCGCAATGGTTACACGGACTGTTGTTGTCGTCGAGACAACACATCATGGTTACCTAACCTAGAGACGAGGTCTAACGGAGATTTCTTCGTAATCTGCCCGATTGGCCGTCATACAAGACAAGTCGGTGCCAGGCAGCAACTTGTGACACATCCATTCATACTTCACCTTTTGAAACAACGTAAACTCTCCTCCAAATTCATCCTTACTGCTCACGCCCATAATGGGATCCCAAATCGAACCGCGACAACTGAACAAGCTTTGTCAGAAATGCCAGCAAATCTTTCCTGTGACGGGGCCTTGGCCTTGGGACCGACCAGAGCCTGACCAAGTTTTTTCAGGCGGAAAACAATGGCACTTGCGCGATTTCACTATCGACGAACTCGACGAATCTGCAACTACCGATGGCTGTCACCTGTGCCGCATATTCCTCGACTCCTTGATTCCCCTTCCCAAATTAATCATTCTGACAAACTATCACGGCTACACATCTTGGAGGGAAGACGTCAAAACAATCACGTTTTATCTCAGATTGGTCAACCGTGATTACGACCCTGACAGCTACAACTTTTCACTGGGTCACGATGGCGAACCCTATTATGGGGGCTCGTCGATTGACTTGAAACCTGTTACCCCGAAAGATTCATCCTTTCAACCGTCTTGGGTGATACGTTCCAATCATCTCCCATATGGCTCCAAAAACAGCCCTTCTCCGGTGACAATCTTTCAACCTTCATCAACAACAAACTTCGATCCGCTTACTCTTGACCAAATCAGGAGCTGGATTCACGACTGCACCCATAACCACGAGGTCTGCAGAGGAGCATCGTTGGTTCAGAACAGTATGGCCGAGTTCCTGGAAAAGGTGCGCTTTATTGATGTCGGGCTCGATGACACGGCTACGGTTCGCTTGGTAGAGCGAGTCAAGGACACAAATGTCAAATACATCACCCTCAGCTACAGATGGACTGCAGAAACACCAAAAACGAATCTGAAAACCCACAACAAGGACAAATACCATCAATCGATCCCTACCGAGAACTGGCCCCAGATATACAAGGATGCCGTTGCTTTATCTCGCACCCTCGGTATACGTTATGTATGGATCGATTCGCTTTGTATCATCCAGGACGATGGGAAAGACTGGAACACTCAAGCTTCGTTGATGCATCGCATTTACACCCACGGCTACCTCAATCTCGCTCATGCATGTGCCGAATTCTCACCAGGCCTCGAGGTCACCCGGGACCCAATCTCTGTATCGCCCTGTGTTCTTTCCCGTACTCGTACTGCCAGCTCGAAGGAATACTGGGCTTGTTTCAGGAATTACACTCCGTCATCAGACCTTGCACGTGCTCCACTCTACTCGAGAGGATGGTGCTACCAGGAGAGATTTTTAGCTACGCGCACTGTTCACTTTAGCCAGAAGCTCTATTGGGAGTGCAAAGCCGGACACGCTTCTGAATCATTCACAGGAGACAAGGGATTGGCTTGGTCCAGGGGTTCCGCGAGCAGTAACCCAGACATACTCACATCTGTTGATCAAGCCAACGACCAAAGCCTTTCCAGTGTCTTTGGTGTGAGCACGGTATGGCAGACAATAGTCCGTGACTATAGCCAGACACAGCTCACGCAATATTCGGACAGGCTGGCCGCTTTGAGGGGTGTTTTCAACAGATTCTGGGAAATTTTTGATGGATCACAGGAATGCGACTGGTGTGTAGCGGGGTTGTGGAAGAAATATCTGATACGGCAGCTGATATGGTACCGTGTTTCGCATCGTCACGGCCACTATGACGAGTTTGAAAGGATCCGGGACACCGCGTATTATGCATCATTCGAGAAACAACTTACTGGCTTCCCATCGTGGTCTTGGGCTTCATGTCCAACCTCCCCGGGCTCATCCTCCATTGCTTGGCCGGGTCATACAGAACCAGAATACCAAAATGAACCTCTGGTGGAGGTTGAGACCATCATTCCACTCAACTCTCAAGCCCTTCACCTTGGCTATCCTGGCTTCGAGTCCTCCGCACTGATCTTGCGCACCGCCTTCGACTTCCTCGGTTTTGACGCCGAACAGCTTCTCTCAAAATGGGAGTCCTGGTTTTCTACGTGCAAAGCTGACGCCCGAGCGTATAACGGTGACAAGTGCCAGTTTCAGGTACTAATAAACCTTGATCGACCAATAATAGGCGTTGTCAAGAAAGAAGATCTACGGCTGCTCCCTATCAGCATGGAGTACCAAGCTGGACGGTGGGATACCGTATGGATCGACGGTATCCTCCTAGAGGAATTGGGTGTGGAGGACGGTTTACCGACCTTCCGCCGAATGGGCCAGTGGTCGCACAGGTACGACATGGATACTTGCACACAACAAAGCCCAATTCCTGGATTACTGGGATCTTTTGACACCAAGGAGCGTCTCGAGTTCGAACTAGGAGAGTTTAGAAAGAGGCGTGAATCACTTCCCTTTCACAGGTACAAGTTAGTATAAATCAGGTACATTCACATATGGGACATCGGCGTCTTTGGCACAAGGAGGGCGGCTCATTTTATAGCGACAAACTCGGTCAAAGTCAACGTAGGACTCGTGCTGATAAGACAGCGTCACTGAACAAGCTCATCTGGTTGTGTGTTTTAAGATTCATGATTTTGTTCTTTTTCGACAAAAAAAGTGTCAGAAAAGATAGAATATCTATCTAATGCCTGATGCTGTGTCTGGCAATGCCCGTCCAGGTAACTGCCAAGTATGCACCAGCCCATCGAGGCGCGCAACATCTCCTCGGGGTCAGAGAGACTGTCACCGCCTTGTCAACCGATTCATTGCTAGCTCTATTCGTGCGCACCTTTGCGCTTTCAGCCATCGCTGTAATCCAAACTCTATTCTAAAGATAGGTATTTCCAGGAGTAATCTACCAACATCGTGGCTTGTTCCAGCCAACTTGATGACTCTAAGCCTGCTATCTTCGTTATAGCATACCCTATCTTCTGTAGCGCAGTGAGAGGGAGCGCTTGCAAAGCAAATCGTGACATGTGCCTTGGAAAACTACAACATCTTGTTGCCATAGGACGACTCTCTGGGAGGTTCCGGTTCCTCGCGAGCGGGTCGCGAACGCTCGTGGGCGTCGGTCACAAAGTTATAATGATGGGCTGCCGTGTCCCACCAATCGTGGTTTACCAGTGGAGGAGCTGTTTCGTTGTTCCAATAATAGCGGCGGATCCGAGGGGGTTCGATGATGTTATTCCCAACGGGAATGTTTTCCCCCGTTGGAAAATATTCCTTGGGAAAAACTGTGGGCACCTTTACCTCCTTGTTACCACAGCATTCACTCGACGGTCCCAGCTGTGCCAATCTCTTATCGACATTGTTCCTGAAGTTCATCCAGGACCTCTGCACCTCTCGAAGGTGGACGTTATCTCCAGGATTGAAGCAGACTGTGGCGTTTATGCGCTCGGGGTTACCAGCTGGTTGTGACTCGTAATCCAGGGATACCTTTGCCACAAAGTGCTTGACAATGTTGCTTATGGTTTGTCCAACCAAAGCATCACCGATCTCACAACGAAGTGGACCATCGTAAAACTCCCATACTCGCAGGAAGGTGTCCGAATCGGGACGAAGAAGGCGCCCATAGTTCCCGATCCAGTTGTTATTGGGAAGACGTCGTGTGTCGAAAGGCATTGTGGCAAATACAAAGAAGCTTATGATCTCCCCGAGCGCGCCAACGGTATCTTTATTCAAAGAACTGGCGTGCCTCGTTCGGCCAAATTGGTCCCAAAAGCGCATGAAGAGCAAGTCCTGCACAAACAGCCAGTTGCGCAGAAAACAAGTGTCTTCACAGACAAAACGATGGAGGGGATTCAAGTGAGCTTCTCCCTTGAACCGTGGCTCATAGTCTGGGAAATATTGGAAGACATCGTCGAGCAACATCTCGGGGTGTGTGATGAGGTCCATGATCTCGCCATTGGAGGCGATGATGAAATAGCCCGCGGGAATGACGACCAAAGAGCGCTTGTGGATGTCGATGTTAGATTTTCCGGTCGTGGGGTTATTGTCAGAGTCTTCGAGCACAAGGTTGTCAAAGTCCTCGGACATGAGGATGCCAGAGTCTTCGTCAGAATCCAAGCCAGAGTCCTCGGACCCGAGGTCACGGACATAGGCCTTGTCAAAATCCATGCCAGAGTCCTCGACCGTAAGTGTCATGACAGAGGCTTTGGCCACCAATTCCTTGACAGAGTCCTCAGCCAGGAGTTCCATGACAGACTCTCCAGCCATGAGTGCCATAACCGGGGTAGGAGTTTTCATTGTATCCTTGTCGGTCTTGGTGATTTGGCCGTAGTCGGTCAATGCTGGCTCTTCGACCAATGTGGGAACAAGAATTGAAGTCATCGCTGTCGCTCCTTCAGGAGTATCTGCATGTAAGCAA
Source organism: Neurospora tetrasperma FGSC 2508 (assembly GCF_000213175.1). Classification (NCBI taxonomy): domain Eukaryota; kingdom Fungi; phylum Ascomycota; class Sordariomycetes; order Sordariales; family Sordariaceae; genus Neurospora; species Neurospora tetrasperma. The sequence goes on from NW_009799102.1 coordinate 2,343,830, forward strand.
GGTCAGTGGTTGTCGGTTGAAAAGTCGAGCTGAAATAGATGACAAACGTGGTTCTTTTGCGGGCATTTCCCGCGTCTGCCTCGGTTTCAAGCTCTGTCTCCTTCTCCCTCTGCAGTTGTACAGAGGGTACAAGTAGCGCTGGGGTTCTCTATCATCTTGGATGTTAGTGGTCATCTGGACTTGATGATAAAGAAGTTCAGGTCTAGAGTACGGGTGGGCATACGGGTTTGTTTAGGCCTTTCTGGTCGGGGTTTCCTTTGATCTTGAAGGTTGGTTACGATGCCAGCTTAGGTTGATGATGGAAAAAGTTCAACTACAATTTCGATGCGTAACACCATCTTATTCATAATGTTTTCAAGGACGTTTCGGTTGTGGAAAGTGCAACACCAGCCTGGCCATCTGTTTCCAACATATCAAGCAGTAGCCCTCCATGGCATATCGGCTGCCAAATTTCATCGAAGGAAACCGGGCAGGTACCAGGGAATTGACGCGCTGTGCATCTATTCCCTTGTTGTTGACACGGCAGAATATGGAAGTTAACGGTACTCCCCAACCGCTCGATGCTGCATTAAAATGCTGATGATCGGGCATATTTGGGGATATCTAAGCAAGTGTCAAGCTACTGTACCTACACCTATGCGTTTCCGCAACCCCAAGGAAACCTGAAACTCCAAGTAACAACTTCGACAGCCTCGTTGGATTATGGGAAACTGGCTTCGCTCGTCTCGAGATTCAGGCAGCTTTCGACTGCGAAGTTACGAGCTGGCAACATGGAAAGCACGCACATGCGCCTTGAATTCAATCGCAACCGTTTGGTAGGTAGACGTTCCTCCCGCCGAGCGTTTCTGCACTACTACTCCAAATCAAGTCGTACAAATACAAACGGCACCGGTAGTCGTCATACCGCAAAGACTCGAGCTATTGACTATTGGTTATCTTGAGTATCCTGGAAATCAGGAATAGTCTGTAAGCGTATTGCAACATTCCTGCCCGCCAGAAATTGATTGCATGCCAGGCGGTGAATCTGAATGTCGATAGCTCTCAGCGCCCTTTAGAAAACAGGGAGAAAAGTAAGGGGCGTCGATTCGTTTATCACGAAACAGCACCTCTGTGGTGTTGAACAAGAAAAGAACAAGATGACCCAAAAGGGGTTGCAAGTAAACAAACCTGGGTTGACGTTGTGTGACCCTCCAGATCCATCCGTACCCCGTGTTTTCTCCACATTCTCCAAACCCCGGAGTCCGGAACTTCCCCCTCTTTGTTTCTTTGTCAGGGTGTCTTTCAATCATGCATCAAGGTTGCACTATGTAGGCGGTACGTACCATACACTAGTACTACATACTTATGTACCTGTTCTCGGCCAAAGTGCCACCCCCGTTTTCACATGTCAGACAAAACCCACTGTTGGGATGGATCCCAGGACGCCGATTGGGCGGCGTTGGGACGAGCATGACGACAGGCGATCATATGCATCCCGACCCCCGGCGCCGACGACCACCCTTGCTACACTAATAGACTGCAAGCCAACACATACATACCTTCATTCCACTGCCATCAACCCTCGTCGCTGTTCCAACCTCACCTCACCTTACCTCACCTCACCTTGCTTCCTGTTTCATCAACTAATGCCCAACCGGTTTTGCCTCTCTTCTCCTTTCTCCCTTCTTTTGCTTTCTGATAACCTTGCGCAGTGATCGCAAAGCATCCCAACCAAGGCACTTTTGTCCTTCACAGACCAAAATCTTGGTGCTGCTGTATGCAGAACCATCCGCCATCAGACTCTGCCTGTTGACCAGCATCATCCTGCGTGCCCACCACCAGCCCACCCTGCACGCGTGCTTCTGAAAGACGCCGAACGCTCTGCCCTTGGCGGTCCAACTTGTTGCCTTGGCTGTCCGAACCCGGAATCATCACAGCCGGTGCCAAATCTCATGGACAGGCGATAGTAACGCGACTCTGAAGTGGGCGATTGCTGTTAGCAAGAAAGAAAGGGCTTTGTTTACTGCCTTGCATTCAGCCCCTTCCGATCACGTTGGTACCAGGCCGCGCAACCTGATATCGGGCACCGGGGATCCAAGCCTCCTGAAACCCCGTCCATCATGATAGACCACCTCCTCGGACGACCGTCTGCCAAGTCTCGGAGACTGCAGGTACTCGCCGTATTAGGCTTTTGGTCCGCCTACCTCATCAAGTACGTCCCAGTCATGACACCAGACACCAATAAGCACCTAGATTGACACCATCTCCACGCAGGGGTCACAAACATGGCCCGCCCGGCTTCCGCATCTTCTCTCGCCTTCTCTCCCGACGTCTGACAACATGGCAAACCGTCATCTTGACCATGATCTACCTGTACGCGGCCCGCAACTTTAGCACCCTCGTCGGGCTCGCCAGCCCCGAACCCATGGCCAACATGTATGACGCCGCCTACTTCCGGGCCACGTGGGTGCTGACTGCGTTGGACGCCGGCTTCTGGACCGCCATGAAGATTAAACAAAAGTGGCTGCGCGATATCTCCAGCATCGCCTTCTCGCTTTTCTACCTCGTCGCCGCCGAAAAGGCCGACGAAAAGGTCCGCAAGGTGCGCGGCAACCTCACGGTCGAGCACCTCCGCGTCAGCTGGAACAAGGGCGTCACGTCGCCCTACCTCCGCTTCGTGCAGAATCTGATGCGACCACGGTTTACGCGGTGGCCGCCCAGGCAGATCAGGATCCCGAGGCCAGCGACGAGCGATTACAAAGATCCGGTTGCCGCTTGGCTGTACTATGATGGTCCGTTGGCGGATCTGGAATATCATAACAAGATCATCTTGGATATCCCTGGTGGCGGCTTTGTGGCCATGGATCCGAGGTGCAACGACGATAAGCTGTTTTCTTGGGCCGCCAAAACGGGATTGCCTATCTTGAGTTTGGACTACAAGAAGGCGCCCGAGTTTCCTTATCCGTATGCGCTGAACGAGTGTTATGATGTTTACAGTACCATCATCAAGACCAAGGGGCGGTGCATTGGCTTGTCCGGACGAGAGGTGCCCAAGATCGTAGTCACGGGTGATAGTGCGGGAGGAACGCTGGCGACTTCCATGACGCTTATGATCGTTGAGAGCGGTTCGTCGCCTGTTCGTCGCTTTCAGGGAGAGGCCAACCTCAAGGTACCTGATGGCTTGATTCTCTTTTATCCTGCGCTGGATATGAACATTGGCAGCTGGATGTCGGATGAGCAGATGGCGTTGATCAAGGACCGAAGAATGCGCGGAACCAACAAAAGAATCGTCCAGCGCAAGACGTCTCAGTACAACGACTTGGTCGGCACCCCCGCCCCATCGGACGATGAAGACGACGGTCCTTCATCTGGCCCCAACCCCGAGCCCAGCCTGGTCAAGGAGAAGGAGCCATTGTCAGCAGCTCGCTCAGCACCGGAATACGCGCACTCGGGCCCTTCAACCTGGTCGCATGCCGACATTCCTTCCCTTTCCTCTTCCAGGTCCGAGAAATCCAAAACCACTGAGAAACAACCCAAAGCAAAGTCCTCTGCTGTCGTAACGACAACCACCCCCTCACCCACCGCCGCCCCGCATAGCCACCACCCCCAGCCCATGCGCACCCGCCTCGCCATGTCGTCCATGATCTCGTACTTTGCCGACCGTGTCCTCACGCCCGAAATGATGCGCGCAATGATCATCCTCTACGTTGGCCCTCACAACCGGCCCGACTTCTCCTCCGACTACCTGCTCTGTCCCATTCTCGCGCCCGATATCTTGTTATCCAAATTCCCCAAAACCTATTTCTTGACAGGCGAGCGCGACCCCCTTGTAGACGACACGGTCATCTTCGCCGGTCGTTTGAAGAGGGTAAAAGCGGCCATGGTCGCTTCTGATGGGACCAGGACGCAGTATAGAGAGGAAGACGTCGACGAGGCGATTAGAAAGACAAATGGGAAATGGGATGGAAAGCAGGCGGCTGAGGTGGCGCTGGTGCCGGGGATTAGTCATGGGTTTTTGCAGTTTGCGGGGGTGTATCCGCCTGCGTGGGGATTGTTTGGCAAGATTGCGGGGTGGATGGGGGAGGTGTTTGCAGAGGCGGAAAGAAAGGAGAGGGAGGAGGAGAGGGCGAGGAGGAAGATGGGCGTTGCTGGTGGTGCCAAGTTGGAAGAGAAGGCTGAAACAGGAGCGGCTGGAAGGGGGACAAATGAGAAGGGTGTCGGTTTCGGGGCAGTCGAGGAACACTCAGCTGAAGAAAGAACGGGGAGACATCACCGTCGCCGCGGGACAGGAGGAACAGAAAGCAGCGCCGACGAAGACAAGCCATTGGAGATGGGCGGCAAAGCCCGAACAAGAGGAAGAGTGGCATTGAAGAATGCCGGCTCTATTTCTGAGGGGAATGCTTCAACCTCGGCAGATGCTATGGAAGGCATGGTGAACGAAGACGGGATCCATGTCGTCGAGGGAGCAGAAGGAGATGAGGAAGCCGGGAGTGATACAGCGACTGAGGCAGCGATTGCGGCGAATACAAAGGTCAAAGCGAAGAAGGCGCCAAGGAGGATGAAGCTGAGGAGGGTCAAAGTGGGCGATGAGGATGGGGCGCTGTTGGTGAGGCTGGATAGCTCGGATGATATTTTGGGGAGGAGGATGCAGGGGTTGGCGGGAGGGTTGACGGGGTTGCAGGAGGCGGAATGAGTAGGTAGGCGGGTGAGGTGTTGAATGATGATTTTATGAGCTATGATGGTTCTCGGTATAGCTGTTGTTACCTAGGAAATGGATGAATGTTGAACTTTTAAGAAAAACGAGGTTTGATTTGAGATGTGTAAATTGCGTCGACTGTGTGCGTGAGGTGGTAATATTTTTCTTCGCCACGCAGCGCGGGATGCCTGCCTGCAGTGGTGAAGCCTGTTCTTACAGTGGGTTTTAGTGAAAGCTTCCCTGTGTGCCGATTACCCCCACCAGCGGGGACGAACTCATCCCCATCACTTGCGCACTGTAAACTCTTGACTGCTTCTTGAAGGCCTTTGCAAACTGGAATGAGTAATTTGATTCCTTTTTAGCTTTGAAGCCCATTACCATACTCTCATTGTTATATTGGAGGGCAATAATTGCCAGTGTCCCAGAGGTACGTTGGTGGTGAGCGCCACGCCGATCTTGCACGCCTCACTAGCTAACCGCTGTAATTACAAGGGGGCCGATGAGATTTGGTGTCTTGTTGCCGACGTCTTTACTGAAGGATAACCTTGATGAACAGCAGCATATATTGTGAGAAAAATTCTGTTGCTATTTGATCGTGCCTGTGATAGTTTTCCAGTCATATACAGGGTTAAGAAGGGTACGAACCGTGCGAGTATCCAGAGAGCTATACTCACGGCGATGGTCTGGCCAAAGCCCCATGCGTTGTCCGGAAATGCGTCACGATGCGTATGAATGCCGCTAGATCAAGCCACGAGATTGATAAGCCCCATCGATGAGAAGGCCATCCTTATAACATTCTCAAGATATGGACCCAACTTAACGTTCAATTGTACAGATCGAAGCGCTGAATCAAATCCATATCCACCGATCGACAAATACCCATATCGTGTGATAGACGGCCCAAGCGACTTGGAGGAGGCCTCTTTCGAATCCCGGCGCTGGAAATCCAAGATCTACTACATATCTGCCTTGAACAAACAATCCACGTGCTTTGAGATTATTGTGAACAATAGTGGGAACCGTAAACGCAAACAATAAAATACAAGACAATGAAAAAAAAATCGGGGTTCGAGCAGTAGTCATTGAGGCTCAAGGCTATCGTAAGACAAAGCGACACTGCAGGAGTTGGAATGCTCTTGGTCTATGTTCCATGTTAAACCGGGTTTATCACTGGATATCCAGGCTTAGACGAATCAATGTCTTAACCCGTCTGCCCGTCGTGTGAAAGTTGTATGCTTGTTGTGGTTCCAACTTACGCAGTACATCGATGCTAGCGAGATCCGGGTTGCCTTGAAACTCAAGTTTTTGCAGTAATCCCGTGGGGAAGTGATTGGTTGTATGTCCCATGAAAGATCAATCGATTGATCTGAAGCAACAGCGAAAATATAGTAAAACCTGGCTGTGACGTTGCCACACATAATGTTATCTTCGGTCGTCGTGTTGCGGCAAGAGAGAATGGACTCCCAGAGCGTTTCCACTGAAAGTCGCCCTGGGCACGTCGGAAGTGGACGGCGAAGGGCTGTAATCCAGACATGCCTATCTGCTTCGTAAGCGCCTTCCGTTCTGTAAGAGTCGAAAACATACATACATATATACGCACAGTGTCCAGCGTTCATTTTGAGAACCGTCTACTGCAAGGAGTTGCTGGCTGGGTTCGGCGAAGATGTGTATTTGTCGAGATCCGAAGCACTCCGGGAACGGTGTCGAAGTCCAGTGAGCGAGGCCCTTGAAGGACCAGGCAACTGGCTGCCTTAGATGTAGACCGAGCTGCATGAGCCCATAAAGTGGCTCTAGTCCGTGAGGAGTGTCCCGCAATGGTCGCCCAACCACCATATCATTATTGACAGAATACTGGCTTTTTCGATCATCAAAAGTAGCGCTGCAGACAGCCACGAATGCTCGCGCCCATCCCCCAGCTGATCGTCTGGTGATATGTGTCGATTGAGTAAGGTTCAAGTGGGGTATCTTATTTCTGAAGGCTAATTGTAACAAATCGTACTCATGAAGGCTTAGTATGACTCTGCAGCTCTTCTTTGCTTCGCAGGTTGAGCCCGGGCGTGACCAGGACTTTTTGTTCCTCAAGGGGTGACGCTGGGATCCGGGTGGCGTCAGTGCATGTGCTGATCGGTGTTATGGTCTCCTCCACGAAATCCCTTTCCTTGTTGTATTCCGTTGGCAACTCGAATCGGAATTCCGTATCCATTTCCACTGGCGGCACTTTTGAATCAAGTTCCGATGGTGGTAGTTTATCGGTATGTAACTCCGCCGAGCTGATTTTGCTATCTAGTTCCGTTCTGCTTCCCGCCCCGCTGGTACCGTGCAGTTCAGGTGTACTGCCGGAGCTAGACCGTAGATGCCTCGCTTTCTTGGATTTCTTTCTCCTGATAAGCACAAAGGAAACGACCAGTGCTCCAAGAACGATGGCAGCAGCGATAGCTATGACGGCCCAAACCCAACCAGCAACACTCTTTGAGCCCGAATGGCTAGCCCCTGTTGGTGACAAAGGGGTCGTTTTACGGGTGCCGTAGCCTCCTGCAGGTATAGTTGAGCGAGTGGATATGTCGCTAGTATGCCAGCCAGTCCAGTCGGCACGTGTGATTGTTGCGATCACAAGCTCGGTGACCGTGATGGTTTCTCCAGTAAGCAAAACATAGTTGTTGGTCTGGATGGCCTGGTCGGTAGTCAACCAAGACGCGTCAATGGACGAGCTGGTGCCGGTGGCGCTGCTTGGTGAGGCTCCAGCAGTTGCAGTTGGGTCGAATGGCGCCGTTAGTGTGTGTAGGTTTGATGCTTCAACTCCCGTCGTGCTCGTTGGTTGTTGAGTTGCAATGGTGCCAACCACTGTGGTGGCCACTGGCTCGGGCGGGCCAAGTGAGAGAGTAACTGTTGCCCCAAGGTCGATACATTGTCGAAGGATATCACCGAAGTAAGGATCAATGTATTTTTGGTAGGCGACAGCATAAGCCGAATCAGTTGTGGTCCCATTCTTGATACAGCTATTGCAAGAGTCGAACTCTCGGATAAGGGGGCCGTCAGTTGCACATAAGTCTTGACGAGTCAGAAGAGATTTAGATTCCAGAAAGGCATCATCTGTGATGGGTCTCGGTCAGTGGCTGTGTCATGACAAGAAGAGAAGAGAAGATTTGATAGTAACGTACCACATAGCTGGAAGCACGTTTGGGGCACTCCCAGATCGACCCCATCTCTAGGCGTCACTGAGGCCCACATGTTGTCAAGTCAAGGAGGGCGGTTGACAGGCGAAAAAGACAGAACAGAGCAAGACGAGCCCAGGAGATGCTTGGGAACACAACCGAAGGAACGAACTGGCGCGCCCATTTAAGGAAACTCGGAGAGGATTTTCAGGGGTACCATTTCCCAGCTGGTATCCACCATTCTACTTTGGGTTACCGTCACTGCCTAGGGTGTTTGGGTGTAAATCATGTTGACATGTGCTTCCCGGCGCAACAGTAAACTCGATGCCCGGCACTACTAGGCCATGTTGAATGGTCCGTGGGATTGGGGAGGTTGGAAGTTCACGAGATGTAGTCATGACTCGACATGACATGACAGAGATTTGCGCTGGGATCGGGTAAAAAACCTGGAGATGCCTGGCAGTCGTCGGTATGAGGCAGCAAGAGTGAAGCATGGGTCTGGATGATATGTACCCGACCATCCATTCGGATCTTGGGATGCGCAGACATCATTTCCGTTGGCTCCACGACAGCTACACTAGAGACCTGGGGAAACGAGGATACGAGGCTTCAGCCACAGCCTGTCGGGTCACCTCAGCGCCACAAGTGACGGGATTGAAGGGTGGAAGTTCGGGCGGGTACTGCCGCAATGGCATCCATCCCATGTCACTTCGTGGCGGAGGCAGGCACCCACTAAATGATGGGGATCCTCATTCCATAGTGTACCCACTGAAACCCCACTGATTCACCAACACGCGCAGCTGGAGGTTAACCACGTCATCAGCGCATCCGGTTACACACACTCAGAGAGTGAGTGATACAACGCAAGGCAGAAGAGCCAGACGGGAGCACTCGACCTCGCTCACGTCCAGTCCCCTCTCGCAACCACGTGTAGTGTAGTGTAGTGTAATTAGACTTTTGCGCCTGTGTACTTGTCGTACACTATTTAATCAATCTCGCATCCATGAAAAAGAACCTAAACTTGCGCTCTCCACACCATGTCTCGGATCGCGGACTGTTTCTCCCACCAGACTTGGAGCCCGAGCTTATTCCACTTCCAGTTGGTCTCAAGGTCACGGTCCCTGTAGGTCATGGGCCTGCTCACTTCTTCTCTTCTCTTCTCTTCTCTTCTCTAACTACACTAGTGTCCTCTTTCGCAATAACCTCGACTGGCACTTATACACTACTGATTAGGCCGGACAGTCCGTCTGAGCACAAGCGCGTGCGTAGTGTGTGGTAGGTATAGGTAGCTACTCTTCTTGTTCAGACATTGCCGTTGGCTTTGTGGACCATCGCTCGGTATACCTAAGTGGCTGACGTCAGGTACCTGCATAGCAACTCGATCGTCGATCAGTGCGCTTCCTCGTCGCGTCGCCCTCGAGTCTTGTCACCGCCCGCTTCAAAAGGGCAACCAAACCATGTCCAACACGACCGAGACCCATCATACCTTCGGCCCCTCCTGCCGACTAGCGCCCATCACCGAACCCGAACCCATCGATGGGCTCGAGGGCATCCCGCCTATCAACGCCCAGTTCTTCTACTCGTCCACCATCCCCATCGATGACCCCTTGTCTGCTGCCACAACTGTTGGCTCCTCCGATGCGAAAGCAGCAAACCTACCACTGCGACCCTTCTCCCCTGGTGATAACAGAGATCTAGAGCGGGCGTGGCTGGGCTTCTCCTCCGACAGGGACAGGAGGAATCACAGACACGCTCAAAGAAACCGAAGTCCGAGTCCGTCTCTCTCAAAGGAAAATGCCGAGAAACTTGCCGCTATCGTGGCCCTCCTGGCTGCTAAGCACAAGGACAAGCATGATCGGGAGGGCCATTCCGCTTTCTCGGCCCTGGCCACCACCGAGAATGAGCATGACCACAGTGTCCCAGTATGTTGCGCCGAGCTTTCGATCGATGCTGACGCAGAGTTAAGAAAGGAGTTTTGCGCCGTTACCAGACGTCGCCAGCCAACCCTCGACCACGACCGCCTTATTCAGGAGGTCATGGCCCAGTTAACTCGCTTGTGGGCAAATTCTGATACTTCGCAAGAGTCCTCGGCATTTAGGCCCTCAAGTCTTCCGCTTGGCACTAGCCCTCTTCAAAGACTTTCTGGCTCTTTAGAGGTAAAGCCTTCCTCCCTCAACGATAACCAACTTCCTCTTTCGACTATTGGCAAGATGATTCCAAGACCCCCGGTCGTGGATGCTGGAATATCAGGCAAGCCGTTCGTTCGCGTCGAATCACTCAGCCGGTCAGTCGGTGCTACACCAGAAGACAAGCCGTCCAGAGAACCATCCATACGTGGCCTTCCATCTCGCTTAGGAGGGAATGATAGCCGAGCGGCTAAGCGCATCGTCAAAGAGGTCATCCGTCAGGCGGAAGATTCGGTTGAGGTGCCTGTTGGTATCTCGAGACTGCACATGGTTTCGCTGCCAGTTCTTCAGATGAAGCCAATATACTGGTCGCCTGTCAATGACATATCCACGGTGCAACGCGCTACGTGGTTCTATAGGTAGGCATTGGCGCTCCGTACAACCCTTCTTAGTCGACTGCTAACACTGATTCCCAGAGACACCATGACCCCCGTCAAGCCTGCTGTCGCTAACCAGCTAGAAGCCGGCTATCGAGAGTTACGGGTATGGGGTCAAACCTGGAAGGACGAACTGAAGTCTGCGTTAGATGTAGGTGCGCTAGGCGAAGAAAAGGTGTCGCACCCTTTGTGGCCAGAAATTCCGGACAAGCGCCCCAAAGTCAAGGACGACATGCCTCCCGAGCCGCCAATATCGAGCGATCCGTTTTGCGCCGCCAGATGTTTTCGTGGAGAAGCCGCAGCTGAAGGGACACTCGAGCATGTGCATCCCGATCAAGAACTGCCGCCGCCACCACCCGAACCCTATGCCAACTTTCATGTCATCTACAAGGACAAGTCCGCTGCATTCTTGCTAAGGCCCAGCCAAAAACCTAGTGCATATCATGGAAGACGGCCACTCCAAAAGATCATGAGAGGTATTACTGTGGGAATCCCCGTGGTGCGCGGTTTCGACCAGGCCATCTGGGACAAAGTACACCAAAAGAAGGGCACATCGGCAAATAAAGCGCCCAACCGCAATACGCCACGGCAGACGAATGTTTCGGGTGATGGTTGCCCAGCATGTCAAATGGAGCAGGATCGCGGCCAAGTGACCGATCTTCTTTTGATTGCGCATGGCATCGGTCAAAAGTTTGCCGAGCGGGTTGAAAGTTTCCACTTCACGCATGCCGTCAATGCCTTTCGAAGAGCTGTCAATATCGAGTTGGAAAATCCCATGATCAAGCCGGTGCTCCGGCCTGACCAGAATGGTATCATGGTGCTGCCTGTGAATTGGCGTCATCTCCTCAGCTTTGAAGATGGCGGTCCCAGCAAGGAAGAAGACGCGTCCGCATATACTCCTGACGGTTTCGGGCTGAAGGACATTGAACCCAACACAATCCCTGCCGTGCGCAGCATGATCTCAGACGTCATGTTCGACATTCCTTTTTACATGTCTCACCATAAGCCAAAAATGATTGCCGCCCTTGTAGGCGAAGCAAATCGCGTGTACCGGCTATGGTGCAAGAACAACCCCGGCTTCGCCGACAAGGGCCGCGTCCACCTCATTGGGCACTCGCTCGGCAGCGCCATGGCGGTCGAGATTCTCTCCAAGCAACCGACCAGCGTTCCCCGGCCCTTAGATCTATCCGGAACACAGCCGGAAACCCGCCACTTCGAGTTCGACACCACCAACCTCTTCCTCCTCGGCAGCCCCGCCGCCTTTTTCCTTCTTCTAGAAAGAGGTAGCCTCGTTCCCCGCCGCGGCCGCCTCAAGCCCGGCGCAGACGCAGCCGACACGCTCAACAAGGATATAGTCGGTGACCTCGGCCGCTTCGGCTGCATCGCCGTCGACAACATCTACAACATTCTCGCCAAGGAGGACCCCATCGCCTACCTGCTAAACGGGACCATCGATCCCATTTATGCTTCCAGCCTCAAGACCGCTTACGTGCCCACCTTCACCACCTCCTTCTTCAAATCCGTCTCCGACTCCCTCCGCGGTCTAGCTGGTTTGTCAACCTCCACCTCCGCACCCACATCCAACTCTCCCAACCCCTCTGATCCGTCGAACCAATCAACCGATCCCACCGGACACCAATCCCAAATGCTGTCAACCTCCAAACCCCCCACCTTCCTCCGCCTCCCCTCGCAGCTCGAACTGGAAGTGCATGATTTTTCCCGGGAAGAGGTCGCCGAGAAGAAGGCCTTTTTACTGAACGACAACGGCCAAATCGATTACTATTTGAGATCTGGTGGGGGCCCGCTAGAGATCCAGTACCTGAATATGTTGAGCGCGCACACGAGCTACTGGAACAATCTGGACTTGATTCGGTTTTTGTGTATTGAAATTGGTAGGAGACCAGGCAGGGAGAACAGTTTGGGGGTGTTGAGGGCGGATAAGATTGTTCGGTTGCGGAAGGGGGAGAGAATGGGATAGTTCCTCAAGGAGGATTCGTATGTGTGTGATGAAGAATGAGGTTATGACGGGAATGAATGACTTGGGCTTTGGAGTTAGCATACGGGTGGGTTTTTTTTCTTTTTTTTTTTTCTCTTTTTGTTATTTTTCTGTTTACGCATTGCGTTGCATTCGTTTGTTCTTGTTTGGGGAGGATAGACTGCCTGGTTTTGAGCATGACGAAAACGAAAGACGGGAGGGAGGCTCGTGTTGTTTTTAACTGAAAGCTCCAGCTGTCATTTAGCATTTTTGGCTTGATACCCTTGATGATGAGACGAGTTTTTTTTTTTTTTTTTTTTTTCTCATAAAGCTAGCTTTAATATACGGAATAGAGGGAAAAAAAAAAAGTTGTTAGACAAGTTCGAGCACATGTGTCAAACCACACACAAAAGTTGCTTCTCACATTAACAGACGGGTTTCCCAAGTGAAGGCTTTCCTGAGAAAAAACAAAAAAACAAAGCATTGATAGGCAGTACTTTCATAAACAACAATCACATACGACCATACCCGCTGGAAAACTCGGGATCCCGTCCGCTCTCCCATAGATAAGCCAGTGAGGGCCAGACTAGTAGTTGGGTCGGTGACGACCAGCGAATCCCTGGTGTTGTATGTTTTTTTCCCTTTTTCTCGTGAAGTCTGTATGTACTTCTCCTTTTGCTCACCCTCGCTTTCTCCCTTTTTTATCTTTCCTTTTCTGCTTTTAGGGGGGATTAGGGGCCATGTTCTATGTTCACTTTTCTCTCTTAACGAACCAGACTAAAGCCAGATAAGCAGCATTTCATCTAGTAGCAAGATGGCCCGTATCATATCGTACCTACCTATCGAACAAACGACCATCGTTACTTAGCACAAGGATCGATACATCATATCCCATCAAGGACTATAATTGCTTCCATCCCTTTGGTATGAGGCATGGTGTTTCTGTATGCGTGTGTTTGTTCGAAAACAAAATTACTGTCTTGATGAAAAAGAGAATACAATCATCACATCCAGACTTGGTTCAGGTAAGATATCCCTTTTATTCTTGGTACAATATTCCTTCATTCATTAAACTATCCGAGAGTGTCTTTGAAACATTCATCCATGACCATGAATGCCCACCAGCTGGTTGGGACTCTCTGCTGACAAATTGAACTCCGATATGCCCATCCTTTGCGCGTTCAACGCCCATAACGCCAACCTTTTTCCTTTCTTTCTGTATCATCAACCATAATCGTGTCATCATAATCTATTCATGGCGTGTCTTTTTACAGGCCTCAACAAATTTCTCGAAGACGGCGTAAATGAAAACAAACAACCTTTCATTATCGAGCTGGCTGATGCCAGTAGTAGTAGTAAAATGCCGTAGGACCGCTTAGTACCCTAAACCAGTGTAGTAGCAATCAATAATCCCGTCCAGGTGTCCGTCCGTTTCCCCCAACGCCGCGCTTCTGTTGAAAGTATAATGCAATGGTATCGTAGGTAAAAGCCAAATTGAAAAAGGGAAAGAACACAGAGCTCCTGAAACCCAGAAAATAGGGACCTGAGCACATTATCTCGTAGAGATATGCACTTGTGCGGAATCGGGACTTTGTTCCAGGCTTTGATCTTTCAATCTCCCGCCCCTGTCCTGATAATCCGCAGTCCATCCATATGATCTTTCTTCCCAGCCTCTTTCATCGCGATGGCGAAAATGAGATTATGGGATCAACCCAAACGCCGTCGCTTTGGCACTGCTGTTCAAGAAGATCAGAGAATTGCCCCCAAATTAAAAATCGCCTCTCAAATCACATCACATATAGAATTCACTTCAAGCACAATCCGTACCTTCACCACGCAGCCTCTCGGGTCCATATGGCCTCCTTTGCCTTTCCGGAATCGCCGCAGCCACTTCGGCGCTCTGCTGTTCGTCCTCATCCTCCGCCTCGTCAATGCCATGGCCGTCCCTGCCCGTGGGCTCATGCTCCGCCACATTCTTGCGCTTCTTGCTCTCGGGCGCCTCTTCGACCTCGACGGACCGTCGGCAGACAGGGCAAGTGTTATGCACCTTGAGCCAGGGCGTCACGCACTCGCCGTGGAAGAAGTGGTTGCAGGGAAGGAGGGTAGCCTTGTCGCCGAGCGTCATTTCGTCGACGCAGATGACGCATTTGGTCTTGTTGTCCTGGCAGCCCTGGAGCATTTGCTCGTCAATGTCCTTAACTCGGAGCTTCTCAATGGCGGCTTGAGAGGCCGGAGGGGCGCCGCCTGGGTTCTGCGCGGCGTGCTGCTCGCGCAGCTGGGTGATGATGCGGTCAAAGGCCTCTTGCGAGTAAACGCCGTCGTTAACAAAGTTGAGGTTGCCGAGAACAAGAGGACTGAGAGGGCTGAACATGGCGGACAAGATGGCGTTCATGAGACCAGCTGGTACGGGACCAGATCCAAAGGCGGATGATTGGCCTTGGGTGGCTGGCTGGGGACCTTGCTGGGGCTGTTGCTGCTGGGAGGCTTGTGGTTGTTCGCTACTGGATTGTGGCTGTTCTTGCTCGGAGGCTTGTGCTTGTTCGCCATTGAATTGTGACTGTTGCTGCGCAGTGCCTTCGGTCTGGGTGGTGTTGCTCGAAGCATTGGATGCCGGAGCAGTGTGGGCATGAGGAGGCCTAGGCGTAAAGAAGTGCAATCCAAAGAAGGTAATGGGGGACGGACCAGAAGCGGTAGAGCCGTTAGGAGTGGGACCATTAGCAGATGTGTTCGAAGCGTTAGATTGCTGGTTATTAGGCTGCTCATTCGATTGCTCGGTAGATTGCGCCTGGCCATTTGGCTGTGAGCCAGCTGGTTGCTGTTGAGATCGTGGGGTGAGAGGCTCGGAAATGACGGTGGTGAAGAAGGTCACAGGAGGGAAGATGAAGCGGATATCGAAGTGCTGGGTGTTGGTAGAGCGGGATCCAGATCGAGGGGCTTCGGTGTTGGAAGCATTGCTGGTCTGCTCCTGAGTGCCTCGGGTGTTGGTCTCATCCGAAGTCCGAATGTTTCCGCTGGTTGTTGATGTGCCGTTGGCTTCGGTCTGTGGTCTCGCATCATTATGGTCGTTGCTCTCGTTGGCATTTGGGGTCTCTGTGTTGGAGGTTGTAACCTCTGTGGGCTGTTGAGACTCGGTCTCGGTGGCAGCAGCAGAATAGTCAGGTTGAGGCTCGTCCTCTGCAGGCGCGTCTTCTACGGTAGCAGGCAAGGGCCGGCGGTGGAAATGGCGCGGGTCATTCTCAGGCGTGATCTGGCGATCCTGGGTTAGTAGCGTTGTCCTGGTATCCAGAGTTGTTGGCGAGGTCTGGTTGCTGACAATTTCCGTGGTTGCGTTGTTGCAGGCAGGGCACTCGAGGGTTTCGCCCTGGCGCTGCCACTGGTGATGGCAGGCGTGGCAATACATTTGGTCTGGTGATGGAGCTGTGGAAGTAGACTCGTTGTGTATCGAGTCAGCCATGTTGGTGATACTCTGGCTGGCGTGGCAGTGAAATATTTCAGCTCTCGAATCCTAGCGGATAGATCGAGTCGAAGGAGTCAAGCAATAGGACTCGGCGATGTGAAAAGTTTCATCAAAGGGAGTACAAGTGAGAAAATATTGTCCAGGGACCAGACGAGTTATTTGTCTGGAGATATTCAAGCGGGAATGTGGATTATGAGGAGTAGGTAGGGTAGAGTATGGAAATGAAGAAGTTGAGGAAGTTGTAAAAGGGCAAGAATCAGATATCGAAGTCGAGATTGTGGATTTGTAAAATAGAAAGGGGCAAGACCGCCACTTCTGCACCACCAAAAGAGGTTTGATAACGAAGTGGAAGCTGCCCGCGTGGCCGTGACCCTTTCCGTGGTTCGGTTTTAGTGTAGATTGACGTTGCGTGACGCGATTCGGGGATATCGCTGACACATACTCGTAACCGACAGGAATGGCTGTCGACAGCGCGGTTCCAGCAGTTGTTGCTGTCAGCGAGCTCTCTTCTAGAAACTGCGATTGTCGGCCGCCCCTTTCTACACGGTGCTATGGAGGTCATCCTTGGCCAATCACAGTGTACCACCAGCCACAATCAAGCGGCGTTTACACCGTAGGTTGGACCCTTTGTGGCTGCTGCTGCTGAATAATTGGCGCTTTCGGACCTGTTCGGCAACTACTACCTTATGTAATGAAGCGGTCCAACCGGTTATCCGGGACGGCTGGGAATCATCCAAACTCATCAAGCCGCACCTGCAGATCACCGGACGCATTTCGTCATTGCGCTTTCCGGGGTATTGATTGTGGTCCCTTTGATTCATGTTGTCATCCCGAAATCAGTTCTTTGACAGCACAGCAAGCTTCACGAGGTGCGACCAAAAGAGGAAAGAACTTCGACCAGTGGCAGGGCACGTGTGCAAATGCTTGCACTTAGCTTCTGTACTTGGTGCTGATTATCAACAAAGTCCGGTATAGTGTAACGGTTAACATATCGCGTTTTCACCGCGAAGCTCGGGGTTCGATTCCCCGTACCGGAGTTTCTTTTTTCTTTCTCTTTTCCCTCATGTTCTTTTCCCGTTCCAAGTCTGGTTTGATCCATCATTCGCCTTTTCAACAATTTGCTTTTTGTTTTGCGGACTTGGTTTTTGGAACAATCGAGATCCGAGATCAGGATGACACCTTCGCGAATGATCCGAGCGGCTTTTCACATTGCGCTTTGCCCAACCGAGACGCCTTTTACGTTTCCGCTCCTGCTGTACCTCATCTCACAGCTGCGCCTTTATTTTGCTTAACGCCGACGTTCAGGTAAACTGCACTCGATGCAACCCAACTAACTAGAGGCAGCCAGCGTTGCACCTCATAAGGATGCTGTTATTTTGGGGTTTGCCCGCGGCGAGCGTTCTCGACTCTTCTCCTCTTTCAGCTTCGGTATCATGATTACCTCTAGGGGCATTTTTTTTTTTTTTTTTCTCTCTCTTTCCTTTCCCCACAAACAATGGCGATAGTCCTTGCCCGTTAAGATCGCTAATTTCTAGGACGCATGTTCCCTTTTTCTATGTGTCGTCCATCTTGGCTGCCTGGAAAATGGCATCCTGCCATTACCGCCCACTCGAATGTGAAACCCATATCCAGATTCTTTATATTGACCTGATGCTCACTGACAATGAACAGCTACTATCGCGATCGCTTGTTCATGCCAGTCGGCAGGATGGCTCGGTCTATGACGCACTTTCTGGGGACCTTCCGACTTCTGCCGCGAAAAGTTCATCGACGGCTGCAAGCTGGCCATAACTGCCAATCTGGAGATGGCGCCGAAGAGTGTACGACGAGTGGCATATCATATGCAGGGCACACCAAGCCCGATTTCAGTTTGGGCGGACGGTGTCTATATCAACCAAGAAAATGACGATAAATGCGAGCGCAATCATCAGGTGCGCCTCATGTCGCGAATTTACAGCAACTGCCGGACAGGTCTGATGTACCTAGGAGAAGAGACGGACGGTAACGAGAGTATAGGACCGACTCAGCACATCGTCAACGCGTATTACCGACAATACAAGAGGCACTTTCAATCACGAGACTGGACCCATCGTTCGCCAGCTTCAAGGAGAAAAGTGCCACCTATGACAAATTGGATGGGTGGCGTCGTCTCGGAGCGTTACTATGTCGCCCATAAATCTTGGCGGATATGGGTGGTTCAGGAGTTCGCATTGCCTCAACGGATTCGCATGATATGCGGAAACTGGGAAGTTGCTGCCATTATTGTCTCGAACATGGCATCGATTTCCCCGGCCTGGGAATAGTTACCTACAGTCATGCAAGCGCTACACGGCGCCACCGGGGGGACAGAGGACTAGACTGGGAAGGTTTTCGAAAACGCCCCACATGATATGAGATCAAAGCCTTGACAAAACAATCGGAAAAGTTCATATTGCCCTGAATGGGCGTTCACTCCTTGTTGAAGGCTGCTATGTTGGAATCGTCACAGCTACAAACTGTTCCGCGCCGAAGGATATTATCCGACTTATGAACTGGATTGAAGAAGTTAACACGATGGCAGCAAAGAGCCGATGATACCCTTGTGGTTTTCAGACAGAGGAAGTTACAAGAGCGAGACCGGTGCCTGAAGAGTTCAAGTTTACTTGTTGGAGGTGTGGTCGGCTCGCTTTAGCGGACCCTGACCTCTCTTATCATGCCGGATGAAGGAATTCGGCACGCTGCTGATCAGTTTTTCCACGTTGTGACTGGCGACAGAAGGGTTCGAAGTTTTGTATTACGATTGATGGCATGTTTGGGTTGATTCCCGGCCATGCTGAGATTATAAATCGTATTGTGGCGGTCAGAGGTGATGCGCGTCTGATCAGGGGGAAATATGCCATCGGGAAAAAGTGTTGGAGAGACTGGAATTCCAAGCTATACGTGGCTGGGGCATGCGTACATCTACGACATATGAATGAGCCTGAAGACTGGGAGGTCTTTTAGGTCGACTAGCCATTGGTGTACGCTTCGTAGTCATTGAGGTGATTGAAAGGACGGTGGATATCCAGGTGAAACTGCCATTCTTGTTTAGGTTGGTTTCGTGGTAGAAGAGCCACCAGCATATTTTTCCATTTCAGACCGTCAACCATTCCTTCCCCATACCTTCCTCGTCACAGAAAGAAGGGTACTGCTCGTTTTGATCCCACTACGTCAACAAAGCAACAATGTCAGCACGTCACGTCAAACTCTACAACACCAGAGACAACTGAACTCACATGCTCAACAATACACCCACCCTCCATGCGATACCTATCAACAATCTCGCCAAAGTAATTGGTCCGATAGTTCAACCATCCAAACTCGCCTTTGAACGTTCTTCTCAACGGGGTGATCTGGATCGAGTCCCAGTAAGGACCGAGGGCATCGAGAGCAGCGTTGGGGCCGTTGGCGCTGGCGAAAGGGTTATGGTTCTGTCACTCGTCGACCAAATAACACCGTTAGTATACGGTAAGTAATATCAAATGGCACTACCGGGGATGTGAGGAAGAAGAAAAAGGCATACAATGTACGTAGCATCAATGTACTCAAACGCTTCAGTCAAGTTCTTGGTTTCAAGAAAAGCGTGGGCGAAGTTCTCGAAACGTTCGGCTGATTCCTGCTCGGTGGGAGGAGGGCTGAGTTGCGGTTGGCATGGCGCTGGGGTTACTACTGCTCTTGCTTGGTGGACTCTACTTGAAATCACATCCTCGAAAGGTGTTGGGGCGGCGAGGGTACCGAGGGGTGCTACGAGAAGGAAGAACGAAATGGAGGCGATGTCACGCATCCTTGCTTTTGATTCAGCTTCCTCTTAGCCTCTTGATGATTGAACTCAGGAGAAGAAAGAAAGGCTCAACGCGACGATCTTTCAATCCCACTTTATAGATAACTACATGTTATCTGATGCGGTAATGGCCTGAACTTGATCTCAGTTAACCCCCCTTTTTCTCTTACCTAGCCCACGGATGCCATAGTCACTGGTGATACCTATAGCATGTCGTGGCCTTGGGCGAATCATGTTGGAGATTGAAAAATAGCCGACGGGCGGGACGAGTATTTTGATCGAGACAGCCGTCTCATCTACGACGTTGTGAAGGAACATTGTGTTGCGATGATGAAACGGAGCACCGGTCGGCTAATTGGCGATAATCTGGGCGTGGCATTTGATCCCCCGTTCGCGTTGGACACAACGAATACTCGGGAGTGCTGTCCTGCTTCCGAACTTGAAGCAGTGGCTGCCGAAGAGGTTCATCGTACTTGTAGACAGGGTATATATAGAAGTAGGAACAATGTCTTCCGCAACTAAAATGATTCGCAATCGCTTCATATGCCATTTTACTCTTCACATGTCTGAACTGCACCTACCCCC
>NW_009799102.1:2365238-2374796 GCF_000213175.1 Neurospora tetrasperma FGSC 2508
CCCCCCCCCCGGCTAGTCCCTCTCAACTTGATCAACTCTCGAGTTTCAGATGGAAGCGAGGTATGGCTTTGCGCTAAAGTGTTACAAGTTGTGAGGGAGGGCGGGACTGATTATTTACTCAATCTAGGAATATCTAGACTTGATCAATGTCAATCACAAGGGCTCTGCGTCGTCAGAAGTGAACCGCTAATCTCGGCAGTCAAGAGATTGTGAGCTGAAGCGCTGAAGGGATCACCGCTGAGCCTTAGCTACACGTGCGCCCGCTGGGAGGTTTCGGTTGGTGTCGTTTCTAGATGAGATGCGCGAGACAAGGATATCCGGTCATCTCTTTGGTCTCGGTGTCTTGGTGGTGTCATGAGGTTTGGGGATGACCCGAAGCCTGGAAGTTCCTGAGGTGCTCTCTCACATGGTGGGGTGGCTAGCCCCCAAAATACTACGCAGTAGCGCGGGATGGAGTGGCGAAGGACGGATGATGGGGGCTTCGAGGTTGGTGAGGGGGGAACAAAGCAGCCCAGCCGCTGATTGCATTGTTTCTCATGCAATTCGCAGAAGCTTGGCACTGGCGCAGGAAGGTGCAGATGTTTCCAACTTAAAATGGTGTGTGTAGAGGTACCTATCCATACGCACGGCAGAGACCGTTCGACAGGATTCCCGATGGTTAGCACGGTAGTCCGTACCACCCTCCTGCCGTCCTGCCATTCACTGTTCCCCTCTATCTGGCATTTCTCCAAGTTCAGAACTTCCACTTGGCACGGGATATGCCAGGTAGTGTAACTTCATCTATTACCCGCCTTTATTAGGGTCTGTTGCGGTCACTACAAATCAAGTGAACAGTAGGACTGGATCTGTCTGATGACAGGCTTAAAAGGCGTGATTTTAAACACACCTCAGCAGATACACCCGTTTGAAAGCAACGGCCAAAAAGCTTGCGGTTCCACTTCCCTTGGTGCATGGAAGACTGAGGAAAGAGTGCGGCTACAGCGACCAGGGCCCAATCTTTACAGGACCACTACAGATACTGTACCTACAGGATACAGGACCGCCAACGGTGGGGTCTCAGCTGGGTACGTACCCCCCAGTCCCCTCTTTAGTCCCCCCAAAAGAAGGAAAGTGGCACAGCCAAGACTCCGACCACACGCCGTCGACTGACATCCAAATTTATCACTTATCTTTCCATTTCGCTAACTCTGCCTCTTCCTCCAGAACCTCAAAACAACCTAACATACTCCATCCCTTCTTCGCATCCTGACAGCAATCTTCACCTTCGCGAATCTTACATACAGTGTCCCTTTTCTTCTGCGCCGAGACAAGGTCCTGGCAGATAAAAGGAGGCCCACCATTTCCCGTCCCATCGCGTTTCCACCTTATTTCTCCCCTCCACGAGTTCATTAACCTTCGAGACCCCATACCCCTCCTCCTCGTTTCCTCGACTGCCTGCCTACCCTGCTTGCCTTATGTCGTTACGACTACCTTGATCGACTTATCGATAAACATTATACCACCCGCTGTACCACCCCGCGCCCGCACGACAACCCGAACGTCAACCTCCAGTCGTGTGTGACTGCACCTGCCTGTACGACCGACCGCGCTTATCTCGAGACCTGCGGACGTGCGCTCTACATCAGGATCACTTCATACTCACGGCGTGCCCCTCACCTGCGACCTTAGCTCCCCCTGGTTGCAAAATCATCGAACCCTCCTTTAGCACTGCTTCTACCAACAGTTTCTTCAACAAAGATCCCACATCAACGACCAAGGTCAATCACACCACGATGGCCTCCGTTTCCACCACGGCGCCGAATGCCCATACACGTGCGATGCATAATGACCTGGGAAGGGAAGATCAGACACTGCTCCTGTTTGCCCACCTGATGGAGGGCGGCAAGGAAGACGATGAGACGGTCGAAAGTTTGGGCAAGCTAACCAAGCTGCTCAACGACGATGTCGAAGCCACAAAGAAGGGAGAGAAATCCATAACCGCCGTCATAGACAGTGACTGCGTCGATACCATATTGTGTTATCTGGATATGAGACAGACCGATGTTGTTCGCGGCCATGCTGCTCTCTGCACCTCTGCTTACCTCAAGGCCGCTGGCGAGGACGGCAGCAAGAAGCTCTCCGCCTTCTTCCTCGACCGGATCCAACGCGGCACTTACGACGACTATATTGTGGCGTTTTGCGTGGCAGCTACCATCTTCCCCATCGTCCCCGATCTCACGTCCGAGCTTTTCCTCAGCGAAGGCTTCCTCCCCAGTCTAGGCCCGCTTATGAGGCGCAAGTGGAAGAGCCGCAAGGTCGAGACAGCCTGCCTCGAAATGCTCAACGCTGCTTGCATGCACTCTCACTGCCGTGAAGCTGTCCAGAAGTACTGCATCGACTGGCTAGAGGAGATTGTGGACCAGGATACCGAGCAGGTTGTCGAGTCCATGTACACCACCGATCCCGACACCGCCACCCAGGAAGGTTCCGTTTCCATGAGGAGGCACTCGATCCATGTCCAGAACCTGGCCGCCGTGGTTTTAACCAAGCTCAGGGTGAGCCTCCAACTGCCTCCTTCACCGACCTCCGAGGTTGGCGCTCCCTCCTTCTGATGTCCCTGCGGCTGACATCAGCTCAAGGCTGTTCAACCCGACCAGGCACCTCCAGACTTGTCCGACCCATCCCAGCCCCGGATACAGCCGGCGACAACCAGCGTAGAAGATCTCTCCAAAAAGTTTACCCAGATGCTCATCAAGGACCCCGAACATTCCAGCCAATCCTCGGTCGAAGGACTCGCCTATGCATCGATTCGCGCCAAGGTTAAGGAGGATCTAGCCGGTGATCCCCAATTTCTCAAATCACTCGTAAAAACACTCGAGTCGGCGCCGCCCAGGTCCCCTCTCATGTACGGCGCACTCAGCATTTTCCTTAACCTTACCCAATACCGTCCCGCCCTTACAGACGAACAAAAGCGCATAAGTCAACTCAAGGCCTACGCGGATGCAGTAGGCAAGCTTCAACCCGACCCCCTGAACGACAACGAACATGTCAGCGCACGCTGTAAACGTGTCTTCGAAGCCGGCCTCACCCCCGTTCTCGTGACGATCAGCAAGACCAGCTCCGTAGCCTCCCTCACCCTCATCATCTCGATTCTCAACTCGCTCTCCATGACTCCCTCTATGCGGGGACCGCTTGCTCAACAAGGCGCCGTCCGTCTGTTGATCGGTGCCTGGACCAACCTGCCCGAAGGTGACCCAAAGAACATGACAGTCCGACGAACCGCCGCCCAGGCCCTCGCCCGTATCCTCATCTCAACGAACCCGATGCTCGTTTTCGGGGGCTCCACCCCCATCAACACCGCCATCCGTCCCCTTGTTCACATCCTGCTCCCCGACCAAACCGTCGACACACGCGATCTCCTCCCGACGTTTGAGTCCCTGATGGCACTCACCAATCTCGCTGCTGTTGACGACGACACTCGCCGCACCATTGTCCGCGTGGCCTGGAAGGACATTGAGGAGCTTCTCCTATACAACAACCCTCGCATTACCACTGCAGCTGTCGAGCTCGTTTGCAACATCGTCCAATCCCCCGAACAAGCCGAGGCGCTCTTTGCCGATACCAGCAAACCGCAGGCGCAGACCAGGCTGAAGATCCTTGTAGCTCTAGCAGACGCTGAAGACGCTGCTACGCGCAGTGCTGCCGGTGGTGCCTTGGCTGCCTTGACGGGGTATGAGAGCGTGGTAAAGGCTATTGCGGAGCGCGAACGCGGACCGGAGATCATTCTCGGTCTATGTGAAGATGATAACGAGGACCTGAGGCACCGCGGTGTCTTTGTCTTGCTGAATATGGTGGCATGCGAGGGCCAGGCAGGCAAGGTGGCAAGAGAGAAGTTCCTGAGCAAAAACGCGGTGGAGATTGTGAAGACGGTGGTTACCAGATCAAAGAGGAGGGAGATCGTGGAGCTGGCTGTACAGTCTCTGAAGTTGATGCTGGGGAAGGAGTGATCGGCTTTCTGTTGAAAGTAATCCATCCGAGGCTGGTAGGTATACAGGATGCCTTGTTGATTTTGTTTTTCCATCATTTCAACTGTCTTGACTTTGTCATTGTAAAAACAGGGGTACAATTCACCTACGGGATTGGGGCACGGGCGGGCAAAGAGGGGACAGGCAACAGGCATCGTCAACATTGTTAACATTGTTGACATCTCATTCATCACATTTGGAGTTGGAGCTTTTGTTTAGTAAAGAAGGGGAAGCAGAGACAAGAGATGTGCGATGAGGAAGATCATCAGATTGGAGAGTAGTAGCAGAAAGGGTAACCGCTGTTGTTATTCGCTGCATACATGCCTATGTACCTCTCATGATCACATCACGTTTGAACAAAGCACGGTCGTGCATTCCTTTCGTAGATTGTGTTCCAAAGATCAGAGACTCGGCTGCTTAAGGACCTTGAACTAGGTCATCGAACCGGTGCTCATGTCATGTGAAAGGCGCAGTGATATCCTGAGGATGAACCAAAAAGAAGGGGAAAAAACATACAACACCAGGGATTCGCTGGTCGTCACCGACCCAACTACTAGTCTGGCCCTCACTGGCTTATCTATGGGAGAGCGGACGGGATCCCGAGTTTTCCAGTGGGTATGGTCGTATGTATCCGTTTTTGATACAGCTAGTACTTATGAAGACGCACTGATTTGTTGTCAGGTGAGGTGCTGGACTGATGCTATGTATGGATGTGAGTAGATAAATGGTGAGCGGCAAGTAGACCACCCCTTGACTGATTGGGCAAGTGGGTCGATTGTTTAATGGTGCCTTGAGGCGATTTATACAAACGTTGTCTATTGGATATCTCTACCCAGGCGGGTAGTAGAGGATGGGGTGGCGTAGTAACGAGAAGTCAGAAAGGACGTTATGGCCCATGCCCATTTGACTTGGTGTGACGTGTCGGGTAGTCGACGTTGGAATCGATGGTGATGGTCTAGATGGGTTTCTCGGAAAGAGAGCGTCAAGCTGGACCGTACTAAAGAGAGACGGACGGCTCTAGTGAACATACAGATGACTGACAACTACGCAGCGTTCGTGCCTGCTGCACGGCGCAAGAGGTCCTGCATCAGATTGCTTCTTTCTGCTTTTGTGCGTTGAATAGAAAGTTGGGAAATGGGTCGCCAATGCTAGCACCTAACGCTTGCTTCATGCGTAGGTGGTGATGCCGTAACTGTGATATAAGCATGGCAGGGGGTCTTAGGCCATAACTTGCCAGACGCAGGAAGCTGTCACCGAAAAAAAAGAAAGAAAAAAAAAGAAAAAAGCTGCCTGACATCTTCCATCCTTTTGATGTTCTACCTTTCAACGTACGTTCATCAGATCAGTTCCACCCACAATGGCCGGTGTCAACACCCAGAGCTCACGTCGCGGTTGTCCCCCGAGGAAACGAGCACGCATCGACAGCTATCTTGATAATTCATCCCCAGCTGAAGATTTAACCGAGACCGCTGAGGTCGTCTCGGAGGCTTCTTCTACTAGAAAGAAAGGCCCCGAGCAAGGCAACGAGAGGCATATGCCTTGCGGCCCATGCGTCACCAGGGCTTCCACTACACCCGGCCAGAAATGCTACAACCAAGGTGGACTTGGCGTTGCCTGTTGGCAATGCGCAAAGAGTAATCATCAGAAGACATGCGTTCCTGTAAGTTAAAGAGCTTTCACCGCAGCTATATAGCTGTTGACTCGCATAGGTTCCCTTGCATATCCAGTCGAAGCTCAAAGCTTGGTGGGACCAGAACCGTACCGAGAGGGAGGACGATAGCCGTACCAAGGAATTTATGGAAGAACTCCATAACATTATCAGGGAGATCAGAGCACACAACAAAGTCAATGTACAACCCCCTCTCTCTGCTACTCTTGGCTCATCCTCTGCGGGCCAATCTCTGTTCACCACACTCCCCCGCAATAGCCCGCACACCGAGACCGCCGAGGAAAAGGAGTACCAGCATTCGTAAAGTCGAGGCTTTCGAGGCCATTGCCAACTCGGCCGCCAAATCTGCTGAGGCCTTGAGCCTCCTTGTCAAAAATACAGACCAGATGAAGGATGGGTTGAAATATGGAGGATCAGACGAAGCCGAAGAGGAAGAAGACTGTTCCTCTTCTCCTTCTCGATCTACCGATGAGGAATCAATTCTAGCCGTCAAAGATCACTATATCTCTCTTCTCTCCGAGCGCTACGATTCAACCGATAAACCCCTGATCTCCGTCAGCGATCGAGACGCCCTCCTCGCTCTCGCTGCCGCCCG
This sequence comes from Neurospora tetrasperma FGSC 2508, assembly GCF_000213175.1. Taxonomy (NCBI): domain Eukaryota; kingdom Fungi; phylum Ascomycota; class Sordariomycetes; order Sordariales; family Sordariaceae; genus Neurospora; species Neurospora tetrasperma. The sequence continues at coordinate 2,371,507 of NW_009799102.1, forward strand.
TGATGGCACTATTGGCGGTCTGCTCCAACGAAAGTACATCGTAGCGAGCACCCGCTATCGCAAGGAGCGTAGCAGGCGCACGTCAGGCGCACGGAATCATGGCGCTACGGGCTCGGCGGTCAGGCTGAGAGGCCCCGGTATGGAAGCGGCGCAGCACCGCCTTGTGGCATCAGAAGTACTCGAAGATCTTGCGGGGGAGGGTCATGATGGAATGAACTTCGATATGTAAAAGAAAGACTTCAGCTGCCAGAGCCTCCTGCTCCCAGAGGACGAGCTCGCGATGAATGCACCTTTCGTTCCACCCCTACGTGTAGCCTCACTCCCCTGCGTGAACGCTCCATCTGGAGATACCTCAACCGTTGTCCCTTTGCCAGCCCTGGCAGCGCGTTCTTAACATACGCACTAGATGAAAGGTAAAATGAGCTAAAAGTGGATTGCCATGACAAGAATTAGCATTGGCATGAATACAGATAGGACTGATCAGTAAGGATCCTTGAGATTCTACGGTAGGTTGGAATGAGGGTTTCCACAATGAAGTATGATTCGGTTCCAAAACATATTCGTGCTATATGTAAAGGGTGCTAACAAAATATAGGAAGCAATGCCAAACTGCGCTTACTAAATGCAGAAGTATTAGAAAGAGTAATGTGGCGCATGCCTATATAACACTGTGCATTTAATTGTCGTTTTTGTTTTGGTTCCTAAGGACAAGGGGTTTTGCTTCAGCTAGGTATCATCGGATACTTCCATATCAACGACGTACTCCATGCGTATGACACCGTAATCATGATCTAATCATGAAGTGGAGGGTTAGCGCATAGTTACAGGTGTAAAGGAAGGGTTTAAACGTGCTGACATATTTGTTCCAAGTTCCTATTCTAATCATCTTTTTATCTTTTGTTCAAACACCCACTCCTTTCACGTCAACTTTACTTATCCTGTCAAACGAGCTGTTGGTTACTCGTATCAGAATCAGAGAATATGGCCAATATCAAGGCCCAGAGCTCATACCACAGTCATCCCCCCAAGAAACGATCTCGCATCGATAGCGACCTTGAAGACTCACACTCATTCAAAGACTCAGATTCAGCCAACACCCAAGAGGACGAAGAAGAAGAAGAAGAAGATGATGATGATGATGATGGAGGAGAAGAAGCACACGCTTCCCCTTCCCTTTCCTCTTCCACCCACCAGAAATCACCATCAACCTCCCGACACCATTACCACCGCCTCCTGGTCACAAGCAGCGGCCCAAACTACAACCCCATGATCGCCCTCTGCGACCAAACCGCGATCCTCGCTCTTGCCGCCGCTCGCGATCCGTCCACCATTGGCAAACTGCTCCAGCAAAAGTACGACGCAGCATGGGCTCGCCTGCGGCGTAACAGTCGCATCATCAACTTTGACAATTACTACCAAAGGGTCGAAGGCTTGCTTTCTTCCCTCCCGCGAGATCTGGACCCTTCTGAATCAACAAGGACCCACATGAGACAAGCCTGCACCACAATCGATCGGATTTTTGACTCTATCCACCAGCAAGTCGATAACGAGTCGAAACTGGAATCCAAAATTAGTGCGGCTCGGACTATGCAGAGAATCCTGCGTCGCTTGTTGATATATTCAGTCAATTCTGGTAATATCATTCCGGAGGAGTTTTCCGGCAACGGCCACCTGGGTAGGCTAGGACTAGATGGCAAGATGTTCATGTTGATCGATGGCAAGTTTGATCATAAGAAACACGAAATCAAGCGGATGACGGCGCGCGAGGACGCATGGGGTGGTTCGGATTGGGTAGAGAGAGTAAAGGAGCTGGTAAGCCTGTCGTCGCGCGGGGGTGAGGTGTTCAAGACGTTGGCCCGGGTGTTGGAGGTGGTAGAAAAGGATGCGTATAATCCCGCGACGGATTATGATTCTTACGGAAGGCCTACTTTCTGATTGAAGAAGCGCTGATTGGATTTACGTCAGGAGGAGGCGACAGGCAGCGAGACAGCCAGTCCTACATGCTGGCTAATGTATGTGAACAACGGGAAGGAGTTGTGTGTATCTTGTAAGGAAAACTGTGTTGATCAAGAATTCTGCGTTCAATTGACATTGTAATTAGTTCAGAGTTATGTACCCTCTGAGGAGCACAATTCGTTGTTCTGACGAGTGTCAATTAAGTGGCCGGCAAGTGTCCCCGTGAGCGTTGGTACCTGGTCGACGATCCACGTTCGGACAGGGGCACTTTCCACTTCACACCACACCTCGCACAATACGCGCGAGTCATTAGGTCCAACAGTAGGAGCAACCCGGAGACTCGATCTCATAGAATCAGCGATCGGTCTTAAGCAGTGGATGGAGCACAAACAGAACAACATGTGACGTATCGGAACCAGAGCCAGCCTGAGAGCAAGGGACAGTCGCCGGCGGTAATGCGCTGCAAGAGCCCGACGAGTAAGACGTTCGTGAAGGGATTATTGCAACATTGAACTGCCGTTGTAGATTGAATTTGGATGTTGTGGCTCAATATAGGTGCTATTTCTGACAAGCGGCGAAGTGCGAGAGCTTGGGACACCCACCGTCCCCGTTGGAAGCTGTGGCTTCGGGCGTTTCGGTTCTCTTGTCTCTTAATGGAGACCTTGTACATGGGCTGTAGTGTAAAAGTCAAGTTTTCATTTGGGGCAATTTCCACTTGGCGACAACGACTTCCTCGCTATCGTAGGAGGCCTCGAAATCGTAATCTTCAAGAAGTTCAAGAGGAGGCAGCTGGGGATTTAGCCATTCCTCAGGCTCGGATTCAAGATTATTCCATGACTCGAGGTCCGACCACTTCTGGTACTCCGTCTGGTAGTCATGGAGCCACAGAAACAACTAGCAAGCAATACCGGTCGGTACGGAACGCAGTCAGATATATGGGGATTGCTTTTTTCTGCTCTAAATGTCGCTTTCTGCAAAGAAGCCCTCATAGAAGCTTCACTGCTTATATCGTGGGCATGATATGCAAATGGAGGCGGCCATATACTCGTCAGTTTCGACAGAGGTAGACAAGGAGGCGGGCGATATGGAGGAGGCGAAGACAGAGATCGCACACAAGCGATCAGGCGTTGACGGGACAGTATACGAAAAGATTTGAAGAGACAATACACATTTGGAGCAAGGATCATGACAATAATTGCCAATGGTGAACTGCAGTGGTGATAGTACTCTCCAGTGCATTATCGGACACCATTTTTCGTAACATATGGAAAGTATGAAGATGACTTCATAAGACACAAATCAAAACAATAAAGGCACATACGACCATACCCACT
>NW_009799102.1:2375378-2392757 GCF_000213175.1 Neurospora tetrasperma FGSC 2508
CGCTAACTTACCAAGCTGTATTTTGTGGGCTGCTGTCAGCATTTATATACCTGCGATAAGATGAAGTAAAGTATATGTGTGTCTTTATATGACTATCATCTGTAGCTATTCCCCAAAGTATACTCTGCTTCCCTACATATTTTGGGACAGACACCAGTATATTGGCTAGTTTGCTCCCTTTACTCTTATCCCACATTTGCTCCAAGGTGGGTGGTATTTAGAACTGTGTCTTTTTTTCTCGTTTTTTTCTTTCTTTTTTTAACCCCCCCGGCGATATTCAAGACTGTACGCTCCAAGGGTAAACCCGACGGCTCACTGATGACAACTAGGAACCCGAAATCAGGTATAACCTTTTAACGTTCTTAAGTAGTAGTCGGGTGTTATTGGAGATTTCACTGCCTCTGCTTAGCTTATTTTGTTCACGAAGGTATAGAGAAGCTTGTAAACTTCATAGGAAATCATAAATAGGTACACATCCTGCTGTCATGGACTAAACGAAAACGAAGATGGACGCGAAGGTCTAGCCTTTGTAGATTTTTTCTTCTCCTAGCGAGAGCCATCATCAGGCAGGCCTCTTAGTTGCCTACGCTACCGTAGATCTCGGATCCTACTTTCTAGAGAGGTAGGTACCTATGATAATGAAAAGGATACCTGGATCTTTGATGCTTTATGTACCTTCGCTTGTAGCCTTTCGACGACTTTCCTCATGACCCCGTGCTCAGTGCGTGTTATGCGCTGTTGCGATCTTTCATATATCACCCAAGCGGCAATGGTGAAAGCGGTAAGTGGGACGGCTGCAGCGAAGTAGATCCATAGTTTATCTGAGAAATCTGTCAGCCCATGAGCCGTGAACACGACACGGACATAGATAGCCTACCAATCTTGAACTCAAAGAACGGCATACTCAAGATCGTCGATATGAAGGTCCCGGGAAGGAATAGGGCGCCCATGAATGCCAGACCCTTCATTGTTTTGGCATCTCGAGTAGTCGTTGTGCTTAGGTCAATTTGCCACTGCGCGATAGCCGTGTTCAACTGGCTGTTCCTCTGAGAGTGCTCCAGGGCCATAATATTAATCTAGTCGTCATCCCACATTAGCATCATCCCTTATCTGTTTGGCGGACCCGTGTCAAGCGCTCTTGCCTGACCTAATGAGACTTACCGAGCTTTCCAAAGCATGCATGCGCTGCTCTAACTGACGAGTAAAGCCCACAATGCTGTCTAACTGAGCCCGCTCTTCCTTCAAACCCCTGGCTAATTGGGTGTGAATGGCAGTCATCTCCGATGACTCTTCTTCATCAGAGAGTCTCGACCAGAAAGAAGCCATTGCTTCTCGAAGTTCATCGATGGCCTCACATAGTGCTGCTGCAGAGCTCAACACTGATATCATACTTCGGCGATTGTCCGCCCAGTGCCTCCCGATAGGCCGAAAGTTCCATGAATCCGACGTGTCTGTATATATCCTCCTAACATCATGCTTGACTTCACTCGTGTTACACGCGAGGATGAGTTCCATTTGTTCAGCCATCGATGCAGCATCGAGGTGTCTTTGGTTCAATCGAAGTCTAACACTGCGAATCATGATGTAAGGTAGAGTCAGCGGGTGAGCAACCTTGCAAGTAATTCTGCTGATTTCGTCGAAGCATTTGCTCATGTCCTTGCGCATGTCCAGTCTTTCAAACCCCTCGTTCAAGCGAAAAAGTGCTGTCGTCTCGTTGCTACTAAATGCGTAGGTAAGGAAAAGCTCGATTTTATCCTCGTAGCAGTGCGAGTAAGCAGGGTCCTCTCGCCAATGCATATGTGTTCGTTGAAACTGATGTCGGAATACAATACCTTCAGCAACAGTCAGCACCTATCACACACACACACACACACACACACACACACACACACACACAAACACACAGCTTGAGGGCTCGACGTTCAACTTAGATGGCCGTTGCGTCAAATCTAGCCATAGATATGGGTTTCCAAGACAGTGCAGAAGGTAACTCACGCATAAGGGACTCATTGTTTTCCTCTGCAAATTCCAAGTCGAAGAATGAGCCAATTGTTCTGTCAATATCCAAAGAAAGCAATGGCAATCTCAGGTTTTCGATTATGACTTGGTAGGTATTTGACGGTAAGAACCACACGTCTTGAGTTTTGTGCGTGAGTGTTGCGATGGACAATTTAGGTTCGTATAGTCTGGTCTGGCGTTAGCACGGTTCGAGGCAGATTTAGTACATTGACAGATCTTGACTTGCATCAGACAACGGACTTGACGCTTGATAGTGACGCCATCTGGCACCTCTTTTGGCGCAAACTGACCCTGAGAAAGGCTCGAATGTCAGCGATTCCAGTTAAATCACGCAATAAAGGGAAAGTCCCCGGTCTAAGTAAATGGGACACAAAGAAACATGGGTAAATACTTGGCCGTTCACGAAGTTCAAGATCCCTTCATCATCAGGAAGAGAACATTTTTCCACATTATTGCATCTCGAGTCCTATACTTTCACCGTCAGCAACATCCCTATTCCGAGCTGTAAAAGCGCCTTTGGATATCCTCTAACGTAGACAGGATCTGGATGTGTCGATACTGGGTGACTACACACCGCAGAGGACAGGCAGAAGTGAAAGAAACAACCATCTTACCGTATAGTTGACCACTTTAAGGCAGGATACCTCTGCGCGTGTCGTATGGGTGTGCTCTGGCGAGGCAAAAGGATTGTGAGAGAAGTAGCGCTCCATTGCTCGATCTCAGGTGCATGACACCCATACCCTCATAGCTGAGATCATCATCACAAATTTACAGCACCATATCCAAGGTCTTTATGTAGAAGTCAACAGCTGGTTGTGTAAGGCAGACAGCTTCCAGACCCACACTCGCCATCTCAGCCACGACCACGTCTTTTCGGGTGTCAATCAAAGTGTGATACCCAAACTTGCAACGGAACTTGCGATTGGTTCATATTGTCTGGTGAAAGCTCGCATCGTGCTCAGCCCCGCTGCATAGTAGGGAGGTTGGGCAGCGCCTTTGGCCAATTTCTTGTGACCGGTGTTCGAATGGTATTTATCTTAAGTAAGCACAGCCACGCTGCACCGCTCATCAGCTATCCGGATGTATGCCACGTATACACCCGATACTACTCAGTTTTAGGGCGAAGTGCACCCATCGACACCATTCGGTAAAGCCAGGATCCCGTACATCGCAGCATTCTTCAAACCTCCGTACTCATCTCATCCCTCCCCGTAAAGATCTTCCAAAGCCTCTTACTGACCGCCTTCCCGACCCTCTTCTCCCCAACCTCCCTTTCCTTATTGATCACCCTCCTGACATCCTCCAACGTCCCCGGACCTCCCTCCTCCAACGCCCGAACTAGTTGTCCAACCCTGGGATATACATTCGCAATCCCCATGGCAATCGGCGCCGTGATCCTCGCCACCTCCTGCAGCATGCGCACGTACACTTCTTCAGTTCCAATAGCCGTCCGCACCTGTCCGCTATCCATGCAGAACCCGGCCGACTTCATCAAGTAGTTTTCTTGATGCCGTTTATAGGGCGCGACGGCGACATTTTGGGTGAAGAGCTGTAGCTGGTGGGCGGTGTCCTGGAGGCAGGTGGTTTCTTGGATTTGCATGGAATAGAGGAGTTGGAGTCGAAGGAGGGCGGCGTCGATTTGGGATTCGCTGATAGTCATGGGGGGATCGTTCTTCTTATTAGTCCGGCGGGAAGAGGCGGTTGATGCAGATTCGTCCTCGGCTAGGCGGGAGCGGACGACCGATGCAAAGTCGTTGTTGCGCTTGTTACGGTTTGAGGAGAGGAGTTTCTTTAGGCCTTCGATGAGGTAGATGGTTTGGTGATTAGGGAAATGGCGTTGCACCTTGAGTACGTGCGCTTCGAGATTGTGGCCCTCGGCGCCCATTGCGAGCTTAGCGAATTCGGCGGCGGGGAGGATGACCAGGATGATCTTCTCGGTCTCGATGGTTTCGGGAATCGGGTCATAGTGGTGGCGTTCCTCGTTGTAACGAGATTTGACCGCGCGGCGCCAGCGCACGACGTTATCGACTGGGGAGGTCCAAGTGTTGATTTCCTTGACATCGATTTTCTTCAGGAATTCTTCGATCTGGATCTTGGTAGCTGGAGGGAGGCTAGACGGAAGATCCACGATCATCTCAGGGGTCGCGATTTCCTTTCTGATCTTCAGCTTGTTGGCTTCTGCACGGGCGGCAGCGCGCTGTTTCTCTTCGGCCTTTTGTTGCTTCTCGCGCTCTTTTTCTTGCCTTTTTCGTTCCGCTGCGCTCTTCTTCTCGAGAGCTTTATCTTCTCTTTCCCTGGCTCGTTCCTCGGCTGTTTTCTTTGCACCTCCTTTTGCAGGCTTCGTCCTTGTCGCTCCCGTTGTTGTAGATGCGGACTTGGTGAACGGTCTTTTCGTAGGTCCCGATAGATCATTCCCTGAGCGACTAGCTGGGAAGCGGAGGTCGGATATGTCTGGAAAGTCATCTTCGTCGTTGGATAAAGGGTCCACGCCTACGTCCTCGTCCGAGTTTTCGGGAGGACTGAACCCTGATTGACTTCTTCCTAGGGAGCGGTGAGGACTAGGTTTCGCTGGAAGGGGGGCCGAGCTTGATATGGGATCCCATGCTGCTGCTGTTGTTGCCGGCCTTGGCGGTCCTCGTGGATTCGGATTGACTTTCAGCGGAGAGTCTACGAATGGGTCATCGTCGTCGGAATCATCTATGTTGATAACATCTGGTGTGACTTTTGCAGAAGCAGGTCCTTTCCCTTTTTGTTCTCGGGTGAACCTTGGGGGCGGGCTTGCGAAGGGATCATCATCGTCGTCATTGTGATGATAGGTGGATTTCGCCGCTTTGGATATATTTCGGCTGGAAATATGGGGAGATGTGGAAGACTCGGAATCCTCTATTACCCTACTGCTGTCATTTCGTGATGGCCCCAACCGAGCGAAGCTTTTACTTATCGCCAGGGTATGTGTCTGTGCCAACCGAGGCTTCGGGCTGTTGGACTCTGAGACTGGGGATAAGCGTTGTCGCTTCCTAGCTGGCTCGCTTGTTCGCTCGCCTCCGATTGTCGATCTGGTGATACTGTCAATATCGAGAAAACCGTCCGAGGATATATCAATGTCGAGTTCTGGAGTTTTCTTCTGGCTCATAGTTCGAGCAGAGCCCTGGATGGACTTCAATTCTTGACTGTCTCCCTTGAGATCAACGGTACTGAGTCCTGGTTCTTTCCTGGCGGGAGTTTTGGAGGTAGATATTGGCGGAACGTCATCGGCTGTGAGGTCAAAATTGTCGTAGTCTAGATCATCATCGAGGACATTCTTCTGTTTGCTAGGCGGGACATGCGACAACATGTTGTTGACAACTAATGTTGATTGAGGTTCCACCTCTGGGCTGGACAGAAGGGATATGACCTCTGGGGGCATGGCTCAAGGTTTTGACGGCGCGTGGAAACTCGGCAAAGGCTGTTTGTGTCTCTCCATGACACGAGTCACTGGTGGGGACAAATGACGCGGACAATTGCGTGCTGGCCGTTTGTTTGGGGGGCGGGCGGCTCTCGGCCTACCTATGCTCCGTTTGCAGGCAGTCGCGAAGTATCGATTCGGCTCCTGTTTGTCTTGCGACTAGTATTGTCTAGTTGCCACAGCACGACGGGCGAAGACGTTGCGACAGCGTAACGGGATGCAATGCGATGCAGTGCGATGCGGTGCGGTCGCATAGTGTAACGACATGTTGACGCGACGGATAGAGGTTCGAAGCACGAACCTGACGCGGGCTTCACGTGATCTGAGCTTAATCAGACCCCGCTCTCCACTCGGCCGTTCCCGTTGTTTGTTATCATCGAATCGCTGCTCCTCGCTTTCTCCATTTTTTTGGCCGATCCGACCAGGCCGACCCCGTGCTCGCACCATCGATCGCAATGACCGACGGCCGACTGATCGACGACCTCTTTGCCCCGGCCCCCGGATTCAAATGTCCATGGTCTGTCTGTGGAGTGTATAAAACGCCGTCATAACCGGCCATAGTGGGTCATCAAAGACGAAGCGAGAAACGTGATCAATGGAATGGAAGAGACTGAGGAAGCTCATCTCTCTCCATCCGAGACTCCATATGCTTCCCGCTTTTCACTCGAGACAGTTCAGTGACCCATTCGGACACACCGTATCAAAAAGAGTCAGCTTCACCGTGCTGTTGGCAGTCCTCAACACTCGCCCGTTTTATGAAGGATAGATCTCTGCTCCCATCACTGTTTCTTCGCGCATACACAACGGGATTAGATGAGATGAGTGTCCATCTTCGAATCCCTGCATCCTCAAAATGCAAAGAATCGTAGTCTGCTTGCACGTGGATTTGTCGTTTGGTCGTCCAATGGCAGTCTGTTTGCCCGCTCTTATCGAACCCCATCCCAATACACACCCAGCAACATGCCAAAGATGGGGCAGCCAGAGCGCGCCGCCGTAATCTCTTCCTGTCTTCCTCATTCGTCTTTCATTTCCTTCACTTTCCCATGGGCGAAGCGAAAGACGTTGAACGGGCTCGAACTGACTGACAGACTGACAGGGGCTTTAAATTTCCAACGGGGAAGCTAACGCAGGTGCACGGTCACAGGTCCCCATCCAAGTGCCACCGAGGCGTCAGTGCTTCTAGTAGAGATGAGAGAGCAAACGAATCCGGAGCATGACCTCATTTGGGAGACTGTTGCCGTTGTAAGGTACGGGTAGGCAAGCTGGTGTCGTAGATGCATGCCATGACTGTTCCTCTGTGCACTACGCAATGTCTATATGTATGTGTAAATTCTCGAGATAAACCTCTTGTCCAAGTGTCGCCCTCTTCTTGAGGTTTTCACATGGCCGACGATGGCACCGCAGCATCGGTAACAAGAACATCAGGCCATCCGATCTTCACGATGCTGTATCCACGCCCTAGGCTACGTCTGGAAGGGATAAGGTATGCGGAGCCTGCCAGACTAGTTTCTCCGAAGCCCGGCGGGAACCTAGGACCCTCAACATGCTTTTCATGACAGTATGTACCCGTGGTGCCGGTAGATGGATTGCACCTTTTCCACCCATTGATGTCTGATTCCGCACAGACCGCTCACTCCGACGGCGAGGACAAGATACATACAGAGCGATATGTAATCAAGGCACCCCATCAGACGATAGACGGGAAGCGCACCCCGCGCTCTGGCATCATACCGTATCGTTGTGGTGTGCACGATCGAGCTGATGCGCGTCTTTTGAGTCTCTTGAAATCTCAGCATCTAGAAAGGGAGAAGAGGGTGTTGAGGAATGTAGCCTCGCAAGGACGGAATTTTGAGCGCTTTCGATTTTCCACTGGGTTACCTACATAAGAAGGTGGAATGAGCAAAAGGGCTGTCGGATGTCGGCTGTTGATTGGGCAGAAGGGCCCGCCTTGATTCGGCGCCATGAGCACATGTCTTGCTAACAGTGAATTGCATCGATTTGTGTTCCTGAAAAGCGTGCCCAGCTTTGTGCTGCGTACCTGCAGACCCGTTGTTTGGCTTGCTTTGGCGGGTTTTGTGTGTCCGCTTCGCTCGCATCCGCGGAGCTGGTTTAAAGCGACTACGTAAGGTAGGTACCTGGTACCTCTAGTACGATCGGTCAGTGCGACTGTGTGGGGCCTTACAAACTGGGCGGGCGACTCGAGTCAAGACCACCAAAATCCCGGGAGTTTGCAACAATCACTAGAAGTCCCGCATCCCGTCATTTTGAACCACGACAACGAGTCAAAGCGAGCCATCTTTTTCCTATCACTAGCTTTTCTTTTCCACGCTTGCCTTAACCGCGAATCCTAACCACTCATCTGGGTTGCTAAAAGTGACTTGCATCTTGGTTGAAGCTGCTGCTGGCTCCACACAGTCGCACTTACCGATTGCGCAGTCGCTTTAACCGGCTTGCAGTCATCCGCTTTATCACACACACGGTTTCGACACCCCACTGTCGCTAACGTCGGGAGGTTCATCCCATCCACTACCTACACTAGAATTAGCCCCATGCCCGTGTCCTTGACAGCGCTCATGCACCCCTGAATTAACACCACCAAGGGAAGGCTTCCAGAATGGGAGTTGTTGGTGGATTGGGTCGGGTGGTTAGGGCCAAGGAGGGAAAGACAAAGCGACGATCTCAGGGGAAGTTTGGCGATAGCGGGTGCACTTTTGGGGTTTCCAAGCACCCCGCAAAGGCATACAGAACCCATACCTATTGAGCTATATATACAGATGGGTATTTCCATGTGTCTCTAAATATCCTCGCTATTGTAGGTCTTGCTGTTACTTTCTGGTTGTTGTTTGCAGTAAGTAGCGATTGCGTGAATTATGTGTGACGGGCGTTCAAGGCGGGCTTTTAGCTTTCCCAAGAAAAAGGGGTCCATGAGGACAAGAACACTTATGGTTCATCTGATGTGATGCAACATCTGCCAAGTCTCAACAGATGCGCAGTGTTATGCAGAGCCTCGCATCCCACGTTCGCTGGCTGAGTGTGGTTGCGAGTATCTCACAACATGCCGCGCATGCAGATACACATACGTGATGTGGAGAGGGTGCTGTTGCTGGAAAGGGAAAAGAAGCAAGCGCGGGTGCCCCTTAATCATCTCGCCATCTCGTTGGCGGCTTGACGACTCTATTATGGTACCGGTGCAAACGATTGCGACGCCTCATGTTTGTTTTCTTGCCGGCATCCCCGCCCTCTTGACCTGGACTCGGTTTGCATCGACTGTGGCAGGAGTACCAGAGGGGAAGAAAAGAAAAAAAAAAAGAAAAAAAGAAAAAGAAAGAAAGGCAAAAAGGAAGGTTTGCCTTTGAATGATAACTGGCCGGGCGAGTGTCAGTACTTCCTTCGTACCTGACCATCGGGGAAGCAAGGATGTCTTTACTTTGCCATGTTTCCATTCCATCCCCAGATGTCGCATCCAACTGGGGCTTCCATTATCTCTGGTTTGGGTTCCCTTGATTGCTTCTTGCCCATTTCCCTTCCTAGCAAACCACCCAGCTGGGAACAGGAGAATTGCACCCACCCAGTGACCTACTACCTACCTACCTACTAGGTAGATAGTCGTCTGTCTGTCTCTCAGAGTCCGTCAGGTCCCGTGTGTAAGGTGCACGATCAGCGAGACATGGAAAATGATTTCTCATTCGCTCCCGATCTGGTCAAGGCAAGCAAGCACCTAGCCAGGGCCAAGTTCCAGTTCCCAAAGTGTACTAACTCGAGCGGAAGGGCTTGACCGTGACCGGATCCCCAATCAGATGCGATTCTCGTTGCTTCCGTTCCTTCCTCTCCAGTGTTCAGGGGATGGCAGTGGATGGGAGAGTTGCTAGTGGTCGTGACCTGAGTGGGGGGTACCCGTGCTAGCTGCGCTCTGCTACATCGATACCTTGTCGGTAGCGTTGGTAATTTGCGACGCCGTCTACATCCTGGTCAGTCGGTCGACGCAATCAAATAAACAAGCAAGAGTCCCCCAAACCACTTTCAGCCCAGAGATCCTGAACCACTTTTTTTTTAATTGATTTTGCAGCATTTTGCTTTCAGTTGCTAACATCGTGCCCGCTCCTCGACTTTGGGCGATTCAAAACAAAAAACAAAAAAAAGAAACCAGGCCGGTATCGATAAGACATTCACTCCCGACACCAGTCTAACACCACTTTCGCGACCAGCTGGAACATATGACGCCCGTTGTGCAAATTAAAGCTGGATAACACCCGCCTCCCCGCGAGGGGTCCGCAGTCCGCCATTCCATCATCTCCTCTACATATCAACATACAGCAAGCAGCAAGCAGTCCCTCCTTTTGTCCAGTCCAAAATCCCAGAAGCATCCCGACGCCAAACCATACACTAATTACGAGATACCCGACGGAGGAGATATTTCACGAGACCAAGACTCAGGAGAGACGACTATTCCATCTATACCTCCAGGCCATCCCTTGCAGCGCATATCCGATTCCAGCATCACTCACCACCCAACAACAAACGTCCAACCCCAATTGGTGATCAGTCGTTACTTTGAACCCAACAAGCCGCCGAGCAGCCCGAACCCAAGCCCATCTCATCCCGTTTGGCTGCCGACCGTCATTCGCTATTCGTCGCTCCCTATATTTTGGCCCAACTACTAAGCAGCAGTGCAGCCAGGCGCACAGGAGTGTGCGTAACGCTGGGGTTCAATTCGACCTGGGCGGTAGTGCAGACTTGCAGGTGGTATTGCGCCGTCGCATTGGCCCGTCCAGCGGCACCCAAGCCTGAGGTCCAAACGGCAATCCCACAAGCCGTCCATTCGCTTCCAAGGAAAAATCCATCATAAAACAATAAAACAATGGACTTCGCCTCTCCTCCAAATTCCCCGGGCGGCTCCAGCTTGCCTCAGCGACCCATGAGCGCCATGGTTCGGCCAACACAGAGAAGCAGCAGCCGCATGAGCATTACCAGCAAAACTGGTGGTGGGAGTCGAGCGTCGGACGACGATGTCAAGACTGCAGTCAGAGTCGGTACGTACCCCCACAGCATCTGTACCCCCTTTTCTTTACCTACCCCCGGGTGGCTCCCTATTGTAGAGCATTCCAGCTGTGGTATTCCGGCAACTGCACGGCAACGCTGAGAGAAGCAGCCACTCCCGCCTGCAAAAAAAAGAGGACATGAACAACTTGGATGCTGACACCGCATTTTCCCTTCTGCAGCGGTGCGCGTGAGGCCGCCCCTGGGTCCAGACGATCCAGGATACGATCTTGTCCCACAACGCTTTCAGCGGTCAATGGTGCAAGTCCAAGGAGAGACCGGAGTAGCCATCGATTCACCACAGGGCCGCAAGTTGTTCGTGTTTGACAGGGTTTTTGGTCCCGAGGTCGACCAGGAGGGCGTATGGGAGTATCTTAGCGACTGTGTAAATGCTTTCACACAGGGTTACAATGTCTCGCTTCTCGCCTACGGCCAGTCGGGCGCCGGCAAGTCATACACGATGGGTACTGCAGGCCCCGATGTGCAGGAAGACCTAGAGGCCATGGGTAAGTGCACCTGGCACCGGCCTCTGAGACATGCAGGTGCCCTCCCCACCAAGAAGCTTGCGTGCTAACTGCACATGTAGGAGTGATCCCCCGGGCCGCTATCGCCCTGTTTGAAAAGCTGGACGGCTCAAGTCCAAAGTCCCAAGGCGCGGCTTCGAAACGGAGTTCCATGTCCCAGCTGCGTGCCCCTTCGAAAGTCGCCATGCTTCAGCCCTCCAATATCGACAAGGATTGGAAACTGACTGCGACTTACGTCGAGATTTACAACGAAACCCTGCGAGACCTTCTAATTCCAGAGCACATTCCGCAGCATGAGCGCGGCACCGTCACCATCCGTGAGGATGTCAAGGGGAACATCATCCTCACCGGCTTGCAGCAAGTCGAGGTCAACTCGGTCGACGATCTGATGAATGTTTTAGCCCAGGGTTCAGCACTCCGCCAGACCGATGCGACAGCAATCAATGCCCGATCTTCGAGATCCCATGCCGTCTTCAGCCTTAACCTGGTACGAAAAGGAGCCAAGGGTCCCACGGCGCCCACAGATAGACGCATGTCGATGCCGCTCGAGGCCATGTCCGGTACGGAAGCCATGGTCACCACCGATAGCAAGATGCATTTCGTCGATTTGGCCGGTAGCGAACGTCTCAAGAATACCGGTGCCCAAGGCGAGCGTGCCAAGGAGGGTATCTCGATCAATGCTGGTCTGGCCGCCCTAGGCAAGGTTATATCGCAGCTTTCGTCACGGCAACCAGGAGCGCATGTGTCGTACCGAGATTCGAAGCTCACTCGCTTGCTTCAAGATTCTTTGGGTGGAAATGCCATTACGTACATGATTGCTTGCGTTACCCAGGCCGAGTTCCACCTTAGCGAAACACTCAACACGGTACAATATGCCCAGAGAGCGCGAGCCATTCAAAGCAAGCCGAGGATACAACAGGTGGACGAGGGCGACAAACAGGCCATTATTGAGCGTTTGAAGGCCGAGGTTGCGTTCCTGCGAGAGCAGATTCGGAGCTCGGAAAGGGGCGGGGGTGACAGACGTAGCATGTTGCTTGCTCCTGGGGAGAGGTCCGAGCGGCAGAATGAACGGGAGGCAGAGCTCCAGAACCAGCTACTGGACGCCAGGGAAAACTATACCACGCTATCCCAGCGACATGCGAAGCTGATTTCCGAGATGGCCAAGGCGCGGGAAAATGAGTTTGCTGAGAATCAGCATCTCGAGGAGAGCTTGGGTGAAAGCGCCACCGAACGTCTAAATCGCTCAAACAGTTTCGCCCAGGCCGTCGAGCAGGTCGTTCTTGAATACGAGAAAACAATCCAATCGCTCGAGCAGTCCCTTGCCAGCACTCGGGCCACCCTCGCTAACACCGAGGCTACGCTGCTCGAGAAGGAAACGAAGTGTGCGTATACGGAGACCATCAACACTCAACTCCAGGCAAGGCTACAAAAACTCATGGATCGTGAGGCTAGTACGGAGAACTACCTACATGACCTGGAGGCCAAGCTGGATACCCATACTTCCGGGGAAGAAAAGAACGCCACCATTATTACCGAGCTGCGTAAAGAGATTGCCCGTGTACGCGAGAATGAAGCAAACGCAGAGGACTATATCTCTACCCTGGAAGAGCGCCTCGCCGAGGCTGATCAGGATGCCGAGCTGATGCAGAGGGAAATTGACCGTCTTGAGCAGGTTATTGAACGCCAGCGCAGTCTCGGA
Source organism: Neurospora tetrasperma FGSC 2508 (assembly GCF_000213175.1). Taxonomy (NCBI): domain Eukaryota; kingdom Fungi; phylum Ascomycota; class Sordariomycetes; order Sordariales; family Sordariaceae; genus Neurospora; species Neurospora tetrasperma. Next base: position 2,388,103 of record NW_009799102.1, read on the forward strand.
AAGCTGGACTCCTTGCTGAACGAACTGGACCACATCCAGCAAGATCCGCCGACCATCCCCGAGAACGAGCATGAACTCACCAACGGAGCCCGCCATCGCAAAATGGCTAGCCGAGACTATGCCAACCATTCGCGTAGCCAGAGCCATGTAAGCCACCGAAGCCAGTTCGATGAACCAATCCGGGAGAGCAGCGAGGAGGATATTCCCGAGGAAGATGAGGACAATCTGGATGCGACCCCAACGGACAAGGCAAACCATTCGACACCGAAGGCGTCGCACGCTCAACTGGCGGGCAAGAACGGCTCGAAACTGGTACCTGTGGACCAGTTCGAAACCGTTACCAAGGAACTCGTCGACCTCCGTACCGAGCACGAGACAACTCTGCATGACTACAGCGCTCTCCAAGCTAAGCACGAGGAGGCTCTTAGGGCGCTTGCGGAGCTACAGGATGCTGTTGACGAGGCCCGCCATCCGAGCCGTGTACGGGATTCCATTCTTTCGGTATCAGCACCGGGTACGAGGCCCATGTCGTTGATGTCAGGCGAAACCAAGACTGGACACCGATCTTTGTCGTCTGAGCTGTCATCGGCCCTGGGTTCGCATACAGTTGTTACGGACGTTTCGGGTGCCGAGACTGCCAAACATCACGATTCGGAGATTGACGAAGCGGATGCCGATGCTCAGATCCAGAAACTGAAATCCATTGCCGCTGCAAGGGAGGCTGCCGAAAGGGAACTTGCTACGCGGTATGCTCAGCTGGAGGAGAAGCACCAGGAGACTCTCGACATGGTGGAAGAACTGAAGACGGAGATTGCAAAGGCTCAGGCTCTCAGCGTGGAATCTTCCATATCAAGAACCAGCACTCCAGTTATCCGTCGTAAGTCCAGCCAGAACGTGATGATCATCGATCGCGCCCATCGCTCTTTCGCCACGCTCAGCAACATCGCAGCCGAAAATCTGCACGATCCAGATGTGATGGCCAACTTCGAGCTCAACTTGAACGCCGCTATGCACGAACTCCATGCTCGCTCGGTAAGGATCCAAGAATTGGAGGCGGATGTGACGAATGCGAAGAAGGAGATGGAGACCAAGATGACCATCATCTCTGGCTTGACTCGCGAGAGGTCCAGCTTGAAGGCGGCATCGCCGATGGATATGGCTATGGTTTCCAGCCTCAGAGAGCAGCTGGAGAGGAGCGAGAAGCACGTGCAGGAGCTGCGGGAGTCCAACGCCATCCGGCAGAGGGAGCTGGAGGCTCAGATTTCCGAGTTACAGCATGCCCTGCACCAGGCTGGTGTTGATCCTGCTTCGGTTGGTCCCAGGGTGTTTGACGGAGATTCGGATGCACAGGCAAAGAGGATAGTTGAGCTGGAGGCCGAGCTTCGCGGTTGGGAAGCCAAGCACCAGGCTGCCTTGGAGAACCTTCAGGACTCGGAAAATAGGATGAAGTCTTCAATGGCCGAGCTTGGGAGCCAGATCTCATTCCTAACCACACAGCTTACCGAGACTGAGACCCAGTCCAGCATGTTGAGCTCGCGACTTGCCCAGACTGAGGGCCAGGTAACCTCGCTCAACGACCAGCTTGCCCAGAACGGACACAAGGAACCCGAAGGCGATGAGGCCGCAAAGGAGAAGAAGCACAAGGAACTTGTCGAGATCCTTCGCCGCGAGATTGATGACTACAAGGAGATCGTCAACAGGACACAGGCCAAGGTTACACAGACCGAAGAGCAAGCTGCGGCCACCAAGGTCCTGCTTGATGCCGCCACCAGAGAACGCGACGACGCCGCTGCCGAAGCCGAACACAACAAACAGCTCGTGAACAGGCTCGAGGAGTCGATCACTGAGCATGAGCACACCATCAAGGCCCACCAGGAGAGCTTGCATGCTCTCGAGCTGAACCACGCTTTGGAGCTTGAAGAGGCGAGAACCGCTTCCAGACGGGAGGTTGAGGCTGAAATGAAGGCCCTCAAGGCCAAGCATGCTGAGCAGGTAAGACGTCTCGAGGAAGGACTTACCGATGCTCGGGAGGATCTTCTCAGGGTCGCCACTCAGGTCGCTTTGGCTCTTGGCCTCGAAGTTAGTATCGAGAAGCTCTCGGAGCGCATCGAGGATCTCCTCGAATCCCGTGATCAGGTGGACCTGGAGCAGAAGAAGCGTGGCGAACTGGAGCAGCATGTTGTTGAGCTCACATCCATCAATGACCAGGTCATGAATGAACTGGAGTCTGTTAAGGCCGCTCTAGCGAACATGTTGGCGACGGAGAATGACAAGGTCAAGACTGTCTATCCTGTCAAGGAATCCGTGGCGCTGGTCAAGAAGAAGATGGTCGATTTGGAGACGAAGAACAAGAAGAACTCGCGTCTTGTGGAGGAGCTGGAGGATCAACTGCAGAGTAACTACGACCAAGTGCAAATCACGAGCAACAGGTTGTCAATGTTGCAGTCCGAGAAGACCCAGCAGCTGGAGGAGGCGAATGCTGCCATGATTAGGCTCGAAGAGGAGTTGAAGATGGCCCGGGAGGAGTACGCCGCTCTTCAGGTATGTTGGCCTACCCTACCTATCCCCCTTATTCGCTTCCATCGCCATTTGCTGACACGTATGTTTAGACCAAGTACAACGTGCTGTCCGAACAAGCAGCGTCCGTTCCTCAACGCTCCGACTCCAAGTCCGCACCTAACCCGAGCTCTCCCATCCGCAAGTCGAACTCCGTGCAGTCCCTGCCCTCGCCCCCGCCCGCGATTCCTCTTCCACCGCTCCCATCCGATCGCGCAAGCGGCGCCGTCTCCCCTACAAGTGGCGCTCCTCGTCCCCCCTCCAAGGACATTCTTGCCGCTGCGCTTTCCAACCAGCAGTTCCAAGCCATTCAAGAAGATCAGGAAGCCCGCATCCGCATCATCGAGAAGAACCTTTTGGCCGAGAAGCAGCTTACTGCCACCCTGGAAGAAGCGCTCACCGATCTCGAGACACAACAGCTTAAGATCAAGGCCGACGCTGACGCCTGGAAGCGCCGGGCCGGCGAGCTCGAGGCCGAGCTCAAGGAGCTCAAGGACAAGCCCCAGGTGGACAACCGGTGGAGCCTGCAGCAGGTTGAGGAGGAGCGGAAGAAGCGGGTGGATGCCGAGCGGGCGCGACAGCACCTCGAAGAGAGGATGCAGAGCCTGGCGTCGGGCAAGAAGAAGAAGAAGGGAAGCCTGAACTGTTTCTAGGGGGGCGCCCGCACCCGGTTGCCCTTGTCGTCCTTGTCCTACAGTTCAAGCGCTACGAGCGTTGGTTGTTTTGGTTTATCATCAATAGGTGGGGGTGGCCGGAGTTGCGGTTGTGGTTGCTGTGGCCGAAGAAGCTGCGGGTGTTGCTGCGGCCCCAAATGTGGGTGTGGGAACGGGTTGGTGAACAGCGGGATGGTCACTCCTGCAACAACCGTGCCTACACCTACCATGCCTACCATGCCCATCAAGGCGGGGCGGCGCAGTCGTTCTGGTAGTGGCGTTAGTTTACACGGTAGTGTTGGGGGTGGCGGCGGTGGTGGTGGTGGCCTACGGAGGCGGGCTGGAAGTGGTGCAAGTCGTGTCAGTGCTACCAGTGCTGGTGGACGGCGCAGTCGCGCTGGTAGCGTCGCGGCTGGTGGTGGTGGTGGTGGTAGTGGAAGACGTAGTCGTGCTAGCAGTGTTGCTTCTGGTGCGAGTGTCGGTAATTGCTGTGGGTTGACGGACAATGAGAAGAACAAGAAAAGTAAAAGCAAATTCAGGATACCCGTGAGAAGGAGGAAGAGGAGCAAGAGCATTGTCAAAGGGAAGATGAAGCAGCAAGCAGGGGGTGGTGGAGGAGGAGGAGGAGGAGGAGGAGGAGGAGGAGGGGAATCGTCAGAAAAAGGTGCTGCAAAGAAGAGAAAAGAAAAAGCCAGGGAAAGCGGCGGGAGTTATCATCAGCTTCACCGGCTGAAGCTCTTATTAGAGAGAGAAAGCACGTTGCAGCGGAAACTCATGTTGGAAAGGGAGATGTCTCTACAGCGGAAGATCGATGCGAATCCGGATGTTTCGTACATGACATGAGCAGCCAACCATGCACATAGCATAGTTCAGCATTGGACTATCGGGTATGGGGTTGGTTTTTGTCCTCCCTATCATCCCTCGAAGCAAAGGGAGTGAGCAAAAGGAAAGAGATCCATGGGATGATGCGATGGAATGCCAGGGAATCGGATGGGAACTAGTCAACTGGACGGGATGAATGGATGGGCAATGTCGATTCTCTTTTGCGGTTTTGTTTTTGGTTCTTTGTCTTTTTTTCTTGGTTTATTATATATCCCCCTTCGAGCGCGCCATTTGTTACTTCTTGTTGGCTTGTTTACATATACCTTAGTATCCGCATTATGCCCCCGTATGTATGTACCTTCTATGTTGTACAAACACCAAGATGAACAAGAATAAGAACAAAGTCACGTAATATTTATTAGTCTTTTGCTGAGCCTGGTGATGTTCAGCCTTTCTGTTTCTTTGGTGTCTTGTGTAATGTTGTAGACTTGACACTACCTGTAAAGAATGATAATAGCGGACAAACGAGAGAGGGTCGAGTGCCGGGTTTGAGGGAATGAAAGGCATAGGACACAGACACAGTAGGCAGAAAGAAAGGGGAAGAAAAAGAAAGAAAAAAAAGTA
>NW_009799102.1:2394308-2469618 GCF_000213175.1 Neurospora tetrasperma FGSC 2508
ACTTATATTATTAACTACAGGTTTGCCACCTGTATGCTGTTCGTTGTGTGAGCCCTTCTGCTGTCGTCGAAATTTCTAATAGTACTTCTAATACTAATCCCGCAGCTTGTGCTGCTTATGGTTCGGTCGCCGTTGTCGGGGTTGCCATCATTGTCGTCAATGGTGGTGGTAACAGCATCTCAAGGTGAATCAAAGCCAAAACCGATGGCACGATAGCCCTAAGATGGGATAAACTGGCTGAAGATGTATTGAGCTTGGGAGTCTGTGAACGAGGTCGCGATCAAAGAAGAGTTCGGCCTCTTCATCATTTGCTCGGATTCTCTTTCAAACCCTCGATGACACTATGTTCTTTCATATATTCCAGCACATCAGAGATCTCGTTTATGGCCATATTCTGCCGAGGTTGCTCAGTTCAGTCTGTGATCAACCCTTCGACTGCCTTGAAACTCCAGTTCGAGAAAGATTAATTGGTAGGAGGGGTCCTCATCTTTAGTAAATGTGCAGAAGTGTACCAGGCCAATTACACCAAACGCCTAATAAGAATAGAACCTAACAGTCGTTGCTTCTCTACGTAGAAGAAGGTGACAGATTGCACACATACAATTTTGAAGACCGGATTGCAAGTGCGAGCCTGTCTGGCACTTACAATGTAAGTATTGTGATTCGCACCACTCGATCCAACTCAGTCACTAGCATTGATAAACTACAAATGTAGGCTAACTTGTGACATACGACCATACCCACTGGAAAACTCGGGATCCCGTCCGCTCTCCCATAGATAAGCCAGTGAGGGCCAGACTAGTAGTTGGGTCGGTGACGACCAGCGAATCCCTGGTGTTGTATGTCCGTTTTTCTTTCTTTTCGACTTTTTGTCACCTTCTGTTTCGTTCCAGTGATTGATTCACCCTACTCCTTTTAACAATAATCTTGCACCCTTCTTTTGTTTATTTTGCCAAGTTGAGACCCCTCTTATATAGAATGTTGTCCTGAACTGTCGAGTGTACCAGTTAATGCAAAAGGAGTAGGAAGCCGAACCCCAAAGCCGAATGCTGTAATCTATACTTTCTGGAAGCTTTGAGGATCTGGAAGACGATAAATGTGGTGAAAGCATCGCAAGAATCAAACGCTTCCCGACGGTCTGTGATCACCGTCCCACTGGTGTGCATAAACGGATCTTCCAAGCGGAGGGAACCATCCTGCAGCAGTTCGCCCCACTTCGACTCTGCTCCTATATAGTATTCATTGGCCCTAATGTTATTTCCTCTCGAGCCGTTGGCACCGGTCAGAAACATACTACCCGCCTTGGATAATCCAGAAATCGTCTTGCTCAAGAAGAGGTAGAACTCCCAGGAATTCACGTCAATGCCGTTATATAAAATTCGGCAATGGTGATGGGAGCGGCGAGCGAGCTGCAGCTCAGAAGCACCGCCGCCATTTCCCAGCCCCAGTTGTCGCCCTTTGCAACCCGGGAAATATTGTTCTTCAAATCCTGTCCAGGATGAAAATGACGGTGAAGATAACTGAGATGTGTCGGGATATTCGTGGTAACCGTTAGTCCAGTTCTGTGGTTGATGTTGTCACATCAGGCAAAGGCCAAGTTCAGCGCATCCCTTCCTTCGTTTTCTGGTGAACTTGGAAGTTGAATCATCTTGAAAGGGGGGCGGAGGAAAGTCCGAAGAGGTGGTTGTAAATGAAGGGAATGAAGAAACCCAAATTGAAAGAAGAGTCGGAGCCTATTAACGGCACTAGAAATAGGTAGAGCTCGCATCCTCTAGCGCGTGATGCACCCTTAGAGAGTCTGTTAAACCGAGACCTTCCAAACAGATTAGGATGGGTCTCATTTGTAGTACCGACCTAACTTACACACCAGCATAACTTCCTCTTTCATGCATCCGTTGCTCATGCCGAGAGGCTATGTACATTACCTTTTTGACCGGCCATGACTTTCTTGACTCTACATCTTATAGCGTCAGGCCACAGTTCGCAAAACGTTTGTGTATTCGCAAGAAATATAAAAGCAGAGAAGATTCATCATTTATCATCAAGATACGAACGCCACAGACGCTCAGTCATATACAAACAGTCGATTTATATCCACATGCACGGTAGTGCTCAAGCATACCTACCATACCCCCTCTGCTGTTCCCTAAACGGCTCATACCTTCCATCCCCTCCTTGGCCCGGGAACTGTCCCTGACCCATAGGCTGTCCCATTGGCGGCTGCGGAGGTCCCCCTTGGTATGGCGGCGGTGGCCCTTGGTATTGCGGCGGTGGCGGCCCCGATTGCGAGGGCAACGGAACATGCCCGCCGTTCCTACCGCCGGCCCAGTTCCACCCCGCAGGATGCTGACCCATAACCGGCGACGGCGCCATCATCCTTGGTGGTGCCCTCCTCGACCTGTACCTCGCACGGCGACAACAGCTGCAGCAGCAGCTGATGAGGGAGATGAGAAGAAGACCGGCGATGACGCAGCCGACAGGGATAGCAATATTCTTGTTGTCTTTGAACCAGTCGAGGATCTGGTTGCTGAGCTTGGCGCCCTCGCAGATGCCGTTATGGCACTTGCCGCCACCCTCGCAAGGGGTGCCGTCGAGGAAGTACTGTGGAAGGGAGTAGCATTGGGCATTTCCGAACATTGGGCCCTCACAAGCAAGCGTGCAGCCCTCGTTGGAGCACGAAGTTGTTTGGTTGTGTGTGTCCTCGGTAGCCATGAACGTCTTGCATTGCTGGTCGCGCGAGGTACATTGTCCCTGAGAAAAGTTAGTTATGCAGTACAGAGAGTTTGATTCAAAAGCTGTCGTATAAACAAACGTACTGAAGCGCAGGTGAGCGAGTCGCCGCATGAAGTGCCGTCGTCGGCGGTCTTGTCAGCCGGGCAGGAGCCGCTAGTGCCGGAGCACTTCTCTTCTGGATCGCAAGGGCCAGTGCTGGCGCGGCAGACGGTTTCGGTGCCAGAAAACTGGCACTTATCGGTACAGCACTCTTCGTTGGCGGGGTCGCAGATGCTGTTGGTGGTGAACTTGCACGTCTTGGGATCGCAGCACGGGTTGTTTCCGCACCCTTCTTCGCCACCACAGTCACATTCCTCGCCGGCCTCGACGATGCCGTTGCCACATTGCTGACCGGTGATGGTGACAACGTCCTTATTGTTGGAGAGGCAGCTCATCCTCCCGGGGTTTCTGCCCAGAAAGCTGCATATGTTACCGATACTGCAGGCCGAGAAGGACGTAATGCGGTCGTCTGTGGACGGGTTCATGATGAACTGGGCGTTGGCATCGCAGGTGGTGGTTGAAAGGGGACAGCACTTGTTTTCTCCGGCGGAGCCGTCTGCGCATGTGTCTGGAAGGCAGTCGTGGACTGCACCAAAGGTATGACCCGACTCGTGAGCAAAGACCTGCCATTCGGTAGAGGTCTTGACGACAACATTTGCGCCCGCGACGGTTTCGTTGCCCTGGCTTTGCGTAGCGCCTCCTTGGCAGACCTGACCGAGCCAGGCGAGGCCAACGGCAGAACCAGTATTGCAGGTTGACAGCAAAGTCCAGTACGCGTTATTATCGTTGGATTTGCCGCGCCATCCAGAAAATTTCACAAGGCGGTCGGTGATTGTCGCACCGCTGCTGCAGGGCATATTGAAGGGCGCACTGTCAGGAGGCGTAGCCGGGCACTCCTTATCACTGATAGTCAAGTTCCGAATACCTAGAGAAATGCTAAAGGAGCTCTCGAAGAGCTGAGAAGCCTTATTAACCATGTCGATGACATTTTGCCTCAGAGATTCGGTCGAGTTGAATTTTTCCGTGTAGGTGCAGTCGGTAGCTATGCCAATCAGGGCAACCTTTTTCGAAGTCGGGCAACCGGCTGTAGAACCAATGCTGTTCAGCAGATTAACACCAGCGCCATTGCCACCTTGGGTTCCGTCCATTTGTCGTCCGAAAAGGGCCCTTGGACTGATAGCCCAGCGGCTATGATGCTCGAATACCTCCTCGGTCCACCGCAAGACTCCGTTGTTCTCGTCCCTATTCCAAAGCAGGTCGTTCGAGGCGCAAGAGCCCGTGCTCGCAGGATCACGCTTCTTCAGGTCGTCGTGTGCCGGCTTCTTGATGTCGGAATCCCGCCAGACAACCATGTACTCTTCATCCGCCTCCTCGATCTCCGGATCGCCTGGTATCATAGTTTGTCTGTAGTTGGTATTCGTCTGGATGTGATGGTCGACTCCGTTTACCCTGAAGGATCCTTGAAAAATAGGTCGGTCCCCATCCCTAAGGACATAGACTCGTGCCCATCCCGCCTGCCTCCAGTCTGCGTCCGTCATTCCCTCCCTTTGAACAAACGTGGTGCCCCTGAAAACCTTGTGCTCTTCCCTGGCAATAGGCTCAATCCTCTTGACCTTGCCATCGGGACCCAATATGTGTATTGTTGCATCGTCGGGAAGGATGTCATAGTTCGGTTCCAGAACGAAGCGAATCTTTTGTTGGCGATCGTGGAGGTAGAAGCTGAGGTCAAAGGTTGACTGAGAGTGCACTCGATGTGAGGGGGTGTGGATCACAGCATCGTCGACATGGCTAATGTACGATAAAGGGTTTCTCTCCGTCGAATGTGCTTAAGACCAGCTATGTCAACCAGATGGCAGTCGAATGGGGAGAAGATGGCGAACATACCTGTAGCAGATTGGACAAGCAGGCCAACGGCAGCAAATACGGCCGCGAAGACCTTGGAAACAAACATACTTCAGCTCTAAAAGATTATGTTCTTCTATACGCACCGCCCGTAGTCCATCGAAAAGATGCAAATCGAGTACTAGTTCTTGAAATGGACAAGAAACGAGCGAAATGGGAGTATCGTGGAAATGAATGCTATGTATGGTAAACCACAGACGATTCAAAACATGTGTACACCCGTATGCCAGGTCCTTCCCCGCTTGTTGCTTACTATTAGTCGATAGCTTCTAACAGGAGCTGTTGGCGGTGGATGTATAGAGGGAGAGGCGGGACCTGGAAGAACCAAACGGGGGGGAAATGGGAATGATCAACGTTTATGTTTCAGGATCAAAAGTCGACAGGTGCAAAAATGAATGGTGAAGAGAGGGAATGTCCAAAACTCTGACCTCCAAAATGCGCCCGTGTGGATGGGGAAGTTGGAAAAGGTGGTGGCAGTGCAAAGGTCCGTCGGAGTGGTTGCGTGAGCATCAATCAGCGCCGACAGCCGACGTAGCGAGCGAAAAGGGAGATGGGAGTCGACAGGAGGATACCGCCGTGTATGGTGGTCACCTACTGGTGGGTGTCTCAAACAGTAGAAGAAAACGACAACAACCCAAAAAGAGAGGCGGGAGGTCAGCAGGGACTTCCAGGAACCAGTCCATGAAGCGGGTCGAGGTGCTCGGTGGACAACAAAAAGAAGGGAGGCGGGAGACTGCAAAGTTCACGACCTATAATTGGTCGCCCAGCGCCTCAGCCAAGATGAGGCCAAGCACTTCACCTGGCTACCTAAGAACATTGACACGTCCTTGGCACTGTACGAGCGCCTGCAGTGCAGTCAGCAGTGAACTTGAACCGCCCGGCCGGGGTCCGAACATCATCACAGCAATGATTGCTGCTGCGGTAACATACCTCTAATACTAAGGAACAACCTACAACTGAATGGGGATGCGCCTCACTTCCCCGCACCACGGATCTCTTCTCAGCATTTATCAGCAACCTTTTTGACATAACATCATACACCTTTTTCATCACCCAAGCCACGGCCGCGCGTTCCTTAACAACACACACCCGAAAGAGAAGACAATGGATGTTATTTTTCTGTGGCTTCCCGACTGCGCCAGACTTGGTCTTGCCTCCGGTCTTGGTCCCAATTCACTTCCACTCGCGAACGCAACAACTTCCTTTCACTTATTCTATTCCCTACCGCCCAGACATCGTGCCCAGCTTGCTACGCGTGTACACTACGAGACAAGACATATCTGGCTGACAAATATACTGACATCTTTTTAATTTTCTTCTTCGAAGCGAGCGAATGAACGACCAAGTCTTGCAGTCTGAGCGAGATCCCTCGTTGAAATTCCCGAGAATCTCGGCATCGGTATCGACAACCCCGACATGGACAAAAAGGATTTCCGAGATTGAAGATCGAAATATCAAGACGGACATTCGTCAATCGACATTCTTCAACATCTACCGGATTTTGTAAATCCTAATTATGCCCGCTCGGTAGGTAGGGGATTGATCCACGACTTTGATGGTGGTTTACACCCACCCTGTTAGTCCGGGCCTTTCACTAGCCCAGCCCTGTGAAGCTGTGACGAATGACACCATTGTTTTACATATTTTTTTTCTCTTTTTCGTCGGGTCGTTTTTCCCTTGCCCTGTGTTTCAGATCTCGGACCTCCTGCGCCTACCAGTGAGGTTGCAGCACTAACAGGCACATGGTACAACACTTTTGATACCGGCAGTGAGGATGTCCGATACCTATGAGACGAACACAGGCTATGGGTACCTTTGCTGGGCAACTCATGTTATACATTACACCCATATCGAAGAAAGAAAAGAAAAGAACAGAAAAGAAAAGAAAAGAAAACCAAGAAGAAAGAGGACAAGGGCAACCAAAAAAAAAAAAAAAAAGGAAGAAAAATAAACCCCAATCGTCTCGGACGGGATTGGGCACATATCATACCGACTAGAATCGTATCGACATTGCACTACATACATATATTACCTAGCACACATTAGCTTCGCTGCTGACTGTGAGAGCCTAACCTATAAATAGACAGACCTATGTACGAACGACCTCCTAGTCCTCAACACCGAGTAAACGCTGTCTCGCCCCAGAGCATCATCATCATCATCATCATCATCATCATCATCATCGTGGAGAAGAACCTCGTTGTCGGGCGGGGATTTAAGCTTCCAAATCCATTACATGGATTTCAATCCCCACTGTTTTTCTACCCAACAATGATTAACTTTATCGCGTTTTCTTACAACTCCAACTCAAAACGTCAAGACCTAATCACTGTTCAACACTTGACATGCTTTTTGCTTGTTAATCCTGTGATACACGTATGCGTTGAAGGAACGAATCTTCTGCTCAGCCCTGCCACGACGCCAGTAAGCTGTAACGTAAGCCCTAGCTACCCAATGACCTGCCTAACCCGCTAGCCGTGGGAAAATCGCGGCTCCTGCGGAATCCTGCGCAATCGCCGTGATGCCTTTCACTGCGGTCAATTTCGGAATTGTACGTACAACGCCCCCGCGCTTGTTAGATAGGCTGTGCTATCCTGGGGTTTGCGTGAAGATACGTAGCGTATAGTTTGTAGATGGGTGGCGTAGGTGAGGCTCGTTCATGAGGCTGATATTGGAGAGATTGTTTCAGGGGTTTGTTTGTTTATTTTGATTATAGGCACTAGCCACCCCCTTAACGCCGACTGTGGTTGTTTACGTCTTTCTAGTGCCGCACCGGGAAAGGGGGTTGTTGACATCTTGTTGGGAGACATATCAAAGCCCTTGATAACTCTACCTCAAGAGACGGCAGAACGTTCTGCTGGCTAGTAAAACGGCACAACATGACGGCAAGGCAACGAGAAATGGTTCACGTGTTGCAATGAACGCAAACCAGTAATCTATTGATCTTTCCCCATAAGGTATCCAAGTACATGTGATAACCCAAGAAGATAGAAAGAAAACGACGCATACTTGTTAAAAAAAAGAGAGAGAAAAAAGGAAAAGAGTACCGTGATATGACGTACCAAAAAAACTAAAATAAAAAATAAAAACATCGCTCTTCTTTCAACAATGTGCCTGCCTGCTGAGGAGACATATAACGGACCAACTGACCGCGCGTCCTTCCCTGTGCAGAAGAAAGAACCCACTAGTGTTCCTCCTCCTCGCTTTCCTCTTCTTCTCCTTGACCTAAAACCGATACATAATCATTGCCGTTTGCCTTCCCTTTGCCCTTTTCCTGGACGTTTGACTACCACTACTGACACTGACTTGCAGCATACTAGTAGGCTAGCCCTTATGGTATATGAATCCCAAAATCCCATGCCCCATTCGAAATAAAGAAAAAAAGATTAAATAGGTTTATATGCTTTTTACTTCTTTGTTGGCGCTATATTCCTTTACTGGCGCTGCGCGTGGACGACATCGATGATCTTGGCAACGACGCTGGGATCGCTGAGCTATTTCCAGCTGTTAGTATCTTGCATGCAGTTATTCGGTTGGTAGACTGGAACTTACAGTAGTGATATCACCAAGCTGATCTTCCTCACCGGCAACGATCTTCCTTAGAATGCGGCGCATGATCTTGCCAGAGCGAGTCTTGGGAAGATCAGGAACGATGTAGATGGCCTTGGGAGCAGCGAAGGGCCCGATGCTGCGGCGGACCTGGAGCACGAACTCCTTGCGGAGAGCATCGTTGATCTGGGTACCCTCCTTGACGGCAACGAAGGCGTTGACGGCCTGGCCAGTGAGCTCGTCGGCAACACCAACGACAGCAGCCTCGGCAATGGAGTGATGCTCAATCAGAGCAGCCTCAATCTCGGCAGTGCTGAGACGGTGGCCACTAACGTTGACGACGTCGTCGACACGGCCGCGGATCCAGTAGAAGCCCTCGTAATCGCGGGCAGCACCGTCGCCCGTGAAGTAGTAGCCCTTGTACACATGGAGGTAGGTCTCCATGTAGCGCTTATGGGCACCCCAGACGGTGCGAGCCATGCTGGGCCAGGGCTGCTTGAAGGCCAAGACACCCTCAACGTTGTTGCCGTGGATCTCCTCGCCGGTAACAGGGTCGACAAGCGCGGGCTCGATACCGAAGAAGGGGAAAGAAGCGGAACCGGGCTTGGTGGGGGTAACACCGGCAAGGGGAGTGATGACGTTGGAGCCAGTCTCGGTCTGCCAGTAGGTGTCGCAAATCTGGGCGCGGCCCTTGCCGACAACATCATAGTACCACTTCCAGACCTCGGCGGCGATGGGCTCACCGACAGAGCCGAGAACACGGAGGTGCTTCATCTCGTTGCGAACGTGGTGGTCACCGGCGCGCTTCAGCAGGCGCAGGGCAGTGGGAGCAACGTAGAACTGAGTGACCTTGTGCTCCTCAATGATGTCCCAGTAGCGGGAGAAGTTGGGGTAGGCGGGGGTACCCTCGAAAACGACGGTAGAGACACCGAGCAAGAGCGGGGCGTAGAGGACATAGGTGTGACCGGTAATCCAGCCGACGTCACCACCGCAGAAATACCTGTCGCCGTCATGGATGTCGAAAACGTACTTGCCGGTCATGGCAGCACCGAGCAGGTAACCAGCGGTAGAGTGGGCAACTCCCTTGGGCTTGCCAGTGGAGCCAGAGGTGTAGAGAAGGAAGAGAGGATCCTCCGAGGCCATGGCCACAGGGGTGTAGTAAGCAGGGTACTTCTCAACCTCCTCGTGCCACCAGAGATCACGGCCGGGGGTCATGCTGATGTCGGCGCCGGTGCGCTTGTAGACGAGCACGTTGCGAACATCGGGGCACTGCTGGAGAGCCTCGTCGACGATCTTCTTGGTGCCAATCAGCTTGCCACCGCGCTTGCCCTCATCGGTGGTGATGACCACCTTGGACTGGGCATCGACGACACGGTCGCGGAGGGAGTCGGAGGAGAAGCCGGCGAAAACGACGGAGTGGATGGCGCCAATTCTGGTGCAAGCAAGCATGGCAACGATGGCCTCGGGAATCATGGGCAGGTAGATGGCGACGGTGTCTCCCTTGCGAACGCCCAAGTTGGTGAGGACATGGGCGAGCTTGGAGACCTCCCTGAGGAGCTCGCCATAGGTAACATTCCTTCCCTTACCGGGCTCGTCGGCCTCGTAGATGATGGCGACTCTGCTGGGGTCCTTGTGGGCGTGTCTGTCGACGCAGTTGTACGAGGCGTTGAGCTCGCCCTCTACGAACCAGGCGTTGTCACCGTTGGCGAGGGAACCGCTGTGGACAGTCTGGAAATCCTTGCTCCACGATAGGAGCTCGCGGGCGCGCTCAGCCCAGAACACGTTCGGCTCGGTGATGGACTGCTTGTACAGCTTCTGGTACTCCTCGAAGTCTGGCGCAAACTCGTGTGTTAGCACCAAGCACACAGGGATGAGATCAATGGCTCGGCCCGATATCCGATGAGCGTGTTGGACCAGATGAGGGGTTCGAGGACCCGACAGCTTGGAGTCGAACGCAGAGAAAAGGGGGAAATGCACGTAGCGTAGCAGTCGCCGAAAACCGGCGTGTCGCGAATGCTGCCTTGTGCGGGGGGAGGGACGGGAATAGCAAGGGGCCGGGGTAACCGAGTTTCTAGGGGGTTTACTCACTGGCAAGATGAGGTTTGCTTGGGTGGTCTGTGGTAGGTTATCCAGTTAGCTTTTTTTTTTCTTTGGCCTGAACTACCCGACTCCCTTGGTCCTAGGCGAGTTTTCCCGCAGTGCCAATAACTGGATCAACCCCAACAACTTTGGCTGGGGGCGGCATCCTCTATTGGTTGGTTACAATAATTCGAGTTGGAATCTGAAAGACATACTCTGAAGCATCTCCTTAGGGGGCTCTAAGAGAGAAAATTCCAGGGTTAGCAAATTGCCTGACTCAAGACCCTGCTGGCTGGTTCGGCGCAACTCCGCGGCCGGCCGAATCCCGTGTTGGAGCCTCCAATCTCCTGACGAGAGTCTCCCGAGCGCATTGCATCTCCTGACAGCCATGCTGTGCGGCCAATTGGGGGCTCTGAGGGGCTTCGGGACTTACGGAAGGTCTCATTAATGTGAGCCTCGGGCACTACTGCCCCGGCAGGAACTCTGCTACCAGACATGGTGACTGTAATGTGGTTGTTCTGGGCGGTAATGATAGATGGGTACTGGTGGTCGCACGCAATACCTTCCTGCGCTTCGCTGGAAAAGGATTGATCAGAGGTAGAAGCAGCTCTAACTAAGCAAGGCGGATTTGGTGCTGAAAAGGCTCGATTAAAGACGCAGGACAAGGCACAGCAGTGAGTGAACCACAGTGGCCAGCTGACAGGAGGCCAAGGCTTCGCAAAGCAAAGAGAGGAGATGAGGATAAAAGGGCAAGGAGGAAAAAGGAGAGGACAGCAGGCAGGTCAGGTTGGTATAGAGGTACAGCAGGCAGAAGGAAAGGACAGCGGGTTGGCAGGACGAGGGCCGACGCGCTTTTGTATTATGAGCACCTCCGAGCACCACTACCAAAACGAAGCATACCCGCCAGGATGGAGAAGGTCATGAAGAGCTGCATGGATAGAGGATGTAACCGTAAAGGATGGACGGATTGACTGACTACCACGCACACTGCTATCTAGGGTCGGACGTGTGGATAAGCTGGGCTGGCTCGGGATGGGGACTACTGTGGACTGTGGAGGGCCGCCAATGGCACCATTGGAAATTTGGGGCCATTGGGACCTGGACGGGACTTGGGTTGGGATGAGGGGTGTATCCCCGTCTGGACTCTGGAGGTTGTTTTGGTTCCAAACTGAAAGGGCTCCGCGGGTGACGGCCGAACCGGAGTCGCAGCGTCAGCGTACAACTACAGTCGGAGAGACATGCCCAGTAAGGTACCCGGTTACTGATTCTCCATCTGCCCGAGGATGGGTGACCATCCAACGGAACTCTGAACCCTACCTACCCACACTTCAGTAGATAATCATGACTTCCTTTGTGAGTGGGATGCTATCTCTGCAGAATGTCGCCTCAGGAGTTAAGAGTCCCGACCTAGGTGCCCCGCTTGGACTACCTCGTTAGTATTCAGTCGAGCCAGCCAATGGAAGGTCGAGACTATTCGCTACTTGCCGGAGCCCCGCGCTTTCCCGATTGGGCAAACTAACCCTTTGATCGGGCGAACCTTTTAATCACTTCGCTCTTGGCTGTGGAATGAACTGGAATTGTTCTACATGGACCGCATATACATATCCGAAGTGTGGTAGCAGCGTAGTGTACACCATATTGTAGGTAATTTGGGGCCAACAACAGACAGTTGGAAAAGGACTACTTTCATGCTGGGCTGGAGTCATTGGTGTACCCGGCCAAAAACGTTTGTGACCTTAATCGTAGTCTTTCATACCTAGTAGGAACTAGCATGGTGATAAGAAGCATTGATAGCTTTCTCAGTTTGCTTAATATGGGAAGAATCGACGTGACTGCAAGAGGTCATGCGTACCTACACAGCATAGGGAAGGTGACCCCAAGAATGGGAACCAATGTTGTTCAGACCCGGCAACCTACTTTACCCAGATGCCATGTCAGGTTTACAGTAGCGCACAATCGTACATGCCAGGTCCTACCTGGTTATCCCCTTGGCGCATGGTATGGCTGGTTTCCTCCCCGTTACGCACCGTAACGGGATCTTACACTAGTTTCTCGGGATTCTTTTGGACCCTGACCGTTACGCCGTCCATGTTAGTACGCAGTGTACGTGCTACGATGCGCCGCCGCCGTCCGTAATGCCCTGGTACCTCTAGACCCAAAGCCATATGGGGTGGGCAACGAAATTACGAGCCGCTAGCTCCTGAACACGTTGTACACTAGAAATCACCTATAAGTCTCCATGGTCGTATGGGAGGAGTTGTGAGGTGGCAGTGTAGGCTTGTCAGTAGAGTTTTAACAGTGGGGCCTTTCGCAACACCTCGTCCCTATCGGATTGAACCCTTGAGAGGTGTCGAATTTCAAATGTCTTCTGCTGTTGCCTTGCTTATATTGACTTTGGATCGGTAATGCACAGCTGCTGGTTTGTCGTATTCTCGTCAAGATTCGGTTGGTTCGGGTTTGTTTGGTCGATGATACTGTCCGCTGGGAAGTGCGGCTTGACGGGTGGCTGGAAGGACAGCACGGGCGCATCCGCGTCTTCGGCCAATTCGCCCACATGATTGGTCGCGAGTCATTTCATAGATGGCGTGCATCAGCGCTGCATACCGTCGGTTATTGCTAGGGGCCTGCTCAGGTATTCAGTTAAATCGGTACCGGGGGCAAAAGGGAGGTGAAGCCCAACTGCTTAGGGAATCAGCTGTTGATGGACAATGATACAAGCCTTGTAAGCAAGCCAGTAGAAATCCAAATCTTGGGGCCAGCTGATATTTTGAAGGTGGGCGGGACGGGCACGTCGGTAGAAGTATGCTCCTAAGGAGGTCAAATACGTGACGGCTGAGACGGATGTAAGGAGAAACCAAAGTTTCGGTTGGGATCCCGTCCCCGCAACGAATCCTCAACATTCCATGGTTCCCACAACGCAACCTCAACGGTACGAGTAAGGTACATACGTCTCCCGGCTGTAGCCAAGTGGTGAAATGGAGCCAGCATCCGTCGCATAGCGGCCTGTGCACGGTTCATAATAAGGCTCGAGTCCATCCGGCCAGTCAGTGCTCGTGCAATCTTGTCACAGAGCTTTACCCCACGCTGCCATGCTGCTCTTCCCCATCAACCCCACCGCTTAGTCTCGATGTAATCCACTTTCGAATAACCTCAACCAACCTAAAGACTGTCACTTCAAATGCACCGTATGCAGTTCCTTTGGATAAGCAGCTCTGCGGACGACGGACACCAAGATGATCACTACACGAATGCATCGAAATATCTCAAGCCGATGGCTCGCCACTGTAGTTGTCACCCAATGGTGATGACTTTCCGGTACCGGTTCGATAGGCTCGGCTGGGACCGCATAGAGATACGCTAGACAGGGTTAGGCTCACATTACACTACATACTGTAGTCAACCTTACGCGGAGGTTATAAGTACACTATCTCCTACGGACGACGAGCAAGATGCAACAGCGAGCTCGGGCTCGCATCGCAACGCGAGCCATCCTGTTATGGCCCCGCTGTCGCTCCCCTTTCCCCAGCCTCGCGTCATTAATATCGCGGGGCCGCTGTTAGTCTTGAGGATTGGCGCTGGGGTCCTTAACTCCAAGCACTTTCCCCGCAACATGGGAAGGGGGTGGCGAACCACTCACCGTTTCGTCTTAACTGCTGTGTCCTGTTAGTCCCGCAAGCTACCAGCCAAGGTCACGATTCTATCAATACCTACCCGGAAACAACTGTCTGTAGTCCAAATCATAATCACATCGACGTGTAGGTCAAGAGCCGTGATTTTATGGACATGGGCCCATCTGTGCCATCATTACCGGTTGGAATAGAGTTATCGCTGAAAGATAGGTACCGACGACTGATCGACGGCCAAGTTTCATCGCTCCTTGCGGTGTCACCAACTAGCGTATAGCGTATGGTACCCTTTGGTAACTCCACTCAAAGAAAACAAACACGGCAGGCCTTAGAAAACAGCGCCGGGGGTGGACGACGATGTATTACGGCCCTTGTATAGATACTCTGCTTACATTGTACGGACTCCAGGTCCTTGCTGACGTTACACTCCAAGCTTGTTATTTGAAATCGGCCTCGGAGCGTTAGAGTAAGCAGTGCTTACTTTCTCTACACTTTGCCTTTCATCCTTTATCAAATACATATGATAGCTACTTCTACGCCTTGAAAGAACATTCTCACACAGAATATTCGACACTCGAGGAAGGCACCCTCAGAACTGATCCAAGTTGTTTCACAGCTATTCTGGGAAACGTCGGTACGGACTTAGACCGAGTGTACGACTCCGTAACCCCGTGGTCCGGACGCCCGACCCCAATTTACTCCAGCTTTTTCTCTAACTGTTTCGGCGTTCTCAGTATGAGGCGGTCGCTCGACTCCTCTGGCTTTTCTCATTGGTAGCAAGTCAGGAGTTACGTCTCATTCATTTAAGGGTGAGCCATCTGTTGCAGAGAAAACCACGTTCTTACGGCGTTTTACAGTTTCGCAGACGGCAGGCCGCAGATCAAGGACGACAAGAAAACCAACCGGATCGACCGGGCGTCTCTGCCTTGACCCGGCCCCGGGTCCGGTAAACCGGTATCAGCGGAAAACAACCCCATTTCCTTAACACACCGACAAAGGACGTCTCAAAACGTTCTCAAAACGGGCTGTATTGGGTTTTCTTGGCTTATGTCACTGATACGGTGGGCAAACATACGTACTTACTGTTACGTATGTATGCGCCTACAGTACCTCGCCTGCCAAAGCAGTGTGGCGCTACTCAAAGATCACCGCGAACGAGATCACGATCCAGGTCATGCTTCGTTGGAAGTCGCAGGGAGCGAGGATGAGCCTTAGGGTCGCACCCGATCCGCTCCGTAGACCACTCCATCCTGTCGCCCGGCCGTTTGTCCAGGCCCTGTTTCGACCACTCCCGTTGGCCCCCGCGCACTCACTTTACCGAACTTTCCCAGATTGCGCCCCGGATGCGCCCAGCTTCTAGCTTCTAGCTTCACCTCCTCCTTCGGTCACGACTTGCACCGTTCTCGCCAAGCTCGGCTCTACACCAGGTACCATGTCTGCCTGTCGACCGCCCGACCGCCCGCCCGCCCGCCTTCACCATTTCCCAAGATTCCTACCCCAAAACTAACCTCCCATTCCCAAAACGGTTACAATCTTTCCCCCATCATCAGTACCAAACCATTGACAACGGACCCTACGTTAGGTATTCACGCACCCCGGATTTTGGTTTGCGTACCCCAGATCTGTGGTTCACGTGCGGGTGGTGTTTCAAACTGCCGAGAGTCTGTCTTATCTAAATTCGGCTCTTACACCGACCATCCTAACATATCATTCTTTTCCCCTTGCTCCTCATTCCTCTCATAGACTCGCTCAAGACAAACCTAAAAAAACAAATAAAAAAAAAAAAAAAAACTTCAGCATAGTGTAGACACAGGTGGTAAGCTCACTACATTCACATGTCTCAATCTTTTTTCTCTTCAATGCCTGTTCAGATATGGGTCGTATTCAATCCCGCCACTAAAAATCTGCAATGATGTCATGTAGTATATAGCATTGCGCTCTGGCTACCTACCTAATGGCTGCACAAGGTGGTGAGGTCTCAGGGTCGTCATCAACGTTCAACTCACCAGGTGTCAGAGTTCGACCCAGTTCGACTTTCAGGCTGTTCGAGTATATATATATATATATACTGACTATTTCCGCTAGTCGGGTCCCGACAACTTGTTAGGTGGTGCTAGAACGAAAACGAAAAAGCCCAGTACATATATGACCACTGTTTTTTTTTTTTTGTCTTTTTTTTCTATAAGCACTTGGGCCTGTTCTTTTCTTATGTATTGTGGCACCACATGCTGGTGTGCCGAACTCTGCCAAACATGAGGTACCTAAAAGATAATAACAACCCAATGCCAATTTTGACAACATCCGATTTACCCCCCCCGGCATCGGCGTGCCTCTTACTGGGCTATGATAGGCAAGTATACTACTCGCTGCGTCCCACTTGCAATTTTTTGCATACTCAATGGACTACCTGTGCATGTAATTTCCGGCTCGGGACTGCATATTCATCTCGATACCCGAAAAGTGAGATTTGTTATATATTGTGTAGTAGTGATTCCTATATAAAGGGCCCGGTGAGGCAGAGAATTAATAGTAAACAGCTGTACTATATAACCAACCGCCGAGACCTAAATAAATAGCAACGGTAACAGCTACAACTACCACTACAACTATTATAAAAAGGAATAAAGCTCGAAGAGTAACTTAAGACGATTAGGTAAACAATGCTACAATACATAACAAATAAAGAAGAGAGACTTAAAAAAAGAGGTAAAAGACTAAAAAGTACAAAAATATACAATACTAGAGATTCGCTAGTCGTTACCGACCCAACTACTAGTCTGGCCCTCAGTGTTCTTATTCATAGGAGCGGGAAGGATAGGAAACGGGTCTTTTAATTACGTAGTAGGGTTAAAAAATTAAACTACTAGCTCCTATACCTATATTATTTAGATGGAGGCATTATAGTAAATTGGGAAGTAGCGCTAAAATAATAAATATAATTAGGCAGATTACGAAAAAAGTTAACCGTCCTAATACTATGGCTAGATTTTTTATACAAGTAATACTAAGATTGTACTAGTTATGTATATATAAATAAGAGTATAGTAAGCGAATCTCTCGCTCTTGTCTTATTAGATTATAGTTTAGTAATTTACTAATAATAAACTAATTACAATCTCCTTTATATACTTACCTTAACCTACCTCCTTTATTTACCTATATTAGCCTACTTTCTTTATCTACTTATATTAATCTACCTCTTCCCCTCTATCCTAATATATTATAACTATAGTAGTTAGTTTGTAATACACTATAGGTACAACTGCCAACACCTTTATAAACGAGTTGATTAGCTGAAAGATATATATATGGGGCAGGGCTGCAGAATAAGAAGACGTTAAAGAACTAAACTACGAACAAATAAAATACTCGAGTCTTTTTTGAAAGAACTACTACTAATTAATTCCAATAATTCTTTAGCCTTACTAGGCTCTATAGCTGCCTACGTCCGGAGGTTTCCTCCGCTGCCCTCGCAACCTATCAAATTTCAAAGGTAGAGTCTAACTATCCTCTATTGAGGTCAACGGTCTAACTACGTTACTTAATTTTAACCTAATTTCCTTAGTATTACTAGTAGTAGGTAGTTTTGTTAATAGGGTATATAGAACCGTAATAAATTTAGTAAGAATTGTACCTATTCCTATTAGTAATTTAAATATTCTATTTATAGACTTAAGCTAGCTAATTGGGGAACCCAATAGCTAGGGCTGCGAAACAAAGTAATAGCAGCGTTAAGAGCGATAAGGCAACTATATTTCTAGGATTAGAAGCTAGTAGCCTCGAATACTATTTGCAATACATACGTACCCTATTTATAAGCCCGTTTTTTTACTTATCTACCTTAACTTACGTACATGCTTGAGGAACTAAGTAGATTAAGCCTATCATTTATTGTATTCTAATAATATTAAGAAACGCTAGTCTCTATTATATTAACCTCCGACGACAACCTCTAGCAGACCCGCCCTATAATTATATGGGTCTCCCCTCTTCGAACTTTTGTAAGAGGAGGTCTGTTATTGTTTTGCGCAAAAACGCCGTCGGCTGCAGAAACTCCTATACAAACTTCCGATTTTCTTTTTATATATTCCTTTATAATAAAATAAAGAAAAATAGTAAAAATGTGAATAAATTACTTAGAGAATAGTTTTCTTAAGCTCTTTCTAAATATATAATTCTTATAATGTTCGGACTATCCGTTAAAGTAATGTAACCCTAAAGACAAACCTTCGTCAGTTGCAATTGCTTTTAAGGTTTTGGATACTCCTTAGTTTTAACTTTATTAGTAAGTGTATAGTTATGAAAAATATATGCTGAGAATGGCCTCAATAAGGCGGTTCCAATAGTACTATTCTTATAGCGCCCGGACCACCCGGTTGAAGTAGTATAACCTCGAGAGGGTAGTATTTTATTTTCCTACTTTTAGATTTCTTTTATTTTTAACCTCAATATTAATGTATTGAGTAAGATATTTATATAGGGAGGATGACCTTGATAAGACGGTTCTAATGGTACTACTTTTATAAAGTTCAGACTACCTATTAAAGTAATGCAGCCTTGAGGGGGTAAAAGCTTTAAAGTTCAAAGCCTTGCATCTTAATGAATATTAGTCATATAGGAAAATTAAGACTATTATTAGAACTACAATAGAAAGATTCATATAAAAAGTAATTCTTTTTATCTTTACTAGTTTTATTAGATTTTTAATAAATAATAATACTTGGTTATTCTTTTGCAGCCGACGGCCAAAAAGCGCAAAACAGGTTTAGACCTGCTACCGTAGAAACGGGTAGGGTGGGGTGGTTTTGGAAGTATAAGTCTGACTGAGACTAAAGAAATGCTAATACTATATACGAAGCCTAGAGGCCACCACGCGTATTATAACTACTTTAAGTATAGCTTTAAGCCAAGCGCCTCGCTATCGCTACCCCTATATACTAGGGGTTAAGTGAACGGACAGTATAGCGGGATAGCTTTAAGCCTAGGTAGGGGCCTATATTAGCAACCCCTGCCCCCTAGTATACTTGTATAGGGGCTTGGCTTGAAGCGAGGCTGGAAGCCTTAATATTAAAACAAACGCTACCTAAAGTGAACCCTCTAGTTGCCTTTTTAGTATATCTTTTATTGTAGTATTAAAATTGCATTTAATCCTTAAAAGACGAAACGTTAATGTAGTACGCTGATATTAGGCTTAATTTATAGAACGTCGCCAATCCTACAAAAGAAAAGAGAATGTGTTACGCCTTTCTAAGGTAGTAAAATAAGCTTTTAATAGCTGCTATTATAGAATAATGATTGGTTAACAGGGCTCTCTTAAGGGATAGCTCGATATTATTTTATATAGGCTACCTTGGCGTTAGTTAGCCGGCTAAGCCCTTTTAGGCCAGACGCTACTTTTACAGTAGTATTAGGTATAAACCTCCGGCTTCGGTGCTGGGGCTCCCTCCTATAGCTCTGTATTAATACTAAACGTCCTCGGTAGTCATATGAGCTCTATATAGACATTCCATCACTCCCTATATCTATCAGTACCTACCTTTTACCTATAGTACCACAACGACAACCTGCACCTACTCTCGTCATTATCGCAACCGGTCCCAGTCTTACTTTAAATACATTTAGTCTAGAACTTAGCTATATATCTAGGTCGCTATATTATTAAATCGACTGAATGTATTCCAAGTTTCTAGTATTCTAATAAATAGCGATGCCGAAAACTCAATTTAGTAGAATGTAGAAGCGTTTCTCTTTAAATTTATCTAAAATAAGTTTTAGGATTACAAGCGCGGGTAAATCGAGCTAGATATTTAGATTATATCTTCCTATATTGTTTCTAGTAATACCGTTAATACCCTGGTTGAATTTTTACTTATAGAATCTGAATTCTTGAAGGAGGTCCTTAATAATTGAGAATCCAACTTATAAATTCTAAAGAGAGTAAATAGTAAGAGGATTATTATTTATTTTAATCTATATTTCGCTAGCCTTATATAATTATACCCTACGCCTCCTAATTAGAGTATTACTATCGAATAAATTATACTCTTACTACGTTTGGTTCTTTCGGCTTCTAATTGGGTAAGCGTACTAACGTGGATAAAATCTATATAGTATTATCGCTATTACTAGTCTAGGTAAATACTTATATAGCTCCTAAAGGAGTCGAATTGGCCCCGAGATGTAATTGTATGATTTTTTATTCGAAGATATACCCTATTGCCGAATAATAATATACGGATATAACTCACAGCTTTTGAAACGAGGCGTTGAGAAAGTAAAGGACTACTGATGCTATTTTTTAGAAGAAATTATTATTGCTAGAGATTCGGAGGAGGTAAGAATTTGGAAAATATTTTTCTAAAGCACTTTATACTACTCTTTCTCATCCCTACTACTAATTAAATTATATTATAATTGTACTAGAGGCCAATCGTATTTATTTGTTATAGTTTTAAGGGTATTATACTTATTAAGGTTTATTATACATATTATTGAAAAATTTTTTACTATGTATATAGATTAATATAGTATGTATCTATTACTTTAGGCCTTAGTCCATACTAAGTTGACCTATAATACTAATGTAGATATAGAAGCTTTGAATAAAGCTACCTACGGCATCTTTTTCCTAAGCGTTCCCTATAGGGGACTCTAGGTAGACGATATACTGGATATGCTTAGAGCTATCTACCCGAATTATCTATAGGAGGAACTTGTAAAGTAGTTCTAAGTAGATTCCCTATTATTAAAGACCTAGTTGGATAGATTCAAAAATTTTTACTATAACTATAAGTTAATAAGTTTCTATAAGCTTAACCAAATAAGAGAGTTTGAGCAGGTAAGTAACAACTAGTGTCTATAAATATTTACGAAGCGTAGGGGGTAGCTTTTTCTTGTATACTATTTTTCAATCCCTAATTAGTTTATTCTCTTACCCTCTAATACATTCAAATTTCTCCTCCGCTCATTACCTTTGTACAAATATACCTCTCGTCTATTATTTTTCCCCCTTTCTTATCCGTTTTTCTATTTCTTTATTAATCCCTATCTCATTCTTCTTTATACTTACTTATCTAACATAGGACGTAGCCTTAGGGCAATTTGGAAGAAGCGGCCAGTTTAGAACTACTGTGATATCCGAATCTACAATGCTCTAGCTGCTAGATAGTAAAGAGAAGAAGTTCGGCTTTCCCACTAACCATTCTAATATTGCGAAATTCAACAAGAGGTACTCTAGTCCTTATAAGATTGCGATTCGTTATTTAAATATCTTCGAGAAGGATTCACAAGAGGTGGTACGGAGAAGATTTGGGAGCAGTAAACTACTTCAACCGGAGTACGTAACATTATAAGCTTAGTATAAAAGTTAGTACGCTCTCTAGGTTTTAATTATAGTTTTACCCCGAGTCTTATATAGATCTTTCCTGATTCGTATAAACGAATGCTAATATATTATATTTAATCTCGAAAGTAAGTATTATATATATCCTAAAGCTTAATCCTTACAATATAAAAAGGCCCTAGTCTGTCTACAATTCTAGTTTGGGGTCTTAGTATAATAATAACGCTACCGGTACTCAATATAACTACAATTACTATAGACGTAGGTTTCTACTACGGGTAATAATAGTATAGGCTTATACTAACATCTTATAGCTTTTTACTCTAGAACTAATTAAGAACCTAAGTGCTTCAAATGTAAGAAGCAAGGTCAATATACTAATTCCTTACTACGTCTTTATTAAAACAAACTGGAATAGATACAATGTTAGAGAAGGACTAGTAATATCTAAAGTACGTACGCTTTACCAATCCTCGCTATAATAAAATCCGTATCGAATAGACTAAAGATAGCCTTTTGCTAGACTTGTATCGTTAGGTCCTTAATAACGCTAATTTTTAGTAATAGTGTACCTACCTATAACATCGATTATTATAGATTAAGGGCGACCTTAGTAAAAGGAAGACTATATTATTGTGCAGTATTATTAATAAGTTGGATTAAGGCAAAACTACCGACGTATACTATTATAATATAGCCTACTTCTTCTACTAGGCTACTGACTCTTGTATTAATAATATAGCTACTATATTACGCAGCCTAATCTACTTAATTAGCGAGCAGCAGCTATCTATCTTCTTATATATACAGAAGGAGTATAATTATATAGGTAAGAACCTTTTTAAAAATGTAAATATATAGGTTACCCTATTAAAAGTTTTTACTAATATTTTATAAGACTCGAGCTTCCAAACGACCTACCTAATTATTAATATACTTAATAAGTATATTAAAGATCGGTTACAGCTTCTTAATTTAATTGCCTAGTAATTATTTACACTTTCTTTAGTTAAGTAGATTATTTCGAGTTGAAATTGGCTGTAAATTGAAGAATAATTAGAAATAACTACGGCTAATTTAAAAATCTCCCTAGAACTAAATGCGGAATCTATTATAATACTTATTAATATATTTATCCTATATAAAGTAAATTAATTAGAAAGGCTGAAGAAATATAATTAAACTATGAAAAAGGTCGTTCAAGACTATTTACGCTCTAACGCGCAGGATATATTTCTCTAGGTAGCGTTAGTCTATTAAACGCTTATAGGTCCGGAGGTTAAGAAATAAAATACTGAAGAAGTCCTACGTAAATTTCTACCTAGATTAGATACTTTATACGTATGAATAAAATAGAATATAAGCCTATCCTAATATTTTAATTTCCATACGCGTATATTTACTATTACCGCTATTATTTATTGACTAATTAACTTTTAAGAATTAATTATTCGTGGCAAAATACCTGATATTATTTATAATAATTTCGAATCTCTAAAAGAAATTATAAAACTTTACGGTTTATTTCTAATGATACGAGAATAAATTATTTATTTTATTTACTAATTAGCTAAGGACTTTCTACTTAATAATGCCTTTAATAAAATTAGTAATTAAGTTTCTTAAGAGACGTTTAAGTAGATTTTTCCTTCTAGAAAAGAAGATATAAACTATACTATCTTTTCGAAGTTATTTAATACTATGTCTATAATACTACGACGCGATATATATAATTTAAGGGTACTAGGATTTCCGAATGATAAGGTCTAAGTACCGGACTTGGACCTGCTAGTAACAGTGCGGTACTCGTATGTCTACTAGATTAATTACCTATACGATTTAGTTTCTAATACGAATATAAATTAGAATAATCTTTTATAAAACAACGGGGTTATTTATATATTCCTTAAGACGAAGTACTTTTACTAACTAAAAACTTTAAATCTATTTCAAATTATATCTACGGGCGTTAATACTATTAGAAAGTTCGAGGGCCTACTAGTAAAAATAAAATTCACTACGTACTAGAAATTTAATTTAATTTAAGAACATAGGGAGGTAATAATTAATAGTAATTAACTAAACTTATTTAGAATATCTACTAATTTATTTTATTTTATAAATAAACTATAGAATAAACTCTACTTTAAATATATATTGTAATATTTATATTTACTTTAAATAGTAATTTAATAAAAAGAAATTTTAGAGTAGAAGAACCTAAATAGATTTGAACTAAACCGGCTATAAAATTAAATTAGAATATATACTTCCAAACCCTAAAAGGCTATAGCTGTAATGTTTACTTAGTAGTATTCTCGCCTAATAACCAATGGCTTGCGTCTGGTTCAACTGATAATATAATTAAAATCTAGGATTTAGCATCGGAAAACTACTTTTAAACCCTAAAAGGCTATAGCGATTAAGTTTATTTAATAACCTTTTCGTTTAATAGCTAGCGGCTTATATCCAATTCGATTAATAATATAATTAAAATTTAAAATTTAGCGTTAGGGAGTTACTTTTAGACCCTAGAAGGTTATAGTAACTATATTATTTTAATAATATTCTCGCTTAATAATTAATAGATTATATTTAGTTCGGGGGATAATATAATTAAAATTTAGGATCCGGCGTCGGAAAACTACCTCCAAACCCTTAAAGGCTATAGTAATTCTATTAATTCTATAATATTTCCGCTGGATAGTTAGCAGTTTATATCTAGTTTATTAAATTAAATGATTAAAATTTAGGATCCGGCGTTAGAGAGCTACCTTTAAACCCTTAAAGGCTATAATTATTCTATTTATTTAATAGTATTTTCGCTTAATGGCTAATAATTTGCGTCCGGTTCGTATAATTATATAATTAAGATTTGGGATCCGGTATTAGGAAATTGCCTTTAAATTTTAAAAGGTTATAACCGTTATATTTCCTTTGTAGTATTTTTACTAGATAGTTAGCAATTTACGTCTGGTTTATAGGATTATATAATTAAGATTTAGGATTTAACGTTAGGGAACTAATTTTAAACCCTAAAAGGCTATAGTAGCTCTATTTATTTAATAGTATTTTCGCCGGATAGCTAACAGCTTACGTCCAATTTGTATAATTAAATAATTTAAATTTAAGATTTAGCGGTAGGGGGCTACTTTTAAACCTTAAAAGGCTATAATTACTCTATCTATTTAATAATATTTTCGCCTAATAGTTAACGGCTTATATCCAATTTATATAATAAAATAATTAAAATCTAGAATTTAGCGTTAGAAAATTACTTCTAAACTCTTAAAAATTATAATAGCTACGTTTATTTAATAGTATTTTCACTAGATAACTAACGGCTTACGTCCGGTTTGTAGGGCTATACAATTAAAATTTAGGATCTAATATTAGAAAACTACTTTTAAACCCTAAAAGGCTATAGCGGTTCTATTTCCTTCGTAGTATTTTCGCCTAATAATTAGCGGCTTATGTTTAGTTTATTAGATAAAACAATTAAAATTTAAAATTTAACGTCGGGGAATTACCTTTAGACCTTAAAAGGGTATAGTAGTTCTATTAATTCTATAGTATTTTCGCCGAATCGCTAGTAGTTTACGTCCGGTTCGTATAATTAATTAATTAAAATTTAGAATCCGGTATTAAGGAGCTACCTTTAAACCCTTAAAGGCTATAGCTGCTCTATTTATTTAATAGTATTCTCGCCAGATAGTTAGCAGTTTACGTCCGGTTTATATAATTAAATAATTAAAATTTAAAATCCAGTATTAGGGAGCTACCTCTAGACCCTAAAAGGCTATAACCGCTCTATTTATTTAATAATATTCTCGTTTAATAATTAGCGGTTTATATTCGGTTTAGAAGATTATATAATTAAAATCTAGGATCCAACGTAGGGAGCTGCCTCTAAATGATTCCTATTAGTATTAGGTTGCCTAATATTTCGTTTAACTCTACTAATCGCTATTTATATATTAACGTTAAACGTATTAAAATAATTATAAAAATTATTAAAAGCTAAATTATATTAAATAATCTAGAGAATTATAGCTATAATTTAGGATAGAATAGATTTTAAATTACTTATAATAATTAAAACGTATTCTAATCACTACTGAATTACCGACCGTTTAAATATAATATTTAGGGACGGATAATATTTATTAATTGTATATTGGGACTAATTTAGTTTATAAACTTCTTATAAAATATATAATATATTCTATATCTTTTTTAATTTCTTTCTCTCTATTTCATTTTTCTAGCATACTATTAGAAGGGTTTAGGCGGATAGCTAAATTTATAAGAATTTTAGAAATTCTAATAACTTTCTACTATTATTAGAATAATATATTATATTACGAAGAAATAAAATTATTCTACCCTTTAACTCTCCTTTTATAAGTACTTATATAATCTAGATACTATAGGATTAACCCCTAACTACCTAGTTATAGCTAAGGTTAGTACAATAGAAAAGCCTTAATTCTCCTCAATCGGATAAGTAGTTTCTTTCTTAGTAGTATTTGGATAAGCTAAACACACTTACAATAGCTTTGTTATAGCTATTATAGCAGTACCAGACAGGTGCTAAATTATATATATATTTAGTCTACTATCCTCTTTACTACTATATATAAGAATATTATTTCTTTCGTTCTATATAAACTAGCTTCCTTTCTTCTTCATTTTTAATTATTTATCAACAACGTCAGATTATTCGTATCCCTTATCTCGAGATCTACGTGCGTGACAATAGCTACATAGTCATCCCTAGTCTAAATACGGGGGATCGCGGTTTAATATACGGCTTTATACTACCAATTGGGTATTAAAGGTACTCTAAAACTAGCTTTACACTAGGTAATTCGGTTCATATAGGAATACTATCCCTCTTTCTGGATTAACCATACTGACTAATAGGAAGAAGCTTAGTCTTGTGAATAGTTGTTACTACTACTCCGACATCTCCGGTTTAGAATTCCGCCTACGGCTTTGAACTTGGTTGTAATAACCCAGAACAGGACAGCGAGTTCTACAACTTTACGCCCCCGCCGCTGGAGGATAAAGTGAAGAGCACTTGTGATTTATTGCGCGGTGGAGTCTGCTATAGGCCTAGGTTCTTAGGTTCTAGTCAGATTCGCCTGCCCAAATATCTCGGGTTCTTATGCTTCGTAGTGTCAGCGGGGACGTTTTAATCGCGAAAAGGACGGCCCCCAATCTATCGTCCTGTGAGTGTAGCTGAAGGATATTGCTGTCGAATTATCTGACAATTTGAGTTCTCCATCCTTACGACCGACAGTATAGATGGGCAACGTTGTATATGGCGGTCGAGAAGGGGCATGAGGCGTTTGTTAAGCTGCTTCTCGATACTGGCAAGGTTGACGCAGGGCGTTCCTGCCTCTTTCCTTCCGCTATCCAACCCTGCCTCCTGTCCTCGCCCACCCACGTAGCTAGTATGCAACTTCCTTCGTGACCATCGGCCACCCATGAACTCGGGGAATCCACAACCTCCCTACTCTGACCCGACCCTGACTCCTGATCTCGGTCCCGACTTCGGCACCCGAGTTCAGCTCCGACTCACTTATCTTGCCCCAACTATCGCCAACATCCTTCCCCGTCTTTTAATTTTCTCGGCCTCCAGGGAAGTCCGTCATTTCTTCGTAACATCATAGTAGTTGCACGCTCCTTGTTTTTCTTATCCGGACAAAACAAATCATCCGGAGGACGAATCTGGTAGACGTACTTCCAGTTGGCCATATAGATGGGATATAGCACCGTTAATGACGGACAAGACGCATTCTTGAATAGATAAGGAGAGAGTAAGACGTGCGTTTCTCGTAGCGAATATGTGAGCGATTAGAACCAGTCCTAGTTCTCGGAACAACCTGCACCCATCCAAACCGCGGAATTCAGGCGCGGATACAGTGCAAGGGTCCACCTGCTATATCAACGGAACTGAACAACGTATCTGGTCCGAGGAATGGGAAGGAGTAGGTCAGCGACGCTGATGTCAAAAAAGTTCACTTGAGGTGAACACTGAATGTGGAGCTCTCACCCGGACTGGACTCCTATAAAGCTAGCTTCTCCCCCGCTCAGAAAGGTGGCGGTGTTCTTCTTTCTCTGAATCAACAGCAACATCACCTTCGCACTCCGATTCACTGAGACTTGACTCCTACAAAGCAACCTCCTAAGAACCTTCAGAGAGTTGACGCTTTTCTTCTTTTCAGACCCAAAGCATTGTCTTTATCTGCCAACGCTACACAAGCAAACGTCAACTTTCCCTCATTCATTTGCCGTCTGGACTCCCAGAAGTACCTCAACTTCACTGTCAGCTCTCCCGTCACAATGGGCGCCGCAATGACCAAGCTATGGAACCTGGTAAGTTATTTTCCATTTCTCTCTCCTTTTCCCCAACAATTCATTGTGTGATTTCTTCCCCTTGGGGTTACATCTTTGGAAGTTTCCGAAATCCGCCTGGTGAGTGTGGTGGCACACACTGGCAAGACACTTCGCCATCGCAAGCTGGTACAGGCAGCGCAGACATCGCGCTCCTATCCTAGAAGAGGCGCGATAGAGCACCTCTTCAAATCTGGTGTTAACGTTGTTACTCGGGTGTTGACCTCTCATCCCCGGTCCATGTAACAGGCAGGGCTTGAAGAGGTGAGCACCTGAAATTGAACCAATCACAAAGGCATCATTTCGTATGATGAGCAGAAAGGGAGAGTATGAACATAAGTGCGGCAGGACTTGTGAATGGAGGCATATCCGCTCAAACCTGAATACTTTCCGTCTGCAGTATCTCTCTCCGTTGATTGATCCATTCTCCATCTCCAGCATCAAACAGAGAAGGCGGATGGATGAAAGACAGTTCCCGGTCTTTTAGTTCCTTGGTCTATACGCCCTTACTACGTTAATCACTTTCAGTTTTGCTCTTAAGAGCACATCAATGACATTGCGCTTCAGGCAAGGTAGCTTCAAATCATGTTACAATTTTTTTGGGGCCCAATAGTTCAATCCCAACGTTGTGAATTTTCTGCCTTTGCTGCTTGCCTGCCTGCCAAAAGCAGTTCTCAGTCTTTCAGCCACGGTTCGATTAACACCTTTCCCTTCCCTTCCCTTCCCTTTCCACACTCCTGAAACGCCCCTACACCGACATGACATGTCTGTGGATAATCCTCTGCGTTGGGTATAAGAACCCTTCCTCCTCCCCTCCATGTCCTCTCCCCTTCTTCCTCTGAGCAACTTGAGAGGGCGTGTAATGATTGTGGGGTGGATACGGGGAGGGAGATGGATTGTAGGCTTCTTTTCTTCTCTACGGGAACTGGATCGGATCCGAAGGGGCTTCACTTCAGGTTGGAAAGGACAATGCTAATCTATGACAGTTGATGAGTTTGTGAGAGTTGTGAGAAAGCTGGAGGGAGAGGGGGCGCTATAGCTGGATATGAAAGCCGCCGAATGGGGGCAAAGTGGGAAGGATCTCGCTCCAGATGTGAGGCCTGACGTTCAGGGGGCTTTTGTGGTTGGAATTCAAAGGCACGGAACAACGAGACAAACATGACTGAAGTTGTGAGTACGTGAGAACAAGATGAAAGAGAAGTGAAGATGGGAAGTCTCCTTCCGTCCGCAGTTCCGCTGTGGTCCGGTCCGGTCCGGTCCGGTCCGGCGATGTTATGGTAAACGGTGACATTCCCTTTTCCGTTGTCACCTTTCCAGCCGACTGCAGGTTGACCTTGCTAGCCGAACCGGCCACCGCGTTATCCTTGGGCTACATACGAGCGTTTCGAAGATGTATCCCCAATCCTGTAAGAATTATTCTCTTTTCTCCGCCACGTTTATCGTCTTTCGATTTATTTCTTCACGCAAGAGATGGATTTTTTCCACTACCTCCTTCATCTGCCTGCCTTAACCTACCTTCTTCATCTGCATGCATTAGCCCACCTCTGCCCTTCCATCCTGGCATATCATAACCATGGTGGTTGGCTTGCAATACACTGCCGGCGCAGCCGCTAACATCTTTGTAGACGAGTCGATTGGCTGAGAGAGATGTATATAGGGCAGGGCTGCGGCACAGGAAGACGCTTGCAATTTGGTGGCGTTCAACGAGCTAACCATAGCTCTGGGATCTGATGCCAAAAGGAAGAGGAAGGAAGAGGGAGGAAGAAGGAAGGCTAAGGTTCGGGAGGCTTTGAGTGGACAGGCTTATTGTTTGTTGAAATTTTCAGCGTGCGAACTCCCTGAGCAATTTGCGAATATAAATACCCAAGGTCACTAATAGGGCTCTTTCGAACATCGATTTATACTCAACCCCCCTTTAAATAAAAATACTAGTCCCTTTTTATACTTTCAATATTCTCTTCACTTCCAACCCAAAACAACTGTATCCTAAGTGGAATTTATTACAGTAAATCATTTCCACTTACCCTCCCTTCAAAAAGTAATTTTAGTATAGAAGCTTAGCGGTATTACTTTCACGTTCGAAACTAACCTTAATATTACTCGTACTACTCTACACTTGAGAATACCAGCACATCAATACCAAAGTCTACCCAACTTACCCATTCACTATTATTACTATAAAGTCCTTTTTAGACCTTCTTCTTATTAAAATAGTCAATAATATTATTAAATATCTCCCGACCCGTAACGCTAATAGCTTCGCTCAAACCTATTAGACGACCTACTGGAGGGCCGACCCTTATATTTGGAAGGATAATATCCCTATATTAATTAAGCTAGGTCCTATTACTTAGGGTATAGTTATAAAGTAACTCAAAGTTGTTAAGAAGGCTATAGAGGTTGGCGCAGATATTAACGCCCCTAATTAATTATTTTACTTTTATATACTTAAACATTATAATAATAATCCTAATAAATAGTCGTTGGCAAAAGCGGCGAGTAAGGATGCAAATAGTTCGCTACTTTATTTTACTACCTTAATAAATAACTTCAAAGCGGCTAAATACCTCTTACAGAAAAATACGACTCTTTACAATACTAGGTCTGCTAATTAGGTACTTAATATATACTTATACTATTAAATAAATAAGACTTATTACTATACAAACGAAAACGAAGATTATAAGGTAAGTAAATACTATAAAGATTATCTGACTCTACCTTTATATACGGCAGTCTACTATAGAAGTCTTAAAATCGCTAAGCTTTTTTTTAGAATATAGAGCTAATTTCCATCTCTATAATATTAACCGTAATTTAATAGAAGATACTAAAAAGCGGAACCTCCTTATTAAATCCTACCAGGATATTCTTTACAAATTCGTTTAGGAAGGCCTTAATTATTTAGTTTCGATCGACCTTATTATATAATTTCCTAATACGGGTATTAGTATGGAGGAGTATATAAATATAACCCCTTTATATATAGCCTTATTAAAACTATATAATACTATTATTATTATAAAACTGGTAGCATTCAATATTATAGAAATATTATATAATAAATATTTGTAGGATTAATTTTATAAATATATTCGCTATAGTATATATAATAATGCTTTAATTTTTTTTAAAAGTAGGCTTAACGTACTAGGTTCTAGGGTCGGCAGCGTTATCTAATTAAATACCTCCCTAATTTTTACTGACGTAATTATATTTAAAGCGCATTTAAAAGAGTACTATATCAAATAAGTTCAGTAAATTATCCGTATACTAGTCCAAAACCATAGCCTAGACCTTGATACTCTCCTTTTCAATAAATCTACTAATAAAGAAGAAGAAGAAAAAAAGGAGGAGGATAGTGAAGAGGAGGTAGAGAAAGAATAAATTACACCCTTAGAATACTTAGTTAGTAGTAATTAGCTAATAGTAGAATATTTAATCTAATTACTAATTAATTTAGGTATTTAATTTAATATCCAAAACGGAGAAGGCTATATTCCTCTTATATACTACCTATAAGTAGAGCAATTAACTACTAAAGCTCTGAAGAAGGGTATTTACAATCGTATACTTATTCGCTTGCAAATAATTCGTACGCTTATTAAATCTTATAGTTGGGCGAATATTAAGCTAAATAAGAAATATATATAGGGAAGGGAGGAGTTAATATTTAGCTAGATTCTAGAAATCTGGTTCCCGGGGTAGAAGCTTTATAAAGGATAGAATAATAGGGCGTTATAGAAAGATTTTATTTAGTATCTTTCGGACTGTTTAAAATTGGAAGAGGATACTAAAATCGACCCTACTTTATTTTTAATAGGCGGTACTACAAACGAATAAAATTCGAACTATATATATATAATAACCTTAAATATATAATATTTCCTTCCTCTGTAGGATATTACGTACGGCTACACGGCCCTATATACCGCTGGAGGTTAAAGACTATATATATATAAACTATCCTTATTAAATTTATAGGACCTATATAAGTGGAGATACGACCGAGGGGTCGGGTTAATTCAATTAAACTTGATAGACGCCTGTAAATATAGGTACCTTAGCTATTAATTAATTAGCATTATAATAAAGGCGGATCTTTTACTAAGGAAAATAAATAGCTTTTCCTCTTAGCTGTTGATACTGAACGAGCAAGCTTATTGTAGAGGCTTGGGCTACTTTATTACTTCTCGCTAAGGTAGTAACTTGGACGAGTAGAACAAATTCGAAGAAGCCTTCTTTAATAAGACTATAGACTCGGCGACTATAGGCCAATGGCTGGAAATTTTTAAGAAGTATTACAATAGGTATAGTATCGAGAAGTTGAAGGAGTTTTTATTTATTACTCTTAGTTAGGAGTTCTCTAAGGTGCTTCCATCCTATTATAGAAACGAGTAAGGATATTGCTAGAATTCAGGCTGGACATTCAAAAATCCATATAAATACTATTAGTAAATGCTTAATAGAGACAATTGAATAGCATTATACGCTCGTTCTAAATTTCCACCTTACCTCCGGCAAGGCTGTAACTAAGTGTCGCGCGACTAATACTACTAATAATAATACTTCGAATTATACGTAGTTGGCTTTTATTCTCTACGCGCTAATGTAAATAAAATGTACAGCAGGCGGGGTTGGTAATTTAAGCAAAGGTAGCACCTTAAAATAAAAATAATAATAGCAACTATCTTTAAAGCTCCCAATCAAACCTACCGAGATATACGCCACGAATTTTGTCTATTACTTATAGTAAGTAGTTTTCGTCTGTCGAGCAACTCCCCCAGTTTCAACTACTGATTTATAGTACCTATAGTCTCGCGAATAGAAGCCGTCCGTTTGCGAAGCCTATAAGCCTTTTCCTACTATCGAACATTGTATAATTAGCTGCCGAGGGAGCTAAGCCTAATCGACTCTGCAATACGACTCCTAGAGCGTAATAATACTAGCAGGGTCCGTCTAACGGAGGACCTCCCTAATAATAATATTTTACTATATATAATACTTTTATACACATAGGGTCCCGAAGAGGTCCTCTTTAGAGATATAATAGACGGTACAAGCAAGTACAAAGCAAGCTATGCTAAGATTCAGTTTTGTAGAGACTAAGCCTAGTATAATGAGTTGAAATTCTTCTAGGTCAATATATGCTATATTGACAAGTCTAATAGTACTAAGCTTCAGTACGCTTTTAACTCTATGTTCCATTAGTACTGCAGCGCGGTAAAATATTACGTATACTTAGTAGACGTTTTAACCTATCCGTACGGCGACGGCCCCGGTTGGTAACCGGCCTTTCGAGAGAGCAGATAGTTTTCCCGAGGATGGACCCTCTAAGAGCTTATTGCCCCAACGATTATCGAATTCTTCTCTAAAGAGGGCGAGCGCCTAGGAGATAAAGAGTCTCTAAAATAAGAAATCTACAATATAACCGGAATTCTATAAAAAGCCTTCTAAAGTATTCTTCTATCTAATTTTAATATCGCTGAATAAATATAATAAATCGAGAAGCGTAATACAATATATAAGAAAAGTGAGGTATACTCTCTATTTAGCATTTTCAATATATATATACTAATTATTTACGGCGAAGGAAGGTAAAAAGTATTAAAGCAACTATAGAATAAGGTTTATAAGGATTACCTCTATTTAATAAAATTATAACCTACAAACTTGTATAACCTGTATATTAAAAAGGAGCGGACTGAATTAGCGAAGGGTAATTTACTAGCTAATATTTACTACTAGGTCTTCGATAATTCTAATTTCAAACAATAGTACTAATTGTAGAAGAGTCGCCTATTTTAAATTAAGGGAGATTTAAGCAAAAGTAAAACTATATTACTATATAGTATTATTAACGAATTAGAGTAGTATATTATCATTAATAGTAGTAATTTAGTATATTTCTTCTACTAAACTACTAATTTGTATATTAATAACGCAACTATTATACTATAAGGTTTAATTTACCTACTTACTTACTAGCAACTACGCTTACTCTTATATCTACTGGAGAATATATACCCCTCTAATAATATAATAATATAAATCGTCCTATTTAAAGTTTTATACAAAATGCTAAGAAACCTGAACTTAAAAGTCACTTATTTAGAATTAATACTCTAAACGAATATATAATAGACTAACTGCAGCTTTTTAAATTGATTGTCTCAATATTATTTGTTTTTACTCATATTAAGTAGCTTATATCTAATTGCAATTGGGTATAAATTAAAGAATAGTTAACAATTATTGTATAATAGTTTGGACTTAGCTTCGAACTAAATACTAAATCTATTACTATTACCGTTAATATATATATCTGCTATAAAGTCCTTTACTTATTGGAGTAGAAATAGTATAATAGTACATTATAAGTAAATATATATAATTATCTCTCTTCTAACGTAAATAGAACTTTTTTATAGGTAGCCTTGGTTTATTAAATATTTATGAACCCGAACGTTCGGAAGTGGTAGATACTAATAAAGTTATAAATATTCCCTCTTAGGTTGGATTCCCTATATTTGCGGATAATAGAGCAAATTATTTAGTCCGATTATACGGATTTGTATAGGCAAATTCTTACCGTCTCCTCTCTCGTTTACCGACCTATTAGCCTTTAAGAATTAACTACTCTCGTAGAGATATTAGACTATTTCTCAAATAATTTACAATCCCTAGAAGAGTTTATAGGGCTTTATAACTCGTTTTTAACTCTTCGAAACTAGACTATTTATTTTATCTACTAATTAACTAAGGACTTTCTATTAGGCAATGCTTCTAATAAAGCTAATAACTAAGATTTTTTAGGAACATTCAAATAGATTTTTCCTTCTAGGAAAGAAGATATAAATTATATTATCTTCTTAAAGTTACTTAAAATTATATTTATAATATTGTAATACAATATATACAACTTAAGCGTATTGGGATTTCCGAACGATAAAGTCTAAGTACTGGATCCGGACCCGCTAGCGACGGTACGGTACTTGTGCGTCTACTAGGTTAATTACTTGTATAACTTGGTTTCTAGTATGAATATAAAACGGCTATTAACTCCGGCACCGGTAGGGAATCTAGACGGCACGGTGCTAGCACGAGCACGTCGAGTTTGGGGCAAGCTATTCGGAGTAGGCAACTGGGTAAGTCTAGAAAGCCGTCGGTGGGCGACTCCGGGATATTCTCTCGAAGAGGGGTCGAGTTGCTGCTGGTCGGGGGCCCACCCTATAGGTTTACCAGTAATCCCGAGATGCCTTCCTGGGCTTAGATCTCGCATAATTATTTATAGAATAACGGGGTTATTTATATATTCCTTAAAATAAAGTATTTTTACTAGCTAGAAGCTCTAAGTCTACTCCAAGTTATGCCTACGGATAATCGTTTATAGAATAACGGAGTTATTTATATATTCTCAAAACGAAGTACCTTTACTAGCTGGAAGCTCTAAGTCTACTCTAAACTATACCTACGAGCATTATTACTATTAGAAAGTTCGAAGGCCTACTAGTAAATACAAATCAATCTCCGTACTAGGAACTTAGTCTAATTAAAGATATAAGGAGATAATAATTAGTAGCAGTTAATAAAACTTATTTAGGATGCTTACCGATTTATTCTATTTTATTAATAGATAATAGAATAAACTCTACTTCAAATATATATCTTAGCGTTTATATCTACTCTAAGCAGTAATTTAATAAAGAGGAATTTCAGTACAGAAGAACCTAAATAGATTCGAACTAAGCCGGCTATAGAATTAAATTAGAATATATACCTCTAAATTTTGAAGGTTATAGCCGCTATATTCCCTCAATAGTATTCTCGCCTAATAGCCAACGGCTTACATCTTGTTCAATAAATAATATAATTAAAATCTAGGATTTAATATTAAGGAACTGCCTCTAAGCCCTAAAAGGCTATAGTAATTCTATTACTTCCGTAGTATTTTTATTTAATAGCTAGCGGGTTATATCCAGTTTATAGAATGAAATTATTAAAATTTAGAATCTAGTATTAAGGAATTACCTTTAGACTTCAAAAAAACTATAGCTATATTATTAATTCTATAGTATTCTCGCTTAATAGTTAATAATTTATATCCAATTTAATAGATAATATAATTAAAATTTAGGATCTAATATTAGGGAACTACCTCTAAACCCTAAAAGGCTATGGTAGCTACGTTTATTCTAAAGTATTCTTATTTAATAGCTAACGGGTTGCGTCCGGTTCGTTAAATAAAATAATTAAAATTTAGAATCTAATATTAGAAAATTACTTTTAAACTCTAAAAGGCTATAATTATATTGTTACCTCTATAGTATTCTCGTTTAATAATTAGCAGCTTACGTCCGGTTTGACGAATAAAACTATTAAAATTTAGAATTTAATATTAGGGAATTACTTTTAAACTTTAAAAAGCTATAGTAAAGTCATTCATTCCGTAGTATTCTTACTTAATAACTAATAATTTACATCCAATTTAAAAGATAGTACAATTAAAATCTAAAATCTAATATTAGAGAACTACCTTTAGACTTTAAAAGACTCTAATAAGCCTGTTAATTTTATAGTATTCTCGTTTAATAATTAACAATTTGCATCCAGTTCGTAGGATAGTACAATTAAAATTTAGAATCTAGTATTGAGGAACTACCTTTAAACCCTAGAAGGCTATAGCGACCCTATTAAATCCGTAGTATTTTTACTTAATAATTAGCGGTTTACGTCCGGTTTATAGGATAATATAATTAAAATTTAAGATCTAATATTAAGGAACTGCCTTTAAACCCTAAAAGATTATAGTAAGAATATTATTATCTTCGTTCGTTTAATAATATTCTCGCTTAATAATTAGCGGGTTGCGTCCGCTTCGGGGGATAAAACTATTAAAATCTAAAATCCAGCGTTAGAGAACTACCTTTAAACTTTAAAAGGCTATAACAGGGTTATTAATTTTATAGTATTCTCGCCTAATAGCCAACAGCTTATATCTAATCCGACGGATAATACAATTAAAATTTAGAATCCGGTATAAGGGAGCTGCCTATAAATAATTAATATTAGTACTCTAATAACCTATATATTGTTTAATAATACTAATTGCTATTTACATACTCGTATTAGACGTATTAATATAATTATAAAAATAATTAAAAATTAAAGTATATTATATAATTTGGAGATTTATGATTATCATTTAGAATAAAGTAATTTTTAAATTATTTACAATAGCTAAAATATATTTTAATTATTATTAAATTACTAACCGTCCAATTATAACCTCTAGGGATAGATAATATCTATTAGTAGTATATTGGGACTAGTTTAATTTATTAGCTTTTCGTAAGATATATAATATATTCTATATCTTTCTCAATTCCTTTTTCTCTATTTTATTTTTCTAGCATACTACTAAAAGGGTTTGGAAGGATAGGTAAATTTATAGAACTTTTATAAATTCTAATAACCTTTTACTATTATTAAAATAATATATTTTATTATAAAGAAGTAAAACTAATCTATCTTTTAACTTTCCTTTTATAAATCCTTATATAGTTTAATTACTACCAGATTAACCCCTAACTACCTAATTATAATTAAGGTTAATATAATAGTAGAAGCTTTAATTCTCTTTAATTGGATAAGTAGTCTCTTTTTATTACAAGCCTATTGGGTATTTACGGCAATAGGGGTGGAATGGAGCTTAAAATTATCGATAAAGAGGAAAAGGAAGGTCTACAGCCACAAAAATATCTATAGAGACATAACTAAATACTAGAATAAATAAGTAGCTTAAATAGCGCTAGCCAACTAGAGAGTATACTTGGACCTGCAGCCTAAGCACTATATCTCTAGGCGCTAGCCTATTATACTTCTTTAATAGTGTTTGGGAGAGCCAATACACTTGTAGTAGCATCGCTACAGTTATATAGTCTTCCCTAATTTAAATACGGGAGATTGCGGTTTAATATATAGCTTTATACTACTAATTAGGTACTAAAGGTACTCTAAGACTAACTTTACACTAGGTAGTAATTTGGCTTGTATAAGTAATAAAATACTATCCCTCTTTCTAGATTAACTATATTAACTAATAGAAAGAAGTTCAATTTTATAAATAGTCGTTACTACTATTCTAACATCTCTAATTCAAAATTCCGCCTGCAGCTTTGAACTTAGTTGTAATAACCTAAAATAGAATAGCGAGTTCTACAACTTTACGCCCCCGCTGCTGGAGAATAAAGGTTACCGTGTGCTCCTATAGAACTATAGTATCGAAGCCTAATATAGAATTAACCTTTAACGTACTAGCTTACCTTATAGCCTTAGTTATACTTAGCGTAAGTAGGTGGAAATAGTATATTTAGGTTTGCGTACATTTGAGCTTCCTTTAGACTTTTATAATATCTTACTATTATTCTATTACAATCTTATACAAATAATTCGTCCCGACCCAACATATATACAAACTTTATATATAGTAGTAACGTACTATAATTGAACTGCGCTGGCGTACATTGCACCGAACGCAGGTAGAAACACACGTGGTTAGTAGTATATTGAAATATAGGGTACAATTATTATTTAAGAGTGAAGATGTATATATTTAGAGTCGGCCCTAGGTAAAGAACAATTTAAGAATAGGAAGTTATTATAAAAAGGTTACCCTACTTACTACCCAAAACTAGCGACCTTGTTACTTTCTATTAATATAAGTAGCTACTACAACCTATACTAGCTATAGGACCTTTAGTACAATAAAGCAACTTGAAAGCAGCCGCTGGGAATATAGGCGATATAGAAGCTCTGATCCC
This sequence comes from Neurospora tetrasperma FGSC 2508, assembly GCF_000213175.1. NCBI lineage: Eukaryota > Fungi > Ascomycota > Sordariomycetes > Sordariales > Sordariaceae > Neurospora > Neurospora tetrasperma. The sequence goes on from NW_009799102.1 coordinate 2,432,804, forward strand.
AACACATTGTATAATAACTGGAAGCAAACGTGGGAAGAAAAATTATACAACGCGTTTAGCTTATATAATATACTAATTGTAACGTATTCGGTTTATTCTTATAACCTTGCGGCAAACTAACTAGGTCTTAATAATTTTATTAGGAACGAGAGTAGGAAGTAGACTTACCTACTATATAGACTGTAGTTAAAGAAGATCTTAGCTTTAGACCGCTTGGAGAGTAGTTTGACTTATTTTAGCTTAATTATACGAGCCAAATCGCTAGTTTGGAGGAAGTCTTAGAGAAGTTTCAAAACCCAACTAGTCGATAACTATTTTTTGACGCTAATAAGGCTAAATTAATCAATATATAGGAGAATTAGTTAGGTAATAACAATTAATTTACTATAAGGCTATATACCTTCTAATATACTCCGGGGATACAATACTCTCTCCTAGGCAATTATATAATTATATATAGAGTTTAAAACCTATAATATTATATATGTAACGAACTAGGGTGGTTATTTTTCTATTAGAGAGAACTCCTTAGATAGAGGACGCCTCCCCTTCGTCTTTCTATTTATTTACTACCATTATATACGGAATAGCCAACCTATAAGAGGCAATAAAACTATATATAGAATTTATAATTAGGAATACTAAATTTATAGTAATAATCTTTCGTAGTATCGTCAACTTTCCTCCCGTATATTAAAATTATGGAGTCTGAAAGGGGGTAGTTATTTGTGGAAAGGATAGCTCGAAGGGCCTCGGGTTCGCGGAATATAGTTAAAATGAACTAATCCTTTTTTCTCTTCCTTTTAGGAAGCCAATGAAGATTAACTGGAAGCAGTATAAGGCGGCAAGGTTTGTCTCATTCTAAGTGGTTCTAGAGAGCCGAAGCTGGCAGCCTACAACTCGACTTAGAGTATGCACGTGCTCGACTTTTCACTTATTTTCCTTAGACCTACCTCCTTTATCTTCCTACCTTAACCTTCTTAATTAGTTTATTATAGTGGATTATTAAACCGTAATCCAATAAGATAAGAGCAAGAGATTCCTTTGCTACGCTCTTATTAAAATTAGGCTCCTCGGCTATTGTAAAGGGGTAGTAACCTGCAAGTTTTAATAGTCAAAGAGAAAGGCGGATATAGAAAAACGATAAGAGGTTTTGTAAGAAATGTGGTAGGTTGGTACTTAAATAGAAGTTACCTAACTAAAGAGCTTAAAGAAAATTAATTAACGAATTTAAACTAAGAAACTTCTAAGTCCTATTTGACTATACTGACTTTACCAGTTTATTAAAGTACGCCTTCCTATAATATTTACCTAGTTTCTTATAAAAATTAGGATACACCCTCTTAATCTTTATTACCCTTAAATAATCTTCTATTATAAATACCCTACTATAATTCAGTTTCGCAAATAGGTTAATATTTTATTTCCTCTCTTCTATAATTATTACGAGGGGGTTAAATATGATGCTCTCTTCCTTGTCCGGCTCAGGCGGCAATACGCTAGTTGAATACAATATAGTTAGGTACTTGCCTCTAGCTCAGTTCTTGGCTATAGATTTGGCACCTCTATTAATAATAGTTAAGTATAAAGAATGGTGTAGTTGCTTGCGAATAACAACGAACCACCGGTATCAACCGTAGGGTTTTTCTCCTGTGTCGCTATAGTCCGGGCACGACTCGTAGTAGGTGAGTTCGGAAGGGTGGGCGCGAAAGGAGTCAGAATATTCGCTGAGGGGCTCGAACCAGACGGTTTTGAAGATGCGGCCTTTTGTAAAGAATTTCCGGGGTTTATCGATTGTGAGGTACTCTCTTTCGATAATATTAGAAAGTACGATGGTTTATCACGGACAATAATTGACCCACTTCACCAAAGCTATCTCTAGCTATGATAGGGTTAGTCCTAGTTTACCTGTACCACATGATGGACGTTGGTGAGATTTGAGTCTGGGTTGTTTGTTAATGGGCGCGGCGGTCGCGCGCGAGAGTCTAGCTCTTGAGAAGATGGGTTCGACTCCTATATTGACGCACAACTTAGACTCGACTTCGAAGACTGGATTGCGGCCGGGCAAGGTCCGGAGGGCAGCCGGCACGGGCGAACGATGGACGGAACCCGGAGGGAGAACAACCACAGAAGAGGAGGCCACAGCCAAGGAAGTTTCTATCCCAGAAACCTCGAAGAGAGGGGGTCATATTAGACCATAGAAAGTCTGTCATCACTAAAGCTCGCACTCTGGCTGAGGGACTTCGTCGTATATGCAGGACAGCACCGCCGTATGGCGTCGGAGGGGCCTGAAGACAATGTGTTGGGACATGTTACGACATCCTCACCGCCGCTCAAAACGACAGCATCGCCTTCCACCCGCGCCTCTCCCGCTTCCCACGCACCGACCTCTCGCTCCGTCTCAATTTGGATAACCACCATAATGTGTACAACATCAGCCAAGTGGCCGTGGACGGCATAAGCGCTTTTATGCAACGGACCTTCTCGACATGTGTCTCCCCGCTCACTAACTGCTCAGACTCGGATGCAGGAGGAATGGACGCAAAAGATTTTGAAGCAGCAGCTGTCTCCCTCTCCGACAACTGGAAACCCATCAACGGCTACTACGACCTCCGCCCCAACTGGTTCTCGCCCAGCATCGCTCGCGTGTTCTGGGAGACAGACGACCTCAAACAAAAATGGGCCAGCATCGCCCAGGGTCTAACCAACGGGATCAGACGCGGCGCAGACAACCTGACAGACGCCTTCGAGTACGGAGCGGACAACCCCGTTTTTGGCGACATCAACGAGGTCCGCAGTGTGACAGCACGATTCTGGGCACAGGCAGGGCTGGGCCAAAAGAAGTCGATATGGATAAATCAATAAAGCTAAAGAGTAGAAAAGAGGAGGTGGCTGAAGGCCGGCGAACGAGGTGCGCCTTAAAATAGGGTGCGCGAGTTCTGCCGGGCCTGACCGCCCAAAAGCCGCCTTGGACACAGCCAGCCAGGACACCAGTGCCATGACAGGTTGAACAAGAAAGGAGAGAGTATCTGCCTGGCAATGTTGCCAAAGTGGGTCCGGATTGAGATGTTGTCATTGATGAGGTTCAATAACGGAAATAGGATAAAGGCGTCATTAACTTGAGGCTCAACGGGTAGCCACGCGGGCGGAAGCTAAAGCCGGCAGAAAGCCGGAGCGGGAAGTTGAGTCCAGATGACGGGAATCGGCGCTGGTGATCCGGGAAGAGGCCGGATGACGGGAATCCACGTCCGAAAACGCGGCATTGAACCGGTGGTTTGATGAACTCGTTTGATCTGGTGTTTGACCTGCTGAAAAGGCGGGGCAGACAGTTGATGCCCGTGAAAAAAGAGATACTATTGAAGAAAGAAGAGTCCAGATGAAATCTGGAAAAATGGGGGAGATGAGATGCCTTGGAGTGGTTTCCGATGTGCTGTCTAAACGCCCTAATAACCGCTCTTGCCACACCCACCACCAACACAACGCAAATCAACGCTCTTGCCGACCACAGCAATATTTGGAGCAAAGATGCTTGGCCAGTTATTCTTAACATGGCACCCAGCCGCCCGCGCATGGCCAATCTCACATACTGTTAAGCCTCTAGTAAGTGACGGAAAACACCTATACCGTCAGCGATGAGACTAGGTGATGTAAAAGATCCATAGCACTAATAAGACATTAGTTTCAGGCCTTCTGCCTTGGTGGTTCCCTTCGCTTCTTCATGAACACGCATAGCTTGCTTAAACGGCAGAAAGAGAGATGTTCATTTACCCCGTCCAAGGAGCAGCAAGAGATCGCAGAACTCTGCGGTACGAAGAATGTTGTCGTGTCGGCTCGGCCAGGCTCCGGCAAAACGGCTACGGCTGAGGCTATTGTAGCCGCCCACCCAGAAAAGCGAGTAGCTGTGCTCACCTACTCAAAGAGACTTCAGCTAGAGACCCATCGACGGCTTCGCACCTACTCTAACTGCAAAGTCTTCACTTTTCACTCCATGGCCGGCTTACTTTTTGGGACCCTTGTCCCCAGCGACGCTACTTTGGCGCAGCAGAAAAAACGAGTCCTTGATCGCAACGAGCTTCCTCGGTGGGATTCCGCGCCCTTTGACATTATTGTTTTAGACGAGTTTCAGGATTGTACCAAACTCCTCTTCTGGCTTATTAACTGCTTCATCCTTGCCAATGACCAGAAGGCGGGGGGTCAATCTGCCCGTCTCATCGTATTGGGTGATGAGCGACAAGCCATTTACGGATTCCGTGGTGCCGATGACCGCTACCTTACTTCGGCTCCTGAATTACTGGGTATTGTCAGCCCATATCCCTTTATCAAGGCTCAGTTGAATCGAAGTTTTCGACTATCGGATCAGTCAGTTCAGTTCATCAACAATACTTTTCTCAGTGGCGAATCATACATCACCAGCTCCAAGCCTGGGCCTAAGCCTATTATCCTGAGATGCCACCTTCAGAACAGCTATGCGTTGGCTAAGCAGCTGTCATCCCTGCTCGAGCGCTACGGGGCTAAGAATACCGCAATCATAGCGCCAGCTGTGGGTAAACGCGGGCTATTGCAGGATGTGGTCAACATCTTGTCAGTGAAATACAGAGTGCCCATCAGCGTATCAATCGACAACGAGGTTCCTCTAGATGACAGGGTAATTAAGGGCAAGCTGTGTGTTGCTACAATTCACCAGTTCAAAGGCAGCGAGCGTGATCTGGTCATTCTCTTCGGCCTCGATTCCTCTTTTTTTGAGTATTTTGGCCGCGATCTTCCCGATGATAGATGCCCCAACGAGGTTTTTGTGGCTCTAACACGTGCCGCAGAACAGCTTGTCTTGGTCCATGTCGAGGAGAAGAAGCTCATGCCTTTTGCATCGGTCGAAGCTCTATACGAAACAGCCAGCATTATCAACATGACAAGAAATGGGAACCAAATTAAACCGCCCGATCCTCCAGGCCGACCCTTGAAGCGTGGGCTTACCCTGCCATGCTCGATCACGGTCCGAGACATAGCCCGGCACATAAAAGATGAACATCTCGACGCCATTGTTCATATTCACCTATGTATCCAGGTACAATCGCCTCTACCAGAGGATCAGCACATTAAACTCCCAGATGTCGTGATTTCGGACCAAGGAAAGAGGTTCTACGAAGCTGTGAGCGATTTGAATGGCCTTGTCGTTGTCGCAGCTTTTGAGCATGATATTGCTGGATCATTGAGTGCGCTTGAACTCGGCCAAGGCAAGACTGACACAATTCCTGAAGTCTGCTCACGGGAAGGTGTCTCATGGCTTTGTCGAAAGGCCTGTGACTACGAAGCTGCCGTCTCGGGCTATCTCCCGCGCAGCATCAATATGGCAAACAGCGAATTCAATTGGATAGAACCTGACGACCTTGCCCTAGCGTGCAGTCGACTCCGGGGAGAGCTCAGCGGAATAGTCGCAAACCCCAAGTTCGAGGTTCAATCTGAGGGGAATTTCAGCATTGATGATCAGAGATGCCGACTCGTTGGTCGAGCTGACATCGTGGCGGCTTCGCCCAATCCTGACGGGAACAACGTTGGAGGCGTTGAGTCTGTCTGGGAGATCAAATTTGTCTCACAACTTTCAAACCAGCATGTCATACAGGCATGTACATATGCCTACTTGTTGGAGCTCCCGCGCATTATACTCTACAATGTACGAAATGGGGAGAAGTGGAAGATCACACCTCGTGAGGGGCAAGAGGGGTTGCGTTCCATGATTGAACGCGTTCTAAAACTCAAGCATACAACCAAGGGAAAGATGAGTGATGAGGAGTTCACCGAGATGTGTACCGGGGTGAGCTTGGAAGTGCTGAATCTACGTTCCCAGATGGTTCACGGCAGTGAAGAGGCGTCTGTTTTGCCCTTATCAAGATTTGGCAGCGAGGGCCTTCGAACCGACAGGAATTCTACAAAGATGCAATGAGCTACCACCACGCTGTAGACTACGGGCACCCGGAGATGTTGGTAGGCACGGAGTTTTCCGATACGTATATCCCAAATGCAAGAGCACAGTATAGGAGGGTCGAAGGCAAAGCTAAGATTCTATTTATGATAGAAGATTTCAGATGGGAAGAAGAAAAAAGGGAGAACTAGATACAAGCGTGCAAACTCAAATAAAAATATTCTGGTCGTACGAGCGATAGCGGGACCTATATGTGGGTCGCTGGTTGCTAGCGCCATTACAGTAATTAGTGATGGAGAAGTTGCTAAAGAAACACTGGGATTGTATTAATATTTTTAGTAAGAAAGATTTAAATACTCTTTTAGAGTTTAAAGAAAAGATTAATTATAAGATTGAATTTGAGAAAAGAAAGAGTTCCTAGGATTTTGGATATAATTCGTTATATAAAATAATTTTGTAGGAGTTGGAGGAATATTATTAATATATTATTGAAAACTTTTAAAAGGGTTTTATTAAAGTAAGTTTAATACTATAGGTAGCCCCTATTTTATTTATTCTTAAAGTTAATAGAGGTCTACATTTTTATATAAAGTACTATAAATTTAATACGTTATTAAAGAAGAACCAATACCCCCTTTATTTATTGATAAGATATTAGTCTATATTAATTACTAAGGGAATTGAGCCTAGCGGACTCTATAATACAATTCTTAGAATGTAATAATACTAGCAGAGTCCGTCTAACGGAGGACCTCCCTAATAATAAGATTCCACCGCTCTGGTGGAGTCTATAGTACGGCGCTCTAGGCGGCCTCAGAAGAAGGCTATATAGAGGTCATTAGAATAGAAGACACTAATTGAGAATATATATATACTTAAAATTTAGTACCGAAGTTATAAATAGATAATTTAGGAATATACCGACTTTTATCAAACTAGTAGCTAATTATTAAGTTATTACTTGGAGAATAGGAATAAAATATAAATATTATAAATATTTAAGGATCCCTTTTTAAGCTGAAGAAATATTCCGTCCTTAAGGATAGAATTAATAAATAAACCTCCCTTAAATTATATAGATTAAATATAGCACTGTTTTTAATATTGAAAATACATTTTCTAAATAGAAATAGATAGAGTAAGACGTATATTTTATATATATTTAAGTATCAAATACTTTACCCATAGGTATTAAACGTCAAAACCTGGCCCTTTACTTCTTTAAGTATTTCTTAACCTTTCCTAGTTACTTTCTTAGTTTATTATCTACCGATTCTAATAAGTCTTTCTTTTAAACTCCTTCGCGCTTTTAGATCTTCAACTATTATTACTTCGTATTCTCTTTCGGCTACTCTCTCGTCTAGGTCTTTAATATAATACGCTCCCGCTACGCCGATTTTAGTATTGCTAGGTTGGACGATTAGATAGCCAATAATACTACATTTTGAGACTTTTGAAATAATTGCGTTTGTATTGAGTGTTACAGTGGTTACGTATATAGTGCAGGATGGGAAGAGTAATTATTTAGAAGGTAGATGGCACCTCGAGAAGGAAGCATTAGAAAGGGGTCTTTGGTGGAAGCTAGCCCTTGAGGCGGATCTTGAAGGTAAGCTCGCTTGTCTCCCACTTCCTTAATGAGCATTGATCTAGTTAATCCTGATAATACGCTCTAGGGTATATCAACTATCTCTGGCATTCCGTCCTTGGTTGGACTCCGGATGAGACGAAAGCTTTTGCCCGTCATATGAAAAGGGAAATGAATGATCCCAACATCCACGGGTATTTCGTGGCACGTGTTGCATGGGGTTGCAAGCCGGAATAAGCATCTCGACAGTAGGAATAGCTCTTTGGAGCCAAATTGAGCGCTAGGATAGATACGTTTCTGAGCTCTTTGGGATAAGGTTGTTTAAAATGCGTTGCAGTTTGGAGTACACATTAACGCCGCTTTCTATCTGGGCAATGACAAGGGAGATATACGCAGTATATACCTGTGGCTTTCTCTTATATTCGACATAATTAAGGAGAAACCGAGTGGATTCGGGAAGTGGTCAAGCGTTGAGAGCCTATTGTCTGATATTCCATCTCAGGTGTCTGAAGCGTACGAAAAGATCTTGAGCAGAAGCCAGGATGAAGTACAAACCGATATACTTCTCCGAATCACCCTCACCGCTGCACGGCCCCTGACTCTCGACGAGGCAAACGTTGCGTTGACATTAGCTTTACAGAAACAACGGTTCACATCATACGCGGCCGTTGAATCAGAATTGTGGCCAAGAGACAACTTCCGAAGCATCGTCAAGAACTTATGCGGCCTCTCCATCAGCGTCCACGACTCAAAGCCGTCTTTTATTCATCAGACAGCGAGGGAATTCCTCATCAATCCTCAACGACAAGGCAAGTGGGAAGGGCGCTTGAACATGCGAAAGTCGCACAGCACGATGTCACTGGTCTGCCTTCACTATTTACTGCTGCCAGATCTCGCAACACCAGTTCAGAACTCTCCCGGTAGTCAAGAACGCTCATTCCTCCCGTACGCAGCTGTCCACTGGCCTTCGCACCACATCTCGCAGGGAGATGTCCTTACAGACCGATCACGGAAGGATGCGCGCGTGCTCTGTAATGTGGTTGGGAAGGCGATAGTTTGGGCGCCTAACTACTACGAACGGAGGTAGATCAGTTGGCGAAATTGGACTGATTTGGCTCTGGCGAGCTATCTGGGTCTAAAGCTGGTCGTCGAAGATATCTTGGCCGAGGAGAAAATAGATGTTAATGTACAAGGATGTTGAGGATGTGGTTGTTAATTCGTTGAGCTTGTTGTTAATGCGATTTAGGACTTCAAGAATTTGTTGGATATCGCTAGAAATGACGTCAGTTTGAGTAGAGGAAGAAGAGGGAGTGGATTGTATATTAGTTTTAGCAAAATTGTAAAGGTGTTGGATTTGAAGTTTAATTAATTCGATTTCGCTCTTAAGCGCCTCTATTTTAAAACGGTTGGAACTAAAAACGGAAGAAAAGACGATGGTTGTATATAGTGTGAAGATGGGGAGATAGTGTTAATGTAAAAAGGGTAAAGTAAAGAATTTAGCGATAAGAGTGCCTAGCCTTTTATTCGGTCCGGACCGACAAAAAGGCTTAGTAAACCTATAAATATTGCTTCTACTAGCAATAATAAACGGCGCTGCTAAGTAGGTAGATTAAACTATTCTATTTAGGTACTAAGATATAGGGTAGCTCTTATTAATTAGTTAAAAGTTGTATATGGGGGAATTAGTTAGGGCTGCAAAATAGAGTATTGTTTGTAGAGTAGACGGCGTTTGACGAGCTAACTATAGCTTTAAGGATCCTAAGCCGACAACCTATAACTTTACTTAAAGTATATATGTGCCCGACTTTTTACTTATCTACCTTGACCTACCTCCTTTATTTGCCTGCTTTACCCTACTTTATTAGTCTGACTATTCGTCGCTTGGTAAAATCTAATGCCCGCTAATGAACGTTCTAGCCCAAATACTAAACCCTGCCAGTAAACGCCTGCAGCTTTATAAATAAGTCAACGGTAGGATTCTAAAATAAGTCGGTTGGTTCTACGGATCCGGAGTGGTGGATGCGGCAGGGGAGGAGGTTGGGTGTTGTTTTTGGAATGGGGGTTGAGGTTGAGGAGGAGGTGCTGGGGGTGAAAGCGAGGATTGGTTGTTGGGTCATTGTGACGAATTTCTGGATATTCCACTGATACAACTGGTTGCGTAAGTTGAATAAGTGAGCTGGATGGATATGGTGGTGATGAATCTCTTGTGGACGCGAATATCGAAAGTGAAAGACGGGCGCGGAGATGCGTGACAAGTAGGAACTTGATGCACGGATTACTTAGTTACTGGGCAGGTACATGCTTTGGGTAGAAGGTACATACGTTATACCAGGTGCGCTGATGGGGCTTGCAGGCAAGGTGTAGTAGCGAATGATTCTCAGAATAAACCCCGGGTGGACAGGGTGAACATAGTGGCAGGCACGGTTCCGACCCCTGGCGAGTATAAGATACCGGGCTGTATGGCCACTCGAGTGCTAGTAACCCGCGCGTTTTTAGTACAACGCGACCGTCCATTCACGAGTCTACAAACAGTGGGTCTTTGTTTACGTGTTTTGTCGAGACGGTTCTCCACAACTAGCATTTGTTTACCGCCTCCTTTGCCATTTCATTTTCCAAAACAATCAGCAATTCCCAGCACGCCGTTTCTCCAAATGGCCCTTTCAGAGCAACAGAAGAAGATCATCGCAGAACATCCGCTCGGTGGTACTCTTTACAGCGTTCGAGATCAGTTGCGCGACTCCAACGACGCCGACGAAACGCATCGAAAATATATCGCAGACCTTTTATTTGCGCTTTTCGGTTCTCCCGCCGCAGCCAAGTTTCCTTTTAAGGTGGAATACAGACTATTTACCTTACGACGGACTGTTCGAGACGGGGAGATAGCAAATCTCTCGTCCGACTTGTCGTTAACGACAATTCCAACAACAATTCCAACGACAATACCATTTAGGCTGCCGTCCTTAGCCTCCTCGACACCTCGACTCTCAAAATGACCCTTTCAGAGCAACAGAAGAAGATCATTGCAGACTATCCGCTCGGCGGTACTCTTGACAACATTCGAAACAAATTACGCGACTCCAACGAAGCCGACGAGATGTATCAGACATATATTTCAGGCCTTCTAGGGCTGCTTACCTCATTGACCGCAGTAATCGAATTTCCCCTTAACGTAGCAGGTAGACTAGTTGCCCTACGACTTGATCTTCGAAACGGGAAGATAGCAAATCTCGACCCATTCCGCCCTCTCGTCCGAGCTGTCGTCAACGACAATGCCAATGACAACTCCAACGACAATGCCAACGACAACTCCAACGACAATGCCAACGACAACTCCAATGATAATGCCATTTGGGCTGCCGTCTTTAGCCTCCTCGACACCTTGGCTCCCGGCACTCCCCCTCTTCGTCCCACCGCCCTGCCTACATTCAAAGGAACGCCTATTAAGTCCAGTTCAAATAGGCTCGCTGATAGTGCAGGGGTCGATCCTGTGGCAAAGGAATTGTTCTCGGAGATGAGATATTGCACCTTCCGCGATGTGGGGGGTTTTTGGGACAAATTCTTCAACCCTGAGAGCTGGCCCAACAAATACAAAGAGATGCTGGCTGAGATGAAGACAAAGCATGATGGAAAGACATGGACGGACTTCCCGCGTGGTACTCCTACTGAAGCACTAGTCTCGGCGTGGTTTCGCTCCCTGGAAAAGCCCTTTCTAGCCGACGCCCCGAACAAACTCCATACCACTACATCTGCCCACCAGTTTGAGGAAGGGAAAGGCCAGCTTGATCTTTTCTTACAAAGGTCAACTACGGAAGCGAGCACCATATATTCATACAAGAACGTTCTCGTTGTTGGGGAGCTAAAGCAGTCATACAATCCAGGCAGGTTTAAGGCGGATTTCCTGCAACTCACCCGCTATGTACGGAGTGTTTTCAATGACCAGCCGACCCGTCGATTCGTTCACGCCTTCCTTCTCTGCGGCTCCATGATGGAGCTCTGGATCTTCGATCGGGCTGGGGCGTATAGTTCAGGGCCGTTCGACATTCAGGAAGAGCCAGACAGGTTTGCGCGGGCTTTGGTCGGCTATTTGACGATGGATTCTGAAGCGATGGGGTTGGATACCTTCATTGAGCGAGTTGTCGAGGGAGAAGAACAACAACGCTACGTCACGCTGGAGGATAAGAGAGCCAGGCTACACACGGCAATGTACAAGCAGAATGCCATCGTGTGTCGCGGAACTACCTGTTTTACAACCTACGATAACGAGGTTGTCAAATTCGCTTGGGCATCGGGTAAACGGACATCGGAGGTAGAGCACCTAACGCAAGCAAAGAAAAACGGTGTCAAAGGGGTGGCTGAAATAGTTGCGCATCGCCGAATCACTAGCATTGCAGAAATGCGGAAGGGACTGAAGTTCCCAGCGGCTCACCCGTTTCGGGACGAGAATAGTGACTTTGACGACCTTCCATCGGCCACAAGCACTAATACATCGGGATCCAAGCGCAAGTCGCCGTCCGACGCCACTATCAACACCGCATCCGGATCTAATAAGAAGCAGCGCCCAAGTATCCCCAGAAAGGGGAGCATGCAGCCGCCGTCGTCGACAAGCAAGACCAAGCCGAGCATGCAGCCGCCGTCGTCGACAAGCAAGACCAAGCCGAGCATGCAGCCGCCGTCGTCGACAAGCAAGGCCCTGACCAAGCCGACGCCACCTACGCCTAGCGAGGACCTGTGGGAAGATAGAATCTATTCCTGCCTCGTCATCTCACCAGCCGGGCGCGTCATTAGCGAATTTTCCGCGATTAAGCAACTGCTAGAATCGATGCGAGATGCGATCAAAGCGCACCAATCTCTCTACGTCACTGGCAACATTCTCCACCGCGATATCTCTCCAAACAACATCATCATCACGGACCCCGAAACACCACATGACTTCAAGGGCATGTTGATCGACCTCGACATGGCTAAAGTACGAGATAGCGACCCGAGCGGAGCGCGACAAATTACTGGCACAATCCAGTTCATGGCGATTGAAGTAATGGAGAACGTCGGACACACATACCGTCACGACCTCGAATCGTTCTTCTACGTCCTGCTTTGGATGTGTGCGCGCCAATCATGGTCTAACGGACTTGCCGGCGGGGACGAGCAAGCACCTAACAAGAACTTACTTGACCGATGGGAGAAGGGTAACGATTATAGTCAAATTGCTCGGAATAAGAAAGGCGATATGTCGTCCAGAGTAATGTTTGAAGATGTTCTGAGTCAATTCCCAGAGTCGTTTAAGGTTTTGAAACCGCTCTGTCACTATATTAGGAAGATTCTTTTTGGTCCAGAGGGAGGAATGTTCTTAGGAACCCCCGAAGGAGACCCTGACCAACTCTATAGGCCCATTATAGAAGCTTATAGTGAGGCTATCGATAAGCTGTAGAGATTATATAGTGGGGGGAAGAAGAAAGTGAGACGATGGAAAGGGTGGTTGATTTTCTGTTATTTTAGTTGTAAAAGACACGCAGGACAATCGTCGCTTTGTCTTAGGATTTACTATTTGTAGGTTACTTATAAGGTTATAAAAGTTTAATCGGTTCGGGGCTATTATATCTAAGTAGTTCGATATTAATAATGAAGGTTTATAGTTTGTATTAACGGTCTTCGCGTTTCTCTAGATGAGCGAGGAGGAGCTTAGGTTCGATCTATTTATTATAAAGGAGGATAATAAGCAGTTCGTTTAAATTAAAAGAAATAATTTAATAGAGCGTTTTATTATTAATAAAGTAATATAATACGTATATTATATATCCAGCCAGGCAACGACCTACTAAAAGACCTATCCCGAGCGAGATTCATAAATGCTACTAGTTATTAAGAATTCTTAATAGTATTCTAAATGTAACAAAGAAGGGGAATTATTATAAAATACGACCGATAAAGGGGTTATAAACGTAGCTCAATACTATTACTATAAAACTGTCACAGTGAATAGAGGGAAGGAATGTGACAAAGCGACAATAACCGTACTATTGAATAAAGATCGAAAGATAAAGAAGAAAGAAAAAGAACTAAGTTACAAGAATGGATTTGGCATGTAAAGAAATAGATCCTATGCGTTGCCGGGAACCGGGTGGGGCCCGCAGGTCTAGGCGTTAGTGAATGCTACTGACCAGCGGCTGAGCCGCGCTGTTACAAAAACGGTCTAAGTGCGTAAAACTAATAATAATATTTAAAGTAATATTCGAGGAGGAATAGATATTAGTACGGCGAAGAATTATAGGCCGGAATGTTTAACGCTGCTAATTAAGACGGTTATAATTAATACCTTACAGAAAGGCCGTAGTACTAGTATAGTTAGTAAAAAATAATTATTTAACTAAACTAATACTATTTTATCCTTTAATAAGCAATTTTATACAGTATTTCCAATTAGTAATACATTGCTGAATCAGGTATATCGGTAAGCTATTCTTTACAATTATAGACAACCTATTTATAAAGTAAGTTCCCGAGCGGCCCTATTTATTGTATTGAAAAATTGTATTAATAAATACGAATTCCTATAGAAAAAGGCCGGCTTCCTTAATAAAGATATTTTTATTAATAACCTTATAATTAATAAGAATAATAATAACCCTTCTTAGCCTTCGTTCTTAATCGACTTAGACCTTACTATTAGAAAGGAACGAGAAAGTACTTCTGAAATAAAGAGTATAATTAGTACTAGAGCGTTTATAGCATTTAGGGTTTTTTTGGACGAAATAATATAGCGCTATAATATAATATACATATTACGGAGCAAGGCGATACTAAACGTATAGGGTAGAATATAACTTATATAATTATATAAGAAAGAAGGAAAATTATAGAATTTATATGTGGCGGCTTATTCTATATAGGCGAGGGTGAGCCGCATCCTTAGCATATGTAACTGGAGCCTCCGGGAGCGTATAGCTAATTAGGGGGCCCGCGTTGGCCTAGTAGCTACTATAGTAGTAGTAAAACTAAATAGATTAATTAATTAGAGAACGTATATTAACTGGTAATTATAGTTATAGTAATATAATGATTAAATAATAGTTATAGGTTAGCCTTATAATATTACCCCAGGCTTAAAATGCCTTCAGGTACTAGAATATATAGAGAAAAATTTACTAATCCTCCTCCCTTAGGAATTTAAAGCCTTCTATTACTATACTTATAACCTTCTCAAAGGTATTTACGGCCGGTATTACGCGTTAGGGCGACTATTTTATAGCTAGTACTATTGTTAATAGCTCTAGCCTAGTATAATTGTAAATTTTATTTAAAGTTTAAGTAGTATATTTACGCTTTCTTTTTATAATAGTTTATTATAGGAAGATAGGAGACTCCGGGTTATTATTATAGAATTTATAGAAAATATTAATATAATACTCTATATTACTTATTAATTTCTAAGTCGGTATATATAGTTTACCCTAAATAATATAGTACTCCTATCTATTATTTTTTAAACAGTAGGTGTTAATTCCTTCGAAGGATTATTTAATTATATTCTTAATATTGTTAGTATATTTTATTACCCTCCCTTAATCAGCCTGAATATTCTATATACTATCCTATTCTAGTATACCTTCTTCTATTTATAATTTTACTATACTAATATAGAAAGTGCAGCCGTATTTTATATTTAGCGGTAAATTGAGTATAATGTAATAGTTATTAGCTATAACTACTTCGAAAGGCCCTTTTTATAGGGGTAATAGTTTCATTTAAGGGCGGCCGGTAGTAAGGTTTGTAGTATTAAAAAGTACTTTATTTTTAAAGTAATATTATAATATATTAGAGTAAAAAATATTAGTACTTTCTTTATAGCGTACTTACGTACGTTTTACTATTATTATAATTTTTTTAAAGATTTTTTTAAACCGTTTAATAATTTCGCTAGATTTAAAATACTTTATATATTATAAGTCTAAGAGGCTAGGGGGGTAAGGTTATACCGGTTCGACGCTTATCTAGAGGTAGAAATTATAATTAGCGAAGAAGGGGGAAACGCCTATTAAATCTAATTTAATATTATTACCTACGAATTTAATAAAAGGTAGTTAATCGACCTAATTGTTTCAAACCTAATTTATATAAGTATAGAAGTAATATAATATTTTCATATTAAAATATTCAATTTATCTATTAATTTATTAATAAAAAGCCGAGGAGGGCCTTAATATAATACTTAATATTATAGAAAATACCTAAAATTATAATATAAATTAAGAACCTTTATTTAATATAATGATATTTAATAACTTATAAAGGACAAAGACTTTATTTATAAAGCGTTTAATAAACTCCTTAGTTGTTAGTATCTCTATTAAAATATAGTACTATATTTTAATTAATTTATTAATAACAATAGTAATATATTTAAATTCCCAGCCCCCTCTCTTATATAGGATTATAAATATTATATAATTTATAGTAATATCCTTCTATAACGCAAAAGGAATTAGTAACAGCTTTAAAAGGCTTACTAGGGAAGAGTAGGAATATTTCGTCTTTATATATTATAAATATACTTTATAATATAACCGTACTACTTTATTTACACCCAGCTAATAGAAAGACCTATTTAATATTATATATATTTTATTCTATTCTTAATAAACTACTAATATAGATTTATAATAGCGTTAAATAAATTATAATTAAAGGGCAGCGTTAGTAGGGTCTAGAATAACTATTAAACGTTTATACGCTCGTCTATTAATAATATAATCTTTTACGAATACTATTTTTCTTATTCTGTAGTAGATAGTTTTAAGCTATTTATAGCAATTTAGATTATTAATAGCGGCGATAATATTTTAGTAAAATACAGAATTATAATAATTAGCTTTAATTAATTCACTAAAGGATATTTCCTCTATACTAAATTTGTAAGAGGCAATATAATTTATAAATACAGACGGGTTAAAGAGGGTTTTATTTCTAATTAATAACCGGTCGTCATTTATATTGCTAAGTATATCCTCCGGCTTACGGTTTAATATATCGGGTCGTACTTAAAAAGTACCTAGCTAATATTTAATTATAAAATTTAATTAGAAGAGGAAATATAATTAATATATATATTAGAGTATAAACTTTTTATTCGTTGTAAAAGTCTATAAACCCTAATAGTCTATTAGAATTTCAAAACCGTTTTAAGCGCTTTAGAACTCTAAGAACTATCCCTCGAATATTTTAATAATAAATAATAATTCTTTATTATAAATATTATAATTATATTCAGCTACGGAGTACTTTTAGGAGAAGTAGGCTACCAGGTAGAGGATTCTTTTATTATTATATTAGGATAGTATATTGCCTAATACTTAATTCGAAGCGTCCGTCTCTACAACCGTCGGTTTTAATTAATTAAAGATTTTAAGGGTTAATTCTATAATAAATACCTTCTTTATTTCCTCTAAAATTATTTATTAAGCCTCGGCTTAAGACTATATAGCCGACCTCTTAATCAAATCGTATAAAGGGGCCGTAATAATAGAAAACCGGTCGATAAAACGCTTATAGAAATTTATAAAGCCTAAGAAATATTAAAATTACTACTATAATTATAGTACTTCCTATTCGGCAACGGCCTTTACCTTCTCTAAATCTATTTCAATACTCTTTAATATAATAATTAGTCCGAAGTACTTAATTCGCTTAATATTGAACTCGTATTTATTAATATCCAATTGAAGGCCTATATCGATTATACGTCGTAATACTTCGTCTATATATACTATATACTCAGCTTTATTCTTAGAGTATATTAAAATATTATTAAGGTAGGCTATAATATAAACATCCAAAATATTATAGAATATACCACTAATATAATTCTAAAACGTACTTAAAGCGCCCTATAATCCGAAAGGTAACATAAGAAACTTATAGAGGCCGAACTGTATAATAAATACAATAAATTATTTATAGCGTTCCTAAATATAAATTACGTCCAAAGTTTCTTTAATAAGCGGGAAGGGGTAACGAATCTTTAGAGTTACATTATTAATACTTTAATAATTAATATAAATACGGACTCCGCCATCTAGCTTTTTAATTGATAGTGATAATGATACTACTATAAATTAAGAGGGCCGGATAAACCCTTTCTAAAATTAATTATCGATTTATTTCTTAATAATGGAAGCCTCTATTAAAAATATTATATAGTAGCGGGCATTAAAGGGCCGTTCTCCTAGGGCGAATTCGATTTTATAATTATAAATACGTAAAGGAGGGAACTCTCCGGTATTATAATTACGAAAAGCCTTAATCCTATTCTAGTATTTTTAAAGGAGTTTAGCTTTAATTTCTTTATTAGTTTTAACCGGACAATCCACTTTTTTATAGAATTTTTGTATGTCTTCTTCTATAATTTTAATTATAATAACTTTGTAAATTATTATATCTTTATTTAAATATCCTAAAAGGGGTATAATATTAGTAATAATTATAGTTCGTAATTCTTTTAGTTTTACATCTCCCGTATAAATATTAATATATTTATAGAAGCGCTTGAACAATTCAGCTTTATACCATTATCCCCGGCCTTCGTAAATATCCTATACTATTTACTTTATAAAGTCGTTATACGGTTTACTTTTATAGAGGGTTATAAGCTTCTTAAACTCTACGTAGATTACGAAGTATAATTATAAATTTTTCTATTTATAAAATTGATTAAATATTATGGCGTTAATATTTGTAATATTCGTAGGATTAACCTACTCTATAACTGCTGGCAATTACTCCCTAATAATTATTTTTATAATTAGAGGACTATTTTTATAGTGTAGTTTTAAATAGGGTAATTAGGGGTTGACGGGGCTATTTTTTTTAGATAATAGTAGAACTATATTTAAAAAACTAGTTATTAATTATTATACTCTATAGGAAAATAGTACTCGGAGGGTTAATAAAAGACTTTTCGTTCTATTTAAATAATTAAGAAATATTATTATTATATTCTTAATATTAGTGGCTAGCTCAGTCGTATAATTCCTAATTCTAATCGAAGGCGGGAAATTTACTATATTTTTCTGATTAGACTCTCTAAATTTAGTAGCTTTATTAGGTTTATAATAGGGTATAGTAATAATAGTTATATATTTTCTATCCGGCTCCCCCGGCCTATTAGTTTTATTAGGTTTATAATATAATATTTTATATATTATAAGCGCGGCCTTGCTGCTCTGAGTTTCTATTAATTAATTTTCTAAATTTATATTAATTGGTTCTCTATCCTTAATTTTAATTAAATAGGCCTCTAAGTTAACCTTTATACTATTTAAAATCCCGTTGGGTTTATAATTAAATTTCCAGTATTATTTAATTGAATAAACCTCTAAATAAACCTTTATACTGCCTATAATCCTATCGAATTCGTAATCGGACTTCCAATATTATCCGAACTTCCTAATTCCAGTAGTAAAATTAATAAAAATTTTACGTATTTTCTTAATATAATCTACTATTTCCGTTTAAAGTTTTAGGGAATTTATAGAGGGAGTAGCCTATTAGAATTGATTTTAGATAGTAGATTACAATTAATTATTTGAATAATTCAAAATTAGATTAAATAATGAAGTATTTAGAATACCCTCGTTTAGTAATTATTCTCGGGAATTGAAAGTCGAAGGAAATATCCTTATTTTTATAATATAATTCTTTATCTTCGTTTAACGTTTGGGGGAAATAAAACTATTATTATTTAGTATATTATCTTTCGGGTTACTAGCCTAATAATATTAAGGAAGGAAGGTATAGTAATTAGTATTTAATACTACCTTTAGAAACGCTAGTAGCCTAGTAGGGAGGTATTTAATATTATATTTATTAAAGAATATAACCTTCCTATTAATCTATAAAAGAAATAATTTGTAATGTTCTAATTATTGTAAGCCTAAAATTATCAAGTAGGTTAGTAAGAGGTTATATACTAAGAAAGTAATATTTTTGATATAATATCCAATAAAGAGGCTCGTAATTAAACCCTCGGTAATAAAGCCTTTTATAATACTATTGGCTAGCGTAAATTTCTTAGGGCGGGCGAATTTAAATATAATAAAACTATTTTGTTTTATAAAGGTATAATTTAAAATGGCTAAAGCTAAGTAGCCGCTATTTATAAATATAATATACAATATTTTATATAGTTTAAATAGGAGATAGGAAGAGAGGAATATTAAATTTTAATTAAAATTATTTAATGAATTAATAATAACTATTTCGAATATTTTATTAGCATTCTGAGGGTTCTCTTATATAGATTTTTATTACCTCTATAGGCGATTATTTATAGAATTTAATTATTTTCTTAATTATTAATACTAAGTATATTATATTCGTCTTTTTCGTCCCCGCCTCCTTCGGCGCTAGTAGTACGTAAATTAATATTATTATAACCCTACTAGCTGGGGGAGGGTTGGTTAGTATTAGAGTAAGTATTATATTTTCTATAATTGCCGCGGCCGCTATAACCCTAGTTAATATAATTATTATAAAATCTAGTAAATTATAGGGGTTTACTACTATAATTGATACTATTTTCATAATTACGTATAATATAGCCCTTTTGATTATATTTTCTATAAAGACCCTCCTTTATTTATTAATTAATAATATTGGAATAAATAATTCGAAATATATAAATTATATCGAAGTCTATAGTATCGCCGCTTTAATTAGTAATATAACTTTTAAATATATTTCCGCTCTTAACGGAGCCGTTATTAGTATTATTTCTACTAAATTTATTGATTTACAATTAATTAACCTTAATATAATACTTATCATTCTTTAAATAGCGTACTAAATTTCTATAAAGAATTAACTAGCCTTCGAAATTATTATTTCTTGGATATTAATATTAATTAGAGACTATTGTATGGAATTTGGCTGAAATTTTATTCTCGAAATAATAAATCTTTATAAGATTATTAAATTAATAATAGTTAGCCGTTTCAATGAATTCAATTTTGAAATCAATAAAGTATTTATTACTTTACTTAATTTATTAAAGCGTTATATAGTATTGAATTTTAAATTAATATTATTATAATAGAAATTAAGGAAATTAATAAATTCCCTATTTATTTACTACTTTTAACGTTTGGGTATATTGGGCTAGAGTAAAATAATTATAAAATCTTCCTTGAGGGTAATAGTTACTTTAGGACCTAATAAATAATTTGTATAAAGGATTTTAGTATATTTATTAGAAAAACGGAAATAATCTAATTCTTGGACTATTACGGTCCTATTTTTCTAAATAATATATACTTCGTTATATAGAATAGGATTCTTCTAATTAGCTATAAATGGATTAGGGTCGGAGAATAGCGCTTTCCTAAAGATGGTTGTAATTTCGAGAGGAGCCCTAGGGTTATTAGCCAAAAAGATAATCCTCGAATTATTTCCTAACGAACCTCCGCCTCCCGTACCTAATCTACTGCCAATACAACTATTTTTACTACTATTAGGGTTTTGATTAATTATAATATTTTACTTTATTAAAACTTTATTTTATTTTATCCTAAGTTTTCTATTCTTTATTCTTTTTATATAGATTTAGCTTTCGAATTCTCTAAATTAGTTTATACGGCTATTGTTGAAAAAGTTAAATATTTAAACTATTTGAACAATTGGAGAAATTATAGAACGGAAGGTATTATTATTTATAAGGATAATAATATTAATAAGAAACCTTCTAAAGGCTTAGAAGGGTTCAAACTTATTTCCTACAATAATACTAATAAAGTACTTAATAACCTAATTATACAATACGCCTTCTATTATAATTAAATAAACGTCTTTATTTATCAATGGATCTAAATTCTCGGACTCGCTATTTTAGAGAGTGTTTAGGACGTCGATATCTTCATTTAATACTTCTGGGAGGGTATCTTTATTAATAATAATAATATTACTATTAAGAATTATAAACTCTATTAGATTCGACGGGTTATAGAATTTTTCGGTAATTAATAACGTTATAGAGTAGTACTAAAATTCGTAATTCTTCTTTATAATAAAGTACACTTGCAATATAATAGTAAGGTACAATTAATTATCATAAGGTAAGGCGATACTAAATATATAGGGTGGAATATAATTTATATAATTGTATAAAAAAGAAAGAGAATTATAGAATTTATATATAGCGGTTTATCCTATATAGGCGAAAGTGAACTATATCCTTAGTATACGTAATCGGAGCCTCCAGGAGCGTATGGCCAATTAGGAGGCCCGCGTTAGCCTAGTAGCCGCTGTAGCGGTAGTAAGGTTAAACGAATCAGCTAATTAGAAAACGTATATTAATTAGTAACTATAGCTATAATAATACCGCAACCAGATAACAGTTACAGGCTAGCCCTATAATAATACAAAAGGAAATAAGGACTCCTGCTTTATTCTAAAGACAACGGATCCTAGGTAGGGGCATTGGAAGTGGGTAGTAGGTACGAAAGACGGCTCGAGCGAGGCTTCCGGTGGGTAATTAAGCAGGTTAGGAGTCTTCTCTCTTAATATAGAACACATCTCGTTACCTATTGTTAATACGGTAAGGTACCGATTAGCGCTGCTTAAAAAATGATTAGAGAGCGACGGATAAGTTTGATTTTGAGGAAATAATAAGATCCCGCGCACCGACCAACTAAAATAAAAAGCAAACCCATACGTTAAGACCTTAATTATAAAATTTGGATTTAGAACCTGCCTAAAATTAATAAGAAACACGCCTTAGGATCGTAGACCACCTAGGTAGCTCCATAAATAGACAGTACAAGTTACTAATAAAAATAAGCGTAATTCTTACTAACTCTATTATTAGCTGTTATTCTATTAACGGAGCTACCTACTATCCTAAGTTTATATAAGTAATACGTAGCTGATCGAAGAATAGTTTAGGAGCTATTAAGTAGAGTATATTGAGTGTAGTTCTCGCGCTTAAATATACTCCAATTGAATAAGAACAAGCGGTTAGGCTTTTATATTTCTCTATACAATATAAGCGGGCTGAGGCCGGCGCTCTAGTTTAGACACTAGCTATAGGTACTAGGCAGCCAATTAATTAAGTTTCTTAAAGCTAACTACTTTTCCTCCTTTTAACTCTATAATAATTATAACAGGTCTACTAGAGTATTGTATAGCGAGCAGTCGTATAAGGTTGAAATACTATATTTAATAAAGAGAGTAAAAGGGAAGATTGTACTAGAAGAGTATAGTTTAGAAAAGGTTTTATATAAGACGCTAAGACCGTACGGGCTAGGCAAATATATAGATCCAACTAACTAGGAGGCGCGCATCCTTATCGATACACTAATTCCGGCTTAGTAGACTTAACAAAGCTGAATCTTTAATCTTAAGCTCTAGCCCTATAATATTACCCCCCTACTCCCCCTTAGGGAGCCCGATCCACCGTACTAAAAAAGACTATCTACACTGCTAAATATATAAAAAATAACTAGAATCTAGTATAACTGCTCCCAGCCAAATACCTAGCTAAACGGCTACAAATATTAATAATACTAGAAAAGAAAAATCTCCCTATTTAAACCCCTAAATAAATACTATACAATTACCTACTTCCTACTCGAATTAGTATTACTACCTTTATAGAATTATACCCCGGCCGAAGTATTAAAATTAAATTAGGGGATATCTCTAGACCTTACCTATCCGGGGACTATTACTATATTACTTTAACAATCTATAATAAAAATAATAAAAATTAAGGCTATTACCAAGTACTTTATATTACTCTATTTCTCTTACTAGTAGGAATTGCTATTAAGTAAATTTACTACGCCTTTCACTAGAGGTAGCTTTAATAATTTTTTATAGTTACGAAATATTATATTTATTACCTTCCAACGGTTACATTCTATAATAAATATTATAAATACAGTTAAGCAGTAAAGGGTATTATACAATAGTCTTATTACTAATCCAATTAATAAATAATATATTTAGTAAACTTCTAGAGGTTCCGCCTTTTAATTATAATAGCGCTTCTTTACCTCTAGTATTATTAGGGTTAATTTCCTTATCTTTACTTAGTCCGAATTTTCTCCCCCTTCGGTATTACTATTATAGCCGTCTAAGCGCCTATTGGATTATAGCCAGACTATATTTATTTTCGAAATCCGAGGGTACTCTTTGAATTAGTATAATCTACTACCGCAATTAGTATATTTACCCTCCTTCTTCTACCTATTTCTCTATTTCCATAATAGCGATTTTAAAATTATTATTAAGATATTAATAGAGGTATTTATAAAATTACTAGCGTTATTATCAATCGGTTACCTCGTAGTCGAAGCAAAAAAAGTATTACTATTAAAACGGCGAAGATATTCAAATAATAATAAATACTACTTAGGTATATTGATTCTTTCTAAGAGCCGTTATTTCTAATTGTTATTTAGGGAGGCTATTAATTAACTAATTTTAGCGGTATCGGACTAGGAATTTGTACGGACTTAGTAAAATACTTCCTTGAAGTAAGTAAGGAAGGCTATTATAAATTCTTTAAAGCCGGACTTCTAGTATAACTAATATAACTCTTAGCCGGCGCGCTTCATAATATTAGGGTTGCTGTAAGTCAGTTGTAATTTTTCGAAAAGAGCGGTAGAGAAGTACAATAATAGGAAGCTAGAAACAAAAACAACGAATAGCTTCTTAATAGCGGGCAATAGGTAGGCAAATAAATAATAGAACTACGCTTCTAAATCGCTAATAGCAAGGCTATCTATATAAAACTTCGCTTATATACTTAAAACCTAAATTTCAAATTCGTCTTTACTCTTTAAAAATTTTTTAAGGGTAGGGAGTACCGTTTTGCGTATTGGAGAGTTGAAAGAGGAGGAGGCCGTAGCTTATTAGGCGCGGAGGGTTGAAGTTTCGAGAATTAGCTATTTAATTAAGGTAGCGAATTATTGCTAGCGTTCTTAGGAGTTCGAAAACTATATAATTTGAAGAAGCGGTTATTGAAATATTATAAATAGGGAGAGGAGACTCTTTGGGCGTACTTATAAAAGAATAGTAATAGTATTATTTAAAAAGAGGATTGAATATAATATAACGGGTCTACTAGAGTATTATATAGTGAATAATTATATAAAGTTGAAATACTATATTTAATAAAGATAGTAAAAGGGAAGATTGTATTAGAAAGGTATAGTTTAGAGAAGGTTTTATATAGGGCGCTAAGACTATACAGGCTAGGCAAATATATAGATCTAACTAACTAGGAGGCGCGCATACTTATTGATATGCTAATCCCGGCTTAGTAGACTTAGTAAAGCCGAGTCTTTAATCCTAGGCTCTAGCCCTATAATAATAATAAACTGAGTAATAGCTAAAAGAAATTACCAAGAAGTGTTTTATCTACTTGAATATACAAATAAAATAAATACTAATATAAGTAACGAAGCCGTTAACCCTAGTTATTATTAGGGACTATAAACGAAGACTAGTTTAAGGCTAATTAGAGCTCTAAATCCCCCCTGCCCAACCCATAGCTGAAGACCCAAACTAATAAATAAACTAGCATTATATAACCGAAGAGAGAGTAAGAGAAACTTTAGAGATAATAATAATAGTAGACTCCTTAGAAGGTTAACTCAATCCCTTATTTGAGAAACGCGCCGTTATACTAGCTACTTATAAAAGTAAATCTAATCTTCTTTCTCAAGAGCCTCTATTAGCTTTTCGCAATCTATTTTTAATAAGTTTCTAATATTAATATCGCGCGTTGTTAATTGAAAAATTCTAGCCTCGCGTATTGTTACGAACTTAAATGGTACTAGGGCTACCCAGACCCTTAGGATACGATAGCCCCGCCCATAGATAGCTAGTATAACTACAAATTAGAGAATAGCCCAAAAGGGCGTAGCAGGTAGCTTACTAATACAGGTAGCTCACCGGTAAACTAGTACTTACAGTAAGCTAGTGCTTACGGGTAAGTTAGGGTTTATAATAAGCTACAATACTAAAGTAAACTATTATATAAATTACGGAATTTACAATTACGTAGATAGCTAGTAATAGGCATTTTGCAATAGGACGAAAAGGTATAAAGGGATAATTAGAGAACTTAAATTATTAAATAGTTTAATAGTAGTTAATAGATTATTATTATTGAAATTAATATTACGTACGTATATTTATTATAAACCTTTTAGTTTTACTAAATAGTACTAATAGTTTTTATACTTTTAACCATTTTACTTAAACAAATTAAATTATTGTTCGTTATATATTAATTATTTTCTTTAGCCTATTTTAAATAGTAATTAAAAATATCTCTTCGCTTTACTATATTTACTACCGGAAATAATAATGACCCTACCTATTAGGGTAAACTTATGAGCCTCGCTATTATACGCTAATAACTCGAGGTTATATAGGATTATATCTTCTAATTCGAAGTTTAATTCGAGGTTGGATCCGGCGCCTTTAAAACGAAGGTAGGAGAGGATACCCTGCCTATTAACCGTCCTAGAATTAAACTAACCGTACCCAAGGAATTCGACGGACAATAATCCGCCCTTACAAGATTTTTAATTTAAATATAAACCTACTTCTATTTTTATAGAGATTAGTTTGGCTTTAAATTTAATAAAGTAGTTTATATAGGAATTAAATTTATAGATAGGGCTTTTACCTAGTACGAGCCTATTTTTAAAGATTATTACGAGAATAAAAAATATACTTCGGACTTTACTAAGAAAATTTTAAATAACTATAACGAATTTACTAAGGCTCTTACTTAAATTTTAGAGAAAAGGATAAAACTCGCCGGGTTTAAGAACGTTTAACCTATCTTCGATAAACTAAATCTATTTTAACCTATACTATACTTTTTAAGTAGAACGCCCTCTATAATAATATTAATAACGATAGGTTAATATAATTATTCTATAATAGCTTTAAAAAAAGAATTAAAGATAAACTCTATAAGGAAGACTATTCCGAAACTATTAACGCCTATATTAATATAACTATCTATATTAACGATCGATTATTCTAACAGGAATAAGAGAAGAAAGGAAAAGCAATTGCCTTCATTCCTTTTAAATCTAATTATACTAATATTAAGAAGAAAAGGATTTAGGGAATTCACTTTTCCGGAACTACTTATATTAGACCTATAGAAATTAATATAGTCTAAACCAACTAAAGCAAATAAGACTTTTTGAAGATTAAATATTTTAATTATAATAAAATTGAGTACATAAAGAGAGACTGCTATACGCTTAAGTAATTAAATTAGAAGAAAGCGGAGACTGCTACAGTAGAAGGAATTAGGGTAATTGAGAGCGCTAATATCGAATATAGTTAAAACAATTTAGAAAATACTATAAATAAGGCTAAAAACTATAATTTAAAGGACTAATAGGAGGCTGATAATAAATACTAATAAAAAGGATTTAATAAGGAAGATTCTAATAAGGAGGATATATAAAACGTATACTAAGTGTAATTATACCGAACCCCGACTTAGGAAGAAATCGGCAGCCTCCTCAATACTAATCGGGCTCTTCTTATAGCTATATATATAATAAATACTACTCTACCCTTAATTCCGCCCCTAGTATCTACAATCGGAGAACCTAACGCTCGTAAGTTCCTTAATCTATATTAATATAACTAGCCCAACTATTTAACCGAAAAGTATTAGACGGAACTATTACAACTTTACCTAAATAGGAGTAGAAAGAATGAATTATAGAAGGATTTCCAAAAGAAACAGGCAATTATTATTAAAGGAAGGCTACAAACTACTTAGAAATAAACTCTAGAATTAATTAAAGCGTACTAACCAATTATAGTAAATATAGTACAAATATACCCCCTTTACTATATTTACTACCAGATATTATAATTTTAATATATTACTAACAATTACTATAAATATTATAGAAAGAAGTATAATAACTATTTCTAGCCTACTAAAAAGCTAGACCGGTAGGGACAACCTAGGCCGGTTACGCGCACCTTCAGCCGAAGCGACTTATAAACTACTTTTATTATAAATAAATAATTTATATTCAACCTATACCCCTTCGTATAAGTAAATAAATAATTAGCGCTTAGGAGACTTATTATACGCCCTTACAACGTTTATACCTATATAAAATAGGAAAAGGCAAACTACTAATAATAATAGTACCTAATATCCAACTACCCTATCTATATAAAATAGAAGGCTTAGGATATTAAAAAGGAACTTAATAATTACTTCCGTAGTACTAAGATAATTAAACGTAAAAATAAAGAAGAAGCTGCCTACGTAATATAATTATAAAAATACAATTCGCTAAACGAATCTAAACTTAAGAAAGAGGACGCTTTTAATAATAATCGCTAGGAGTTAGGAAACGGCTTAGGGCCTTTAGGGAGGCCCGACGAAAATTAAATTCCTAAATAAAACGGATTATCCGGCGATATAACCGTTAGAAAAATAAAATTTAAAACCCTATAGTACCTATAAAGGTCGCTACTATAGAAGAAAGGAAAGAGGATTAATAATTCAAAGTCGTAGCCTATTAAAAAAACTATTAAATTTTTATATTTATAAATTCTAAAACTTAATTAAATTTTATTTTACTAAAATTCATTACCCAACTAAGAATCCCCTAAAAGAAGAAAAAGGCTCCCTTTTTAGTAAAAGGACCCTTCGAAATATAAATTATAAAATAGGAAACGTTACTACTCCCTATTATAGTAGAAGGTAAAACGGTCAAAGTCAATCTCAATATCGTAAAATAGGGTTATTTAAAAATATAATCCTGAAATACCTATAGTATATAGTATATAATCTGAATATTAAATAGAAGGAAGGTAGTTATTTACATCCTAGGACGTACTTAATTACTAATAAGAAATTAGGAATATAGAAAAAAATAAATTAGGGAGGTAATATTCTTACAGCCCTATTGTAAGTAGTATAAAAAATTATAATTTATATTATTAATAAAAGTAGTAAGGTTACAGAAGAAAGGCTAGTAATATTAGTAGAAATATTAGTAATTAACGCCTAATATAAATTCGACTATTATTAGAATTAATAAATAGAGAAGCCGAAAATAGTAATTCTAATAAAATATTAGGGATACCTAACTTTTATTAATAAGTACTTTAAAAGACTACTACTATAAAAATTATAGAATTATAAAATTAAATTTTGGGAAGAAATTAAATTTAAATATTTTAAAGTATATTATACTAATAAGAAATAAAATACGGAATTAATAAAGTACTTAAATAGAAATTTAAAATAAAGATATATTTGGGAATTTGTATTGCTAGTAAGATACCTTATCCTTTTTATACTGAAGAAGAACGGAGAATTACGTCTTTATATAAATTACAAGCAATTAAATTAAGAGATTATAAGAAATAATTATCCCCTACTACTAATTTTATATATTTGAAATTAATTAGGAAGAGTATAATACTTTACGCGCTTTAATTTACTTATTACTTATACTTATATTTAAACTAAGGAAGGAGACAAATAGAAAATAATATTTTATATACCTTATAAATATTACAAATACTTCGTTATACCCTTCGGATTAATTAATATACCTACAATATTCTAATCTATTATCGATTATACAATTCGCTTATACCTTAACAAATTCGCTATCTACTATTTAAATAATATCCTTATTTATTCTAAAACTCTCGCAGAGTATAAAGAATATATAAAGAAAGTACTAAATATACTATATAAATATCAATTCTCTATTAATATAAAAAAGAATAAATTCTATATAAAGGAAATTATATTCCTTAAATATTTAATTTTAGAAAACGAAGTTAGAATAGAACTAAATAAGGTAAAAGCCGTATAAAACTAACCGATACTTAAAAATGTAATTAAAGTCCGCGGATTTCTAAAATTCACTAACTTCTACCGTATATTTATATAGAACTATAGGAAAATAATTAAATTATTATATAAATTTACTAAAAAAGAAGCCACTTTTATATAAGAAAGAACGGAAGGAGAAGCTTTTAAGGCTATCTATAACGCAATTATTATAAATCCCGTATTAAAACTTCCTAATCTAAATAAACCTTTTAAAATTAAACTTAATACGTTGAATTATATTATTAGATGATAATTGAAATAATATAATAAATACAAGAAATTATATCCTATAACTTTCTTCTCCAAAAAGTTAGAAGGACCCTATTATAATTACTCTATTTATAATAAAGAATTCTTAACTATTATTAAAATATTTTAAGAATAGAGACTATATTTTAATAGTACTATATATAAAGTATAAATCTATATTAATTATAATAACCTTCGGTACTTTACAACTATTAAGGTACTTAATAGCCGCTAGATATAATAGGCTAAATTCTTATTAAAATTCAACTTTGAAATTAATTATAAAAAGGGATTAAAAAACGCCCGCGCCGACGTATTAAACCAATAGGTAAATTATATAAAAAATATTATAAAAGTCTCTATACTTCTATTCTAGGAATAATTAAACGGATTATTCGTATACCCCCTATAAAAATAAGTAGAATATTATACTATCCACCGGGTTAAAATATAGGACTTTAGATTTTATACTACTATTATTACCCTAGAAGAATAATAAAAATAAAAAGATAATTAAAAAATAAAATTATCCTTTGGAATAATAAATTATAATACTATAATAAGGCCTACATTTAGCCAAAGCAATGCGAAGCCCTTATTATAGGGATATATACGTCCAAAATAAGTGGATATATAGGTATTACTAAAATTATAATATAAATATAGTAATATTACGATTTTTTAGGAATAAAAACCGAAGTAGCTCGAATATTATAGGCCTATAAGCATTATAGCAAAACTAGGGTTATAAAATACAAACTATACGGATTCTTCAAACCTTTAAAAATCGTAAAAAGGCTGTAGAATTCGGTAATTATAGATTTTATTACTAAATTACTATTATTTATAAGTATTATAATAGGAATTATCTATAGTAATATTCTAATAATGATAAATAAATTAATTAAATAGAATTACTTCTTACTTTATAAAGAGATATAATTAGTAAAGCAATTTATAAATATAATTTATTATAATATCACCTCGGTATACGGTTGGCTGAAAAAATAGATTATAAATAGGAATACTAAATTTGTATCCAAATTCTAGAAAATATTAATAATTAAATTCGGTATTAGAAGTAAAATATTAATAGTATATTACTTATAAATAAATGAATAAATAGAAAGGATTAATTAAATTATAGAATAATATTTAAGGAATTATATTAATTTCGAATAAAATAATTAGGTAGAATTATTACCTATAATATAATTAATATATAATACCTCCCCTATAGAAACTATTAAAGTTTTACCCTTCTTTGCGAACTATGGGTATAAACTAAAACTCCTAGAAGGATTAAATACGAACGTTCCTAAAGCCTTAATTAAGGCCGAGAAATTATATATATTATATAAAATATTTAAAAAAGAATTGGAATTTATTAAATAAAAAATAAATTAGTATTTTAATTAAAAAAAGGTTCGAGGGACCTTGCTTTAAGAAAGGGGATAAAGTCCTTTTATCTACCAAGAATCTTAGGATAAAGAGGCCAAATAAAAAATTCAACGACCGACGAGTAGGACTATTCAAAATTAAAAAGAAAATCTCTAATATAGTATACTAATTAAATATTCCTAATATTATAAAACTAAGATTATACTCCTTCTATATCGTATTATTAGAACTAGTACCTAAAAATGTACGAATTAATACGCGAACTAGTATTAAAGATAAAAAAGAAGAATAGAATATAAAATAAATATTAGATTTAAAAATAGAGGAAGGAAAATTAGAATACTTTATTAAGTAGGATAGATTTAGCCCCGAGAATAATATATAGGAACCCGTCAAGAATTTGAATTGTCCTAAGAAGCTGGAGGAATTCTACCGGAGGAACCCGGATTGGCCAAGGATAGAGGACTATTTAATTAGGAAGTAAGGAAGGTAAAAGTATTTAAGGACAATTAATTTATAAGTATAATGGAAATAGAAGTTCCTAACGACGGCCCTATAAGTATAGGATTAGGCTCCTTCGCAATAGCCCTATCTTCTTTATTCTACTTATCTAATTCAGCCTCCGCAATCTAAATCACTTTATAAACCTTCGCAACCAATTCCTCCTACTATTACTAAACTTCAGCTAAATAAAGCGTATAATTTCGCATTACTTTTATAAATATTACCTACTCCTATTTTAATTTCTTATTTTCTATAATTATTTATACTATTAAAAGAAGCGTTAATAAAAATAATTAGTAATTGGGAGCCCGGATATTTATACTCTGTATTATAATTTACCTCCTTGTAAGGATAAACGCTACGAATATATTCACTATACTTCTCTCACTCTAGAAGCTTCTTATAAATAAATTTATAATCGGAATAATATTAGTAAAGTATAATTATAGAACTAAAAGACTTAATAGTAAATAATAATTATTATTATCGAACGAACGACGTAATTAAACGTTTAATAATATAATTGGATATAGCAATAAGTATAAAGGAAAGAAAGGATTTATAGTACCTAGGTAGCAAAAAGAACGCTATAGAAATAAGGGGCAGAAAAAGGGACGTAGGTAATTAGTAAAGCCGTCAAGGACGTCGGCTAAGGAGAAGAAGCATTGTATTACAAATTTAAATAGTATTAGGGCTATCCAAACCCTTAGGATACAATAACCCCGCCTGTAGATAATTAATATAATTATAAATTAGAGAATAGTCTAAAAGGGTACAACAAATAGCTTACTAATATAAATAACTTACTAGTAAATTAATATTTATAATAAACTAGTATTTACGAGTGAACTAACGCTTATAGTAAATTATAATACTAGAGTAAATTATTATATAGATTATAGAATTCACGATTATATAGATAGTTAGCGACAGGCATCTTGCAATAGGACGAGAAGGTATAAAGGGACGACTAGAGAATTTAAATTATTAAATAGTTTGATAATAATTAATAAATTATTATTACCGAAACTAGTATTACGTACGCATACTTATTATAAACCTTTTAACTTTACTGAACAGTACTAATAGTCTTTATACCTTTAGCTATCTCACTTAGGCAGATCAGACTGCCGTTCGTCATACGTATATTCTACTCTAGTTATTCTTTCGAAAATTATATAATATAATTGATTGCCCTTTATTTTCTTTCCCTACGTTGTATAATAGACGTAGAAGTTATTTTAGGGGTAGTATAAGTAGTAGTTAGGATGGCTTAAATTAGCAGTATACTCTTATTATTATAATTAAGGACAATTACAATCTTTATTGTATTATAAAAGGGGGCTAAGTCGATAATACCACTATCGTTCTTTATAATCGGTACGCTTAGGGAGGTTATATTAATAATAATATAATGCTTGCTAGATAAGGTAAAGGTATTAATAAGGATTGAAAAAATTAATTGCTATTAGAAAAGAAGGGTTAAAAAGGCTGTCTTGGGAGGGGTAGTAACCGAGAGTAGGGGAGAAATATAAAAATAGAGAGAGATAGTAAGAACTATTAATAATAATAAATAGTAGGGAAGAAGTAGGTTAGGGTAAGTAGATAAAGAAGGTAAGTTAAAGTAGATAAGTAAAATGTTGGGTATATATATACTTTAAATAGAGTTGGCAGACATTAAGTCCTAGAGCTGTAGTTGGCTTGTCGAACGCCGCCAAATTGTAGGCGTCTTCCTATTCCGTAGCCCTACCCTATATACATCTCTTTCAACCAATCAACTCGTTTATAAAAGTGTTAGCGGCTGCGCTAATAGTATATTGCAAGCTAACTACTATAATTATAATATACTAGTATAGAAGGGAAGAGGTAGGCTAATATAGGTAGATAAAGGAGTTACTCCGTACTGGGAGTAAAGACGGTGCGTAAAAGCTAGTAAGGTACTTGTAGTAGCCCGGAGCTATAACCTGCGCTTGTAAAGCCGTGTTCGTTAACGTAGTATAAAGTTAGGAGATATCTAAATTTAGAGGGTTCGGATTGCAATAAGCTTACTACCGTACTGCGCTCGTATAGCATTCGTTAAAAAATCCTTATTTTTATACAACTACTTATAACCATCTACAACCACCTATACTTACTCCAACTCGTCGATTTAACTAATTAAAAAGTTAGAATATCTTCGTTTCTTAACCGTTCTACTTATTACTATACTATTCAATTTTAAACAGTATAATAGTAAGGATCGCAATAAGTATAAATAACTAGTATATATGCCCTGTATTTATAGCGCCTTTTTACGTGTGTGTTGGAAAAGTTGGTTAATTAGAATTGCTGATTTGTTAATAAATAGCCTCCTACTACCTAATTTATTCAATTTTTTTTTATCCTCCTTTTTTCTCTCCTTTTATCTTTATTTATATAGCAATTTTACTAACTTTGTTAAATCTCCTAGCTTTATTGACTTTCTAGGCTTTATTAATTTCTAATCTTTAAAATAGCGTCTAACGATATAGACGAAGAATTTAAAGATTTTTAAATATAAATATAGTTCGTTACTTTTAATATTATTATTATTTTGTATATTTTTATATTATACAACCTAATGCCGTTAAATAAAATCCAATTAGTTTTCTATTAAATAATTGCCTTATTTCCTATACTAGTAGTAAGTTTCTACTTCTACTTACTAAATAACTTTTTCTTTAACGAATTTCGTATATTTAAGAACATTTTCAATACCCTTCATTTTTAACTCTATATTTATAGTAATTTATAGGCTAGGTAGTATTTTAATAGTAAATATCAGTTTATAATAAGCTTTTATATATTAGCCTAGAGTTAATTAATAAGAATAACGGGCGTTGAATTTAATTATAATTCTAATATTATTTATAAGTTAATATAGATTTAAACCTACTACTAGTATTACTATATTAACTAATTCGCTATACTATAAAGGGCCTTCTACTACGTATTAGAATACTTCGTTAAATTAGTAAATATTTTTATTAAGTAGCCCGGTCGCGAGGTTTAATTTAGAATCCGGGGGGATAGTAAATAGTATCTCTACTTCTAGAACTATTTTAACGCAATTAATAAAAAGCTTTTTACTATACGTATAGAGGTTAACTAGGTATTAGTATAAGTTATTCGGAAAGGCTTTACTACTTAGAATATATTAAGTATTATAGATATAAATAGACGCTTTATATATTTATATATAGGTTAGGAAGGTTCTACTTAAAATTTTTATATCTTTTATAATACTATTAATACCGATTTCCCAATCTCTAACGGTTAGTATTATTTAGAAGATATTAATTATTCAGGAATAAAGAGATTACTAGTCCTATATTGTAATATTCAATACTATATACTAGAATAGGGCTATTATACTTTTTAGAATAAAGAAGAATTATTTAATAAATACTATAGTTCGCTTTAGGTTAATATTAAGACTATATAAAGTATATTAATTAAAAAGTTCCGTCTCTATCTAGTAAATTAATATTATAGAATTGGCGCCCGACAAGGTATCTAGCTCTAATTAGTTGGACTCGAGTGCTAAGACGGCAACCCGTATTAAAATTGCCCTAATTAATTCGGACCGCAGTACTACGGTGCTCCGGGCTTCTAGAGCATTCCCTTACTACCTCAGGCTGCAAGGTACTAAGCGTACAGCTATTTAAGCTCTAGTACTCAATCTACCTAAAGGGTAGCGTTTTCTTCTTTCTTTCTTCGTAGAATTTTAATATATATACAGTAGCTAGTACCTACGTATTACTCTATTATCCCTTTATATTACGTTTTACCCTCTTATTAGTTAACTATTGGAAGGAAAAATTGCTTGTAGCTATAGCGCGGCGTATCTTAATATTAAGAAATTTCTTTTTATATACCGAATGATAATAATAATATTAATACTAATATAAAACCTTTCTATAATTCTCTAGCGATAAGGAGTATTAAAATACCCCCCGATACTACCGGCTTACTCGGTAGTCTACTCTGAACTCTATAGGCTAACCTAGAACTAAAGGGGAAGGTTAAATTTATAATCCCTTTTTCTATCCATACCTAACCTACTTTAAAGTTTGAATTTACGTATTTTACTAAATAGAATTTCCTTAGTAGTAGTAAGAATAAAAGAAAGTTTAAAGCTAATAATAGCGACGACGAAGAGTCTAATAATAATTTTAATAGATTATACCGACGGAAGCTGTTCGAATTTCTTAAGTAGGATAACAAATTTACTACCTTTCTCTTTTACTATAATAAGTTAATTGAAATATATAGTATAAATTTTAAAGCTGGTTTATATATTGATTCTAATACTACGTAGATTAAAATTTTTAATACCCTACCAATTAATAAGTAGTAGTAGCTAGAGGGCTATTGGATTATTTATACCCTCTTTAATAATAAAGATTCAATTGAGTTACTCGAATAGATCCGGTAAGTTTTTAGTACCTATTATACCTAAAACTACACTTTAAATAACCTTACTAAAATAAAGTAGAAGGATAGCGAACCGTTCTTTGAGTTCTTTACTAACTTCGATAATAAGCTTTTAAAAGTTGGCGGCTATAATTGGAATAGTTATATTAAGCTTAGGTTCCTTTGTTATACTATTAATAAGAAGTTTAGTAATTACTTCTTTATTATAGAACTTTCCAATAATTATTTTATTTATATATAATGGTTCTAGAATATTATTTATAAATATAAAAAGATTATAGAATTTTAAACCCTCTTCTAGAATTACTTTTGAAATAATAATTAAAGTAATTAATAATTCAGAATATACTTTCCTATTACTCCTAGTTTGGACTACTTTAATTTTTGATATTAAACCCGTAGCTTCCCCTCTACCCTATCCTCTACAATTTAATATAATACCGATAGTAATATCCTTATAGGTACAATTAATATTTATAGTATTTGCAGGCGAAGTTCTTCCTCTTAATAAAAAGAATAAATTAAATAGGTATTTAAGAAGAGAGGAATAAGCGTCGTACCGAAGGATAATATATTTATTATAGCGCTACGGGTTATATTATTATTAAATATTTCTACCTCTCTATTGTAGATCTATAAGTTAAAGAAGTGTGTATTAAGGCTATTTAAATAATTCTATTATTTAATAAAGAGTTTTAAATAATTGAAGTCTCCGATTCCGAACTAGGGAAAAAAAATAGCTCTAGTATAAAATCGGGTACTAAAACCTACCCCCGAAGTATTACATGAAGTAG